>NC_033797.1:104302302-104398996 GCF_001876935.1 Asparagus officinalis
AAGTGGTGAACCGCGGCCGCGCGGTTCACCCATTGGTGAACCGCGACCGCGCGGGACAACACGAGTTGTTTCGCGTAGGTTTGACCCGAAAACACGTTTTGACGGGTTTTAACAGATTTTCTCAGGATTTATCTGTTCCAAGGGTTCCAAACTGACTTGATATCATCCACAAATATGGTTAGGCCATTGTTAACTGAAGATAAGGTGAAATCACTCATTCTCATCCGAATACCCGCATCCGAAGCCCTATAAATATGAGCTTAGGGCCTCCATTTTACTGATCTGGAATTTTATCAAGAGGACGAAGTGCTGCTGGATTGAGGAGTCAAAGGAGCATGAATTTTCAGCGAAGGCGAGTCAAATCCCGGAGAACTTCAGCAAAACGAGGAAGGCTTTCGAAGGACGTAAACCCGTTTTCCCCGTTCGTTCCTTGAGATTAGTTTTGGTCTTAATCCCGAGAAGAGTTACTGATTTCGCTTGGTCGATTTTAGTGCTTCAAACGAATACTTCCTTCTTGAAGTAAGAGCTCTATCAATTCTTCTGCTAACCGGATCTAATCTTTAGGCGGTCCACGGATAAACCCCGGCACCGGCAATGATCCCGCACAAGCAATAGGAGTTAGAACTACTATTGTGTGTAGTTTGAAAAATAGTTGTAATCATTGATTGAAAGTATTATAAAAAGTCTATTTTTTTTGAATTTATTGTAACGTTTAAAGTTGTAATGGATTCTTCAATGAGATCAACTTTCCACCCAAACACGTTGGCGACCACAGTGGGAGCCAACAGCCTTTCTACGAAGGCTGACGTGTTGCAACCTCGGATCCTCATCTCGGTTGAAGAAGAGGTCAAATATGAGTTCGACCAACAGAAGTACTAGGAGTACTTGTCCTCATCCTCTAGATCCGCCTCTCCTCGTAGGTGTAGGAAGGCCTACTCCAAGAAAGCTCGCTGAATTTCGGTTTCAAAAGTCCAAGATGAAGATCTCCTCGCCACTGCTTCATTTGTGGTTTGCAATACCCCGCCAACATCCGAAAGCTGCAGATCTGAACCCCTCGAGCAAGGAGTTGACTGCTGATAACGTGCTCATTCTATCAAAGAGAACATATCTGAGACGACGACAACACCTCGTACGTCAGCTGGTCAAAGCTTTGGAGCCTGTTGATGGAATCTGTTATGAAGCGGATCTGAAGTCTAGGAGGCACCGACCGCCACAACAGCGAGTGGACAACCTCTCCTCCTTCAAACCAGCAGAGAACGAATAGGTCCGTGTCAAAAGGACCCCATCGACTCTTCAGGAGCGGATTCAGAAACGCCGCGTATTGTTTGCACATGCAAGAATTCTTGTGCAAGAAGCCAAAAATTTACAGAAGGAAGAAGTGGAAAAGAATCCACCAAGAATGCAAAAAGTATGGAGGCCAAAGTCCAAGATGGCGGCGGAAAAGATCAAAAACACGGGTCACTTCAATCTGACCCTCCCAGCCGTGGGTCACTTTAATCTGACCCTCCCAGCCATGGGTCACTTTAATCTAACCCTCCCGGCCGCGGGTCACTTTAATCTGACCCTTCCAGCCACGGGTCACTTCAATCTGATCCTCCTAGCCACGGGTCACTTCAATCTGACCCTCCAAGCTATGGGTTACTCAAGTCTGACCCACGCCAGGACCAAGACAGAAGACGTTCTGCACCTGTTTCTCTGATTCCATCGAGTTCCGCACCTCCGGTAGAGTCCTGCGACAGCGTGGATTTGTCCCACTTTAAGATAAAAATCATAGATCGTCTTGGTCCTACGCACGATGATCGAGCTAAAGCTCTCATTGAACGAATCTCGAGCGGTTTATCAGGCTGGGGGTCGTAATCATCCTCCTAGGCGGTGGAGGAGATCACATGATGGGAAAATCCCTATAACTGACCGCATTGGATTTCATGTTAAAGTCCAGGAGCCCGTTGATGTCCTACGCTCACAAAATCGTAGCCTCGAACTTATGACTCCTGAAGACGCTAAATAAACGTTGAGTCCCTAGAGGAAAGCGTATTCATCTGACGATAACATTATACCTGGGGAGTCGTGCCAACACATGATGGGTTGCTCCGGCCATAAGACTGATGAGTTGTACTATCAAGCTGGGGATACGAACAAGTCCCAGAAAAGAAGTACCCAAGAAACGGATTCTCATTGTCCGTATGCTAAAATTATCAAGGCAGTGTTGTCAGAATGTTATTGTCCCAAGACGGTTCCGGAGAGAGTTTCATTGTTTGAAAGAATCTCCATCGGAACATCCGAATCCAAACCAAGGTGTTTTCGTAGAAAGAAATCAACCACTCAAAATGACGAATTTCCAGAAGTGTCCATCAATATGACTGGCAAAGGGAGGTCGACACGACACTTTAGTCCTGATCAGTTTTCAGTAGTATCCCAGCGTATAACTCAATTACGATCGGGGACCAGTAGACGAAGGGATTACCAGAGAGTGCAAAAGGGACTACCTTCAGATGACGAGACGTCAGATGCTTGTTCAGATGTTTGCTCAGCAATGGCTTCCGATGATACGACATCCAACACAGGACAATCCTATGAGTCACTTATGATCAACACAGAACAAATGGCTAAAATTCTCGAAGACGCTCTAACCAAGCAGAAAGAGAATTTCAAATTTGAAATTGAGATGACTATGCAGGAGATGAGAGAAATGCACAGCCAACAAATTGCGGCGCTGACGAATCAACAGGGAGAGTCCAACCGTCGTAATCCCAACCAAGCTGATAGTGATCGAGAGGCAGACGAGAATGCCAACATGGATACCCCTCCCGTTAACAACAATGCTGGGGGTGGTCCATCGGATGATAATAATACGAAGGAGGACCACATCACTTCTCTCCAGAATCGCTCGAAGAAAGATACGAGTGAGGATAAGAACATGAGGGATTTGGAGAGCAAAATCAATGCGTTGATGAGTGTTCAGGAAGTAAAGAAGTTTGGAATACCGTGTCCATACCCGAGAGAGTGGGAATCAACCCATACCCGGCAAAGTTTAATTTGATCAACTTCACGCCATTCGACGGAAAGGATTCTCTCACTCATCACTTAATATACTTCAAGTCTTATTTGGGAATAATCTCTGACCACGAGCCCTTGATGGTATGGTCATTCGTTGGCACTCTTCGCAGAGCAGCCTGCGATTGGTATCGCCATCTTAAACCGGGGAGTATTAGCAGTTGGGATGACATGGAAGACATGTTTCTCATAAATTTCTTCGATGATGACACCGAGGTTTCAATCAGAACGTTATTCGATGAGACACAAAAGGATGAAGAATTAGTCAAGAACTTCGTCAAACGATTCCAGAACAAAGCAATGAACTGTCGAGATTCGATCAGCACAAACTTCATCCTTGAAACTTGTCATAATAATCTTTCCTTGGATATCCTCGAAGTCATGAGAATGGCACCATCCAAGACCTGGAGGGATTTGAAGGTACGAGGAGAACGAGCCGAACGCTTCCTCAAGAGGAAGAAGGCCGAAAGAGGTCAAATGGTGGCAAATATTCCACAACAAAATTTTATCCCTCGTGGTAAAGGAAAAGCACAAGCAAACGCGGTGGATGCGAATCAAACATTCAAGCTGCAAGCGCAACCACAACCACAACAACAACAACAACAAGAAAAGGCGTCTCAGCAATCGCAATGGCAACGACAACCTAAAAAACAGAAGGTTTTAGAATCAAAATTCCCGAAGGTTTATTCTTTTAAAGAAGACGAAGTCCCTGGTATTTTTAAATACCTCATAGAGAACAACAAGATCAAGTTACCTCCGATCCAAGACCAGGAAGATGTTAAAAGGGTTAATGACCCAAAGTATTGCGCATTCCAATCACTATGAAACAATCTAAGGAGAAGAAGGTCGGTGCGAATGCAGTGTCAATCAGCTTCGGATCTGTTCACCTGAATTGGTTTTAGCCCCGAGCCCGTAATGAACATAGCAGTGAAAACCGTCAATGACGATCCTCACAAACAACATCATAAAGGGCTTGTGCCATACACAGTCCCAAATGGCAAAATTCTCTTGGTCCATCCCGATCTGATTAAAGATGAACAGTGGGCCGAATTGTCATCCAAGAAGAAATCAAAGGGCAAAGGAAAGTCCTGTTGCAGAGCCTCGATCATTCTAGAAGGAAACGACGAAAGAATTCCTACTTTCTCACTCTCCGAAGATGAGCAAGAAGTCTTCGCTACCCGGAGTGGGAACGAATACCATTTCAATTACCCGACCGCCTCCGAGCAGTTAGCTAAGCAGAGGGTAACCAAAACTAATCCCTCCAAGATATTAGCAGAAATAGGAGTGGTCACAACTCCTCCAGCACCTGTTGAAAAGACTCAGCAAAAGCTAAAGGAGAAGGAGCCCTTACACCAAGAGGTTCAGAACCCGAAGCAGTCTCAGTTCAATCAACCGATTGTAATAGACAAACCGCGGAGCTCGAGCAATCCGCACCGCTTCGACATTATGACACAGTTAGCTAATATACCGGCTAGAATAACTCTATATGAGCTATTATGTCTCTCGAAAGACACGAGGGAGGCATTGCAAGAAGCCTTAGCAAATTCTGACGTTTTCCTAACTCAGATCAAGCCATCTCCTGAGGAACCAGAGCCGCCATTCCAACATTGCAATCTCACGGCACATCACTTTTCCTACATTTCTTTCACCAAGAAGGACATGCATACAAAGAATTCAAAGCATGATTGACCCTTGTATTTCACCAGGCACATTAGCTCTAGTGTTATCAACCGGATCCAAGTCGATCCGGGTTCCGCTATTAGCATCATGCCACTCCGATTGATGTATAGTCTCGGAATACCGACAAGTAAGTTGGCCTCTATAGGCACTACGATATACGGATTCAATACTAGTGGATCCATACCATTGGGTAAAATCTGAGTGAAGTGCCAGATTGGAGATTTGAAGTCAAAAGTCACGTGTTATGTGATTGACGCAGAGACTTCCTATAACTTACTGTTGGGATGATCATGGATCCACAGTAATGTTATAGTCCCTTCTACCCTCCATCAATGTCTCAAATATGTGGATACCAATAATGAAGTCAAGACGGTGGTCGCGGATAAGCAACCATTTAAGGGGTTGATTACTTTACTTACTCCCTTCTTTACGGTGCTAAATCCGATACTGAACCATCGGCCTAATGTACGAACAGCGAAGAAGAAGCTGATAACGAATCTGGGTTTGATTACGATGGTGGTTTGTACTTAATGATATTGTACCCATTGTAATCAATCTTGATGATGGAGAGTCATCGGATAGTAGTTGTAATTGGTAACTTGCCAAAGAAGTAGTAATAAATGATGATTTAGAGTATTCGTTGTGTCTTGATAACATTATGAAAGAGTTATACGACGACCCTAACTTGTATGCACCGCTTTAATCGTCTTGCATGATGAAGAAGCATGTTCAGGATTCGTTCGGAACAACACTTGTCATCCCTACAAAGGCAGGGGGTGAAAAAGAAGTCATCTACGGTAAAGGGAAGGAATTTTCGGTACCAGACTACGTCTTGGAATAAGAAGACGATGATGATAAACCTTGTCACGCCCCGCTTCCCAAAATACCAGAGAATCGGGACGCGAGCAAGCCCGCGACGTATTAAACTGAGAAGAGATAAGTGCTAGACCCCGTCTTCTCAATCTAATACGCTAAGCGTCAAGAAATACAAACGAAGGCATAGGTCCCCGATCACAGTAATGAGAATATAATAAACAACTCAGAACCAAAAGATACATATCACAACTGAAATGATCATCCAGACATAATATTCGGGCCAAACATGCCCTTATACAAACTATCTGAATGAAATACTGGAGAATATAAAATACAATGATCAGGTGGAAAAGGAAATGCTACGAAAATAAACTGAAAGGAATAACTGAGCTTCAACTCTTCTTCTACTTCGTCTACAAGACACTCCTGCTGAGAATACTCGGCTCTGGCGCATCTCCAAGCTGAATCTGTTCTTCTTCTAAGTCTGACGTACACCATAGAAAACAGGTGTACGTCAGGTGCATGGCGCACGGCAATATCCCGAAAGGAAGAATAGAACGGTCGTACGACCAATGCAATAATGGTAATAACAATAGAAACATACAACTGAAGACTAATAATCTAAATATAATTTACTACTAGAATAGAATAATCATAATAAATCCAAGAAAATCAACCAAGTAATAAGTCGATCATGCAGCTAGCGATCAGATTAATTATCCACGTAACAAGATCATACTAGATGGAATTAATACTTAAAAATCTACAACTCGAGACGTAGTACGTCGAGCGAAATAATCCAAACAAGGAAACCCTCATGTATATACCATATATCTCGAATTATCAATAATTAAATATTAACCCCGATCTAGGTATGAAAGGAAACATATCTGGTCTGTATCTCATAATAACTCGTACTCATCCAAGTAACAAGTCATGTAGCTAGTTATCCTATAACAGGTCACTGGTACACGTCTCACACAGAATCAAAATTCATATTCTCGTATATCTGATTGTTCACAAATCCCCTACGTGCTTCCAATAGGACTCCACGCATACCGATTCGGCCTGGTTCGAACTCAAGCCGACCCGGGTGAATATCACATTCACGAACCAAAGTGACGCAACAAACCTTCACCGTGGCCCATCAAACCAACCCCAGTTCGAAACAAACCTAACTGGTGCGAGTCTGGAAGATAAATCAACAACGAAACGATTTCACTGACCAAGTGCGAAACGGTTCACTTGGCCCAACAAACTAACCCCAGTGCGAAACGGTTCACTGGTGCGAGCCTGAAAGATGAAAAATTCATAATAATCCCTTTTCTAAAATAAATCCTTTAAAATTATTTATAAATGTTCTAAAATAATTCCTTTTATAAAACTCTCTTAAATTATTGAAATTATTCTAAATTGATACTTATTCTAAAATAAATTCTTTTAAATTATTTACAATTATTCTAAGATAATTCTTTTGTCAAATCAACTCTATTAATTTATTATAATTACTCTAAAATGATTTTTCACCAAAATAGTAATTATTTTAAATTGATTATTTTGTCAATAAAATTCTTTAAAATTATAAATTAATCTAAAATAATTTTATTTTATTTAATCTTTACAATATCTATTATCACAATATTATTTTTAATATCATCCGTTAAATAAATCCGTACAGGTCATCACAGTATATGTATTACAATGTGAATGGTCATACGTTATTGTCCACAGTCTGTTTCATTCACGACAGTTCTATACATTATAGTTCTCAGTCCAATATGTTCACGACAGTCCCGTATTTGTAACGAATAATTATTCGGGTAATGAGTTCGTATGCATAATAAATCTGTAATCAATCTAAAATTATACTGAGCAAGAATAGGGGATCTTGCAAGCAACTGATTAATTCAGAGCGGATCTAAGAATTGAATGATAAGTCAAAAGAGTATCGGGATCTTGCCTCGGGTTATTGTCGATCGAATCGACGTCGACGGGCGAGTCCGCGGGTCTGATCTGAGCACGGGTGGAACACAGCGGCGAACTCGGGTCGACGTCGGGCAGCGGCGTGACGGGGCCAGCTGCTCGCGCCTTTGGCAGACGGCTGCTTCGACGGCGCAGCGGGCGACGAGTTTGAGCGGCGGCGACGAATCAGGCGGTGGGAACTGAGCTCAGAGGCGAGGCGCCGGTGGTTTCAAGGGGATGTGGATCTGTGCTGTTAGGTTGCCGAGCGACAGCGAGAGGGCGATGGGCAGGGGTCAAGGTGGCGTGTCGAGGCGGCGAATAGGGCGCTGGCAAGGCAGAGGGAGCGCGGTCGGCAGCTGCTGGGTGGTCGCGGCTGTGAGGTCGGAGCGAAGGGTGTGAGCAGGGCGGCTGTGAGGTGCTGCCCAGCAGGCGAATGGTGGCCGCAGGCTACGTCGTGCGTTCCGGCTGTCGTGTGGTGGCCGAGGCGCGAGGAACGCCTGCTGGCCGTTGCATGCGGTCGTGCTGGTCAGGCCTCGTCGGAGCAATGCTGGCAGGAGAGGGATCGGTCGGAGGGGGGGCCAGCCGGTGGCTGGAGCTCGCAGAACGGCGGCGCGGCGCGGGACTGGCGGTCGGGTCGTCGGAAGGGTGTTGGTGGCGCGAGGGGTCCGAGCGGCTCGCGGCAGCTCGTGGCCGGCGGGGATCTCAGCGGCGAAGGCGGGGTCGGAGGGCGGAGCTCGTGGTTGGGATCGAAAGGGAGAGAGAGAGAAAGAAAGAGAGAGAGAGAGAGCGAGTACGAGAGAGAGAGAGAGTGTGAGCGGACTTAAATAGGGAAAAAATTAATAAAAAAATGAAAAAAATAAAATAAAATACTGAATGAAATGCGCATGGAGCAGTCATTTTTGAAAAAATACGGAGGGAGAGAACGGGGTTGTTGGGGTTTGTCGTGGGAGCAAAATAATGTTGGAGTATTTTCAAATAGTTTCTGGTATTTAAACGAAAATATCTAAAATAAATAATTTCGGGTACTTAAAAATTAAACTAATTACATAATAATTATCTACAAAAAAAAAACGTACATGTTGAGCTAATA
Organism: Asparagus officinalis; assembly: GCF_001876935.1. Taxonomy (NCBI): domain Eukaryota; kingdom Viridiplantae; phylum Streptophyta; class Magnoliopsida; order Asparagales; family Asparagaceae; genus Asparagus; species Asparagus officinalis. Next base: position 104,310,905 of record NC_033797.1, read on the forward strand.
CAACAGTTGATACGAAACTGTCGAAATATACCCATATTGTACAATTTAAAAGAAAAAATTAATAATAAAAATATATTTACTTACATTTAAAATCAAATAATTATGTGACAATTATCTACACGATAAAACGTACCAGTTATGCTAATACGACAGCTGATACGTAATAATACAATAATTTACACAAATAATACGTAATTAATAATACAGTGTATTATACAAAAATATACGTAATAATAATAATATTACGACGTATTATTTAAAATAATACGTAATAGTATCGATAAACCAACAGATAAATTCTAGAAATTTTTATTGCACTAAATTAATTTATAAATATAAAAACCATTTAAATAAATATAAAACTTAGACTTTAAATCATAGAAAATTCTAGAAAATCGAGAAAAATACAAATACTCTTTTAAAAATCATAATTAAATATTTTAAAATACCAAAAATTTATTTTAACTAATATTAAAATTTTACGGTCATTACATTCTACCCCCTTAAAATAAATTCCGTCCTCGGAATTAAAATAAGAACCCAAGGACAGATATAGAACGATATCCATAAGAAGAGAAGACAAGAAAAAAGGAACAGTGGGAAGATCCGGAGCCTAAGAATGATAAGATTGGGACGAAAGGAAATCTATCAAGAATATAGAATAGGGACGGAAGAATAGTCTCACGGATAAAATATGATATGCGTCCAAATTATTCATTATATTCTCACTGGTGGTAACTCGGGACCGAGACCTGCGTGGGCCACCACTAAAACCTGTCACGTCCCGCTTCCCAAAATACCAGAGAATCGGGACGCGAGCAAGCCCACGACGTATTACACTGAGAAGAGATAAGTGCTAGACCCCGTCTTCTTAATCTAATACGCTAAGCGTAAAGAAATACAAACGAAGGCACAGGTCCCCGATCACAGTAATGAGAATATAATAAACAACTCAGAACCAAAAGATACATATCACAACTGAAATGATCATCCAGACATAATATTCAGGCCAAACATGCCCTTATACAAACTATCTGAATGAAATACTGGAGAATATAAAATACAATGATCAGGTGGAAAAGGAAATGCTACGAAAATAAACTGAAAGAAATAACTGAGCTTCAACTCTTCTTCTACTTCGTCTACAAGACACTCCTACTGAGAATACTCGGCTCTGGCGCATCTCCAAGCTGAACCTGTTCTTCTTCTAAGTCTGACGTACACCAGAGAAAACAGGTGTACGTCAGGTGCATGGCGCACGGCAAGATCCCGAAAGGAAGAATAGAACGGTCGTGCGACCAATGCAATAATGGTAATAACAATAGAAACATACAACTGAAGACTAATAATCTAAATATAATTTACTACTAGAATAGAATAATCATAATAAATCCAAGAAAATCAACCAAGTAACAAGTCGATCATGCAGCTAGCGATGCAACTAGCGATCAGATTAATCATCCAAGTAACAAGATCATACTAGATGGAATTAATACTTAAAAATCTACAACAAGAGACGTAGTACGTCGAGCGAAATAATCCAAACAAGGAAACCCTCATGTATATACCATATGTCTCGAATTATAAATAATTAAATATTAACCCCGATCTAGATATGAAAGGAAACATATCTGGTCTGTATCTCATAATAACTCGTACTCATCCAAGTAACAAGTCATGTAGCTAGTTATCCTATAACAGGTCACCGGTACACGTCTCACACAGAATGAAAATTCATATTCTCGGATATCTGATTGTTCACAAATCCCCTACGTGCTTCCAATAGGACTCCATGCAAACCGATTCGGCCTGGTTCGAACTCAAGCCGACCCGGGTGAATATCACATTCACGAACCAAAGTGATCTCACACAGAATCAAAATTCATATTCTCGGATATCTGATTGTTCACAAATCCCCTACGTGCTTCCAATAGGACTCCACGCAAACCGATTCGGCCTGGTTCGAACTCAAGCCGACCCGGGTGAATATCACATTCACGAACCAAAGTGACGCAACAAACCTTCACTGTGGCCCATCAAACCAACCCCAGTTCGAAACAAACCTAACTGGTGCGAGGCTGGAAGATAAATCAACAACGAAACGATTTCACTGACCAAGTGCGAAACGGTTCACTTGGCACAACAAACTAACCCCAGTGCGAAACGGTTCACTGGTGCGAGCCTGAAAGATACATCAACAGTCTTATCCGATCACATGAACCATGACTTTCTCCATACCAACTCTTTTGTTTATCAAGGTCAACATACACACAGGTTTCTAAGTCTTAAACAGGACACACCAGACCACACTAGTCATGAATTTCTAACGGTTCTCAAACGTAACAAAGAGTAATAACTGTAACTAATCATATTCAACAATATCATAGCATATCACATAATTAAAATTAAGAAACATAAATCATGAATAATTCATAATAATCCTTTTTCTAAAATAAATCCGTTAAAAATATTTATAAATGTTCTAAAACAATTCTTTTTATAAAACTTTCTTAAATTACTGAAATTATTCTAAATTGATACTTAATCTAAAATAAATTCTTTATAATTATTCTAAGATAATTCTTTTGTCAAATCAACTCTATTAATTTATTATAATTACTCTAAAATGATTTTTCACCAAAATAGTAATTATTTTAAATTGATTATTTTGTCAATAACAATTACTCATATTAATCATCATATTGAAAGAAAATCCATAACCATCAATATTTCGACATAAACATCTATACTATTTATAAAAAACCAAGTGGAGGTAATCCAAAATTTGGATGACTGGTAGATGTACTCTCATTTTCTATTATACGTAGAAGGGCAAAAAGGTAATTTAACATGAGACACATTTCTTTCATTTTCCCCTTTCTCACTTTTTTCTTGTCTAGAATATTCCGTATGTAATACAAACATTTCGTCTTTTTCCCCCTCTTTCTCTCCTGTTGGTTTCTAGAATGTTCAAACCATATTTCATGAACGTAAGATATGAGCCCACATAATTACATATCCATTATATTTTAGATTCTAAAGTAAAATTATAAGTTCATTTTAGCCAAAAAAGAAAAGCATAGCAAAAGAAAAGCCAAAGAATGTAAAAGTATAAAATAAATATTTTTTTTTAAAAAATATAAGTTTTGTGCATTAGGCACGTGCAGTTTATTCTGCCAATAAAAGAAAATAAAACATATACAAATAATATTAATAGATGTGAAAAACCTTAGCTTTCCCTATAATATACAAAATAATTTACTTACATTTAAGATATCATCACGCAATAATTATAGTCAGATCTCTAATACATTTTTGAGATATATAATTTATTAAAATAATTTTGCGCCTCTTGCATGTGCATACGCACATGCGATAACGCTAAGCGTGTATTTAGAAGTCATTATACATCATCCCCAACTTCTTGGCTCCTCTTGGATTGTCCAGGGCCGGCCCTAGGGGTAGACCGGAGAGGCCTTCGCCTAGGGCCCCTAAAAAACAAGGGCTTCACTATCATCAAATGATTGCATTATTTGTTTATAATTTATCTGCAGACAATATGCTAATTTTTTGATGGTATATAACTTTCATCGTGCTTTATTATGCACATGACACTGTTTTTAATGCTGCTTGCACATTATAACTTTTTTATGTGTGATTATAAGCTCCAACTGCAACGGGACAATGAGCAAATTAACTGCTATTCATGTATTGACTTTCTATTATATTTTTTCAATCTATCTCTGCAGAACTGTATGCTAATTTCCATTCATGGTTTGTGCTGTATGCAGTGCATCCTAAGTGCATTTCAAATTAAGTTGCTTTACTATATGTATTTGTTCTGTTTTGATTTATCTTATGATGATTGGATCTTGGAGTGTATGTCAAATACTTTGTTTTTACTATATGTCTTTGAAAGAAGCTTTTCAAAGTTAAAATTGATCAAATCTTACATTCGATCAACTATGTCAGAAGAAAGATTGAATGAATTAGTTATATTGTCAATTGAGAAAAATGTAGTGGAGAAACTTGATTATACAAGTGTATTTGCATCTAAAAATGCAAGAAGAGGCTTTATAAAGTGATACTTCTATTGGTTCATTGATCTTGTTTTGGGAATGAGAGTGTTAGGGTGTGATTTGTAGGCCGTTAGCCAAGGTGGGTAGCTTAGGAGAACTACATTGTGTTTGATCATTGGAATTAGTTATAGCATCCATTGGTATATAGGAAGCCCTAAAGTTACATGGGTGCAACACTTTATTTTTAAAAAAAAATCTTGAATATAGGAGGGCCCCTTTAGGATTTTTGTTCAAGTTTTTGCTTAGGGCCCCCGAATGCTCAGGACCGGTCCTGGGTCCGAGGACACACGAGAGTGGGCTCAAGTCGTGCATATGATGAAGTTTGAGGCTCATAATAAGCTCAAGCCGGATGTTCACAGCAAGAGAGAGAGAGAGAGAGAGAGAGAGAGAGAGAGAGAGAGAGAGAGAGAGAGAGAGAGAAAGAGAGAGAGAGAGAGAGAGAGAGTACGAAGAGAGATATGGGGAAGCTGGGCTTTAAATAGGGAACAAAAATAATAAAAAAATAAATAAAATAAAATAAAATACTGAGGAATGATGCGCGTGGAGCAGTCGTTTTTGAAAAAAATACAGAGGGAGAGAACGGGGTTGTTGGGGTTTGTCGCGGGAGCAAAATAATGTTGGAGTATTTTCAAATAGTTTCAGGTATTTAAACGAAAATAATTAAAATAAATAATTTCGGGTACTTAAAAATTAAACTAATTACATAATAATTATCTACAAATAAAAACGTACATTTTGAGCTAATACAACAGTTGAATACGAAACTGTCGAAATATACCCATATTGTACAATTAAAAGGAAATAATTAATAATAAAAATATATTTACTTACATTTAAAATCAAATAATTATGTGACAATTATCTACACGATAAAACGTACCAGTTATGCTAATACGACAGCTGATACGTAATAATACAATAATTTACACAAATAATACGTAATTAATAATACAGTGTATTATACAAAAATATACGTAATAATAATAATATTATGACGTATTATTTAAAATAATATGTAATAGTATCAGTAAACCAACGGATAAATTCCAAAAATTTTCATTGCACTAAATTAATTTATAAATATAAAAACCATTTAAATAAATATAAAACTTAGACTTTAAATCATAGAAAATTCTAGAAAATCGAGAAAAATACAAATACTCTTTTAAAAATCATAATTAAATATTTTAAAATACCAAAAATTTATTTTAACTAATATCAAAATTTTACGGTCATTACAAACCTGCCCCTCACTTATTCAGATATGACACAAAAGCGCGTAATCTCATGGAGAGATACAGATATGACTTCACACTCGGAGAAGGTCTTTGCTTTGGTCGGGGTCCACGAGTTCCACCTCATATGGCTTATGTACCAAAAGGAAAACCCGATGATTATTATATCTACAGACGAGGTTTAGGCTAGGTCTCTTCGTCCGACAACGAGTGCTGCTGGCAGGTCATTGATCAAATAGCTAATAAGAGTAAAGACGAATATTCTTTCGATTCTTCAGCCTGGGACTCCGACACTAGTCTTGGAGAAATGTTCAAAAGACTAATGTTGAACATGGCTATGATCGACCCCATCACAATAGAGGAAGATGACTAAATACCAACTTGGGAAGACCCTTGGGTTCATCACCTGAATATACAGTACGGTGATAAGTTTGAACAAAGGGAACCCCCTACCGAGGATCAAATAATCCATGTAAATATGGGCGATGAGGATAATCTAAAACCGATATTCATTAGCGATAGTCTCCCACCAAATGAGAAAGAAGAGCTAATTGCCCTTATTTGGGAGTACATTGATGTTTTTGCTTGGAACTACGAGGATATACCAGGGCTCGATCCAAATGTAGCAGTGCATCGCCTCAATATTAAGTCGGATGTCAAACCTGTCAAACAACAACAAAGACGGTTTTATCCGCAAATTATGAAGGAAATCGAGTTCAAAGTTAAAAAGCTTATTGACTCGGGTTTTATCAGGGAAGAATAACATCTTGAATGGCTTGCCAACATTGTCCCGGTCCTTAAGAAGAACAGGAAAATCAAAATTTGTATCGACTTCAGAGATCTTAACATTGCCTGCCCGAAGGATGATTTCCCTCTTCCCATCACGGATGTTATCATCGATAATACATGTGGGTTCGAGAGAATGTCCTTCATGGACGGATTTTTTAGTTACAATCAAATAAAAATGCACCCAGATGATGAAAAACATATCGTGTTCAGAACACCCCTCGGTGTTTTCTGCTACACGGTTATGCCCTTCGGTTTAAAGAATGCAGGTGCCACATATCAAAGAGTCATGTCAAAGATTTTCTAGGAGCATCTCCGGAAGACTATCGAATGCTACGTGGATGACCTAGTTGTGAAAAGCCGTGATAAAAATGATCACATCAAAGACTTGAAGACGATGTTTGACCTGATACGGACTCATCAACTGAAGATGAATCCTACCAAATCTTTCCTCAGAATGTCCAACAACAAATTCCTTGGATTCGTCGTCACCACCAAGGGTATTCACATTGACTCTGATAAAGTAAAGGCAATTAATGAGTTGCAATCCCCGAGAAACCTTAAGAAACTCAGAGGATTACAAGGACGATTGGCTTATATCCGTCGATTCATCTCGAACCTTTTGGGAAAATGTCAACCATTCTCTAGGCACACAAAGAAGGGCGTATCATTCGTTTGGGACCACGCTTGTCAAAAAGCATTTGAGAATATCAAAGAATAACTCTCGAAACCTCCTGTAATCATTACACCAAAATTAGGCAAACCGTTCTTGATATATGTCAAGGCGACGAGCCACTCATTAAGTGCATTACTTGCATAAGACGATGACAACAGTCACGAACATGCAGTATATTACTTGAGCTGGACCCTTGTGGGAGCCGAATCTCGATATTTAATGATTGAAAGGGAGTATCTCATCTTGGTGTTCGCTATTCAAAAGATGCGGCACTACTTAGTCGGACAGACTATTTACGTTATTTCTAATGTTAACCCGGTCCGTATATTCATGACGCGACCGACTTTCATGAATTGGCAGTTAGCGAAATAGGCCCTGCTTCTGTCCCAATATGACTTACAATTTAAACAACAAAAGTTTGGCAAAGGACAAGCTATTTGTGATCTCCTAGCGGCTAACCCAACCACGGATACCGCCGAAGTATACGATGATCTACCAGATAAAACCCACGAAGCTAGCGTAACTTCTCATCAACAGGTGTGGAGTTTGTTCTTCGACGGTGCTTCTCGAGCAAATAATGTAGCAAGTGCTCCTAGATATTCTAAGATTTCCTTCAGAGTTAGAGTTATCTTAGTTTCCCCAGGAAAATATGTGATATCTCGAGCCTACTCGCTGACCGAGTCGTGCTCAAACAACGTAGCTGAGTATAACACGTTTATTAGGCTTAGTTTTGCTAAAGAGCTGGGGGTCGAATATGTCAAAACTTTCGGTGATTCTCAACTGGTAGTTAAACAAGTTCAAGGAGAGTATGAGGTCAGAAATCCGGATTTGATGCCATACCATAAGGTGTCCGTTGAGATGACAGAATCGTTTGAAGGATTCTTCATCCACACTTACAGAACGTATAAGTAGATATGCTAGCAGCATTGGCAGTGTCTCTGGCATAGCCTCCCAAAATGGAGTAGTTTGTTACGGTAAAAACTCACCAGCTCTAATTACTAATCCATGATATAGACAACGGAGAGGAGAGTCCTAAAGAAGTGCATTCAACCCAAGTTGAGTTCGAACCCCGAGACTGGCGTTTTCCTATCATAGATTATGTCTTGAACGAGATCTTATAGGAAGATGTGAAGGAAAGAGACTCAATCCGACGGAGAGCATTGAGATTCTACTATAACACAGAGAGTCGAACGCTATATCATCGGGGGTATGATGGTTTACTATTACGCTGCCTATCGACTAAAGAAGCGGAAGAGGTCATTAGGGAGACGCATGAAGGAGTTTGTGGTGCACACCAACCTGTCCCCAAACTTTATGATCGTATCAGAAGGATGGGATACTTTTGGCCCACCATGATCAAAGACGCAGTTGCGTATGCCTGAAAGTGTCATGCGTATCAAGTACACGCGAATTATATGCACCAACACACGGAGCATCTACACCCTTCGGCTACATTATAGCCTTTTAAAACTTAGGGAATGGACGTTGTTGGTCCTATAAATCTCTCGTCGATCAAAGGTGACTGATTCATCCTGGCAATTACCGATTACTTCTCCAAATAGACTGACGTGATTCAGCTCAAAGAAGTTAAGACGAGCAACGTCGTGACATTCATCAAACACCATATTATCTACCGGTATGATGTCCCAAGGTGAATCATACATGATAACGGTCCTCAGTTTGTCAGCAATGCCTTCATCAAGTTTTACAAGAAGTTCAAAATTCAAGACGTCTCGTTGATAGCTTACAATCCTACATTAAATGGATTGGCTGAAGCCTTTAAGAAGACTATCATAAAGCTTTTGTCAAAACTTGTGAAAACTAATAAACGAGATTGGAATGATAAACTCGGTAAAGCTCTTTGGGCCTATCGTACCACAGTTCGCAAACCTACTGGAGCGACCCCGTACTCTTTGGTATACGGGTGTGAAGCCGTCCTTCCATTAAAAATTCAAATTCCATCTCTCCGGATCGCTCTTGCTACGGAGATGACGACCGAAGAACAACATCAGAAACGTCTCGAAGAACTAGAGATGCTCGACGAAAAGCATTTGGAAGCTCAATAACACATCGAGTTCTACCAAGCCAGAATTTCCCGAGCTTTCGATAAAAAGGTTCGACAATGAAGTTTTAAAGAAGGAGACCTGGTCTTAGCAGTCCGAAGGCCAATAATCCTTAATTCTAAGAAGAAATGTAAGTTCGAATCCAAATGGGAAGGACCATTTGTGATAGAGATAGTCTATTCAAACGACACATATCACCTTATTACTAAGGAAGGCGTCCGGTTTATGATGCTGATAAACGGTAAGTTCCTAAAAAAGTACTACCCTTAGTACATTCAGGACAACCCATGTATCGGGAAGTTCCCGGAAGAATACTACATGTGGTATTCCTAGGGATAACCATGTTACTACACAAGTAATAAATGAGAAATCTACGCTTGGACTTTGAATGTCTTCAAAGTTGGAACATATCTTATTGTTAACATCAAATTCCCCGACTCTCATGAATTCTTTTGCTGAGATGAGATTCGACCATTTTGACAGATTAATCTTTCCTCACAAAATCCCTTACTGATCAAATCAATTAACGGTGGGTCCATCAAAATTCTTATTCACCAATTTTGGCAATTTTCAAACTTAACGTGTTAAGTCCTGATCACTTAACATCGAAATCCTCCATCGAGAGGTAGTACAAGTCAGCAATCTCATTGCTATATATATTCCACCCTAATTGCTTTCTTGGTCAAACCTATAAAAGTTAGGGCCAAAGTCAGAATCTCCTCTCGATTCCTTCCATGAGCGAGAGGTCCACTTTTAATCTGAGCAATCAAACCTATAAAATTTAGGATTGCCTTCAACCTCACTTGGTCAAACCTACAGATAGTTAGGACCAAGATCGGATCGTCCCTTTCGATAAACGAAAGGCTTCTACCTTTTCCTTTTTAGCCAAACCTATAAAAGTTAGGGTCAAAATTAAAATTTTACCTTAATAAATGAGGAATTCTTTTCTTGGTTTAAGAAACCAATCCTATAAAAGTTAGGGTTACATGAATCTTTTTCATTCTCGGAGTGGAGATCCCACTCCTAGTTTCACCTATCCGGATTCTGGGGGAGAAGATCCCACCTCGAGTCATCTTTGCAACTGGAGATAGAATATAAAATTCTTCCTCTTCAGTTTTGGGAGATAGAATATAAAATTCTTCCTCTCCCATTTTGGGTTCGTCTTTACCCTAAATAAGACCTAGGGACAGAATATAAAATTCTTTTCTTCCAGCATCGGGTTTGTCTTTACCCTAAGAAAAGACACAATTCTTAACTTCAAATCCGTTCACTTCATGCACGGGGGATTTTATCTTGATTCCTAACTCGAGATAAGCCTACGTCTAACACACGTTGCCGGTTTAGTCTTTCGCCGAGTGAAAAAGATACCAGAATACAAGTCTGGGGACTTTTATCCCGAATCCTAAGTAGGGATGAGTCAACACCTAATACGCGTTGTCGGGTGCCATATTCCCGTAAGAAATGGTGAAGTCTATAAATTCAAAATCATAGCACCAAGTCTAAGAGAATTAACTCTCTTAGCACAACGTTACATATAAAACGTGTTTTAATAATTCACATGCTAGCCCGATTCAAATGATAATCAGTAAAGACACATCAAATCCGTTGATGGCTGAGGGTTTGCCAAAAATCAAACGAGAATAATTAATAATAAAAATATATTTACTTATATTTAAAATTAAATAATTATGAGTTAATTATATACACAGTAAAACATACCAGTTATACTAATATGACAGATAATATGTAACAATAGAAATAATACAACAAATTATACCAAAAATAAATAATTAATAATACCATGTATTATATGAAATAATACATAATGACATTAATAATACAACATATTATTTAAAAATAATATGTAATAGTACCATAACACAACAAATTAATTCCAGAAATTTTTACCGCACAAAATAAATTTATAAATATTTAAAATCAATTAAATAAATATAAAATTTGGATTTTAAATCATGGAAAATTATAGAAAATCAATAAAAATATAAATACTCTTTTAAAAATAATAATTAAATATTTTAAAATACCAAAAAATTATTTTAACTAGTATTAAAATTCATGATCCTTACAGTATCTACAGTGGAAGGGGACTGAAGGGTGGAGGAGGCTGGAGCGTTGGGGAAGGCGGCTGCAGAAGGACCTACAAGGATTAGTTCCACATCTTAAGAAATAAAAATAAGAAATAAAATGAAAAGAATTATAACTAATTACAAAGCAAAGAAATAAGAAGAAACTTTACACTATGAACAAGAAATAAATCTAACTAAATTGTAAAAGAAATAAAAATGTAAGAAAATAAATCTACTCTACAATTAAAATACAAAATAAAATAAAGATAAGAAAATAAATCTACTCTACAAGACATTAATGTAAATCTAAACTAATAAGCAATAAGAAAGAAATTACTAAAAATAAATAAATAATAAAATAGAAAAATAAAATAAAAGCAAACATTTAAATTGATCTTCATGTCCATCATCATCATCAAACAAAGAGAAAAAAAATTTAAAGTGGTGAAAAAATTCTTTTATTGATTGTAACAAAAAGTTACAATTTTTAGAAGGTCTTCTCAATTAAGAGTAACTCTCCTCTCCAAATGGAGTTATAAAATTTTTCACACCTTCAACCTCTTACTTTCTACCCCTATTTATAGTAAACAACAATGAATGAGAGCCCTTGGATGAAGACTTAAAGCCATAAGGAATAATTTTTAGCCTTTGAACTTTTGGGCTTGGATTATTGGGCCTTTTGCTTATTTTCTTCATTAATTCAATGAGCTTTTGTTAAAAGAAGAGATCTTGGGCTTTATTCTTCATTACCCTTCAAATTCTTCTCATAATTACTTCTCTAGTGTAGAAATTCAGATTATGCTTCTTTGTATGAATATTTATTCATGATATATTCTGATTTCATAGATATCATAAATACAAAAGTTATAGATCTCGTTCTCAGATTTCCAGAGAATGTTTATTCAGCCAATTCCGAGTTGATACGAGAGAGATATGGCCAAAACACCAAACATTACCGAGATGTTCAGATTGCATGATTAGCTTTTGGGCTTGAACTTTTGGGCTTGTTGCTTGTATTCTTCATTAAATCTTTAGAACTTTTGTTGAGGGAAGATATCTTGGGCTTTTATTCTTCATTAACCTATAATTAAAGATAAAAATAATTATTAATGGTATATTTATTCATTAAAAATAGATAATAATGGTATAATATATAATAAAAATGTGATTATCAAATACCCCAACACCTAAACTTTTGCTAGTCCTCTAGCAAAGAAAGAGAAATTAAAAAATCCTAACTCACTTTCCCAGGAATCATGGTTGTATTTAGCACATACAACAAGCTTTTAAACCCCTAGGTTACCCTAGAGGATGAGTTGTAGTCTCATCAGAGTTTGCAGTGAATATACCTATAAAATTCGGTCGACTTGTCAATTTAAAGAAGTCACTAAATAACTAATTTCTTTTATATATTTAGACATTTTAATTGAAGCTAGTTATTACTCAAGAAAACGTTTTTATATATAACTCTAAGGTAAATTTCCTAGAAATCTTTTCATTATAGCAATACAAAACCAAACTAAATATTAGAAATTTAATTAAATTAAAAGTTTTGAAAAGAACATGCTAACACTTTGTTTTAAATAACTTTCAAATCTCTTGATCAAAAATTATTTTTCAAGACCATATATACAAAATAACAATATATAAAAAAATGTTACTATATATATTATATATATATATATATTATATATATATATATATATATATATATATATAATATATTAATATATATATATATATATATAGGAATAAGGTGAATCTAAGGTGAACACCCTAGGCTCCCACCTAAGATGCGGCCTAAAATCACATCATTTTCTAATTTTTTTTTACGATACCGCTCGTTAAACTTGATCTACACGTTATTAATCAAACACCACCCAACTTTTGGGGTGAACCCTATCGTGTTTTGGACTCTTTATCCACTCGCTGCAATTTTTAACGGTTTTTGAATAAATAGAATTTTTGCATGGATCTCAACAAATTGCAAAACACAACGGCGGTTCCATCCCAAACAATTTATTGTGTTTGGCGTTTAAATGAACGGTGTAGATCAAGTTCAATTGGAGCGGCATCAATAAAAAAAATAGGAAATGATGTTGATTTAAAGACGCATCCTTAAGCGTGGGAGCCTAGGGTGTCACCTTAGATTCACTTTTCCTATATATATATATATATATATATATATATATTTTCCCTTTAATTCTTGATAATTTTTTTCTATTTAATATGGCTTTCTAAGTGACCATTTAACGAGTTTTGGGCCAATGAATCCTAACCCAATTGGGCTTAGGTCATTAAATATAGAGATACTCCTTCGGCTTAATTACTCACTCAACTTAAGCTTTATAAGATAGAATCACCTAGAATTCAAGAGTTTTTTTCTTTTGGTGCTCATTTTCTGCACTCTTTTTTTACAAGGTTAGTTTTTTTAATATATATATGTGTGTATGCATATATATAGTCTGAAAAATATGTAAATCAAGACAACCTGAAAAAATTATTTTAACTCTAAGTTAAGCATGCAAAATTTTTATTATTTTAATTAAATGTCTAAGTTAAGTGTTAAGTAAAGTATACTACTTCTAAAAATTATTTCTTAAAAAATTTATTTAGAGTTATCATAAAAGGTGAACTTGAGTAAATTACTAACTATGGATTAGAAATTTTAAAATTTATCAAATAGATCAATTATTAAATAACTCTATTAATTTGGCAAGTGACAATTTTTTTAAGTGGTGAAAAAAAGAAAACTTATGACAAAAATACTACAAAGAGATAAAATAAAGAGGAAAAATAACTACTTCTCACCCCCACACCTAAATTTTGCATTGTCCTCAATGTAAATTCTCTTATGCACAAAGTAAAACAGATAAAAATTATAGAACTTGCATTTGTTCGGTGGACCTAGAACAATGATGCTAAAAAAATTCTGCAATTACCGTTAGTATGAGGATAATAAAATCAAATAATAAGCAAAAGGAAAAAATATTCTTCTCTCTTTTTTTATTTTTTTCATATATATATTTTTTCTTTTCTTTTTTTTTTCTTTTTTTACCAATAATGTGGTTCATGGAGAACCAACACCTCCTCCTCTCCGAGCATAGAAAATTCTAATAATGGTTTAAGACGTTGACCATTTATTTTAAAAATTTAACCATTTTTAGGATTTTCCACCTCGACAACCCCATGTGAGAAAACTTATTTTACAATAAATGGACTTGTCCATTTTGATCTTAATTTTCCAAGAAAAAGATGTAATTTTAAGTTGTACAGTAAAACTTTTTGACCTGGTGTGAAATTTTTCCGTAAAATTGAATTGTCATAAAAAATCTTGGTTTTCTCTTTATAAAATTTTGCGTTTATATATGAGTCATTTCGAATTTCTTCCAACTCATTTATTTGGAACAACCTCGTTTTACCTATCGAGTCTAAGTCAAAATTTAACTGTTTGATAGCCCATATTGCTCGGTGTTCCAACTCCACTGGTAGATGACATGCTTTCCCAAAGACGAGACTGTATGGTGACATCCCTAGATTTGCTTTGAATGCTATCTGATATACCCACAGAGTATCACACAATTTTACGGACCAATCTTTCTTGTTATGATTAACTGTTTTTTCTAAGATTTGTTTGATCTGTCTATTTGTGACCTCTACTTGACCATTGGTTTGGGGGTGATAAGGAATTGAAAATTTGTGTGTGATTGGATAGTTCCTCATCAAAGCCTCAAAGAACGGTTACAGAAATATGTATCGTTATCGCTAATGATCGCTCGGGGCACTCCAAAATGTGTCAAAAACATTCTTCTTCAGAAATTTTACAACAACCTTGTTGTCATTATTTTTGCAAGCTACCGCCTCAACCCATTTTTACATGTATTTGACGGCTACTAGAATGTAAATATTGCCAAAGAAATTTAAAAATGGACCCATGAAATCGATACCCCACAAATCAAAGAGTTCAACAGATAAGATGTGTTATAAGGGCATCATATTTCTTCTAGTGACTTTCCCTAAAAGATGACAGCGGTTATAAGTTTTGCAAAACTCATATGAATCCTTGAAAAGAGTGGGCCAGTATAGCCTACATTGGAGAATTTTTTCGGCTATTTTTCTTGGGCCAAAATGGCCCCCACATGCTTGCTCAGGACAAAAGGATAGAACACTCCTAGTTTCTTTAGTGGGAACACACCTCGTAACGATCTGATCAAGATATTATTTGAACAGATGTGGATCATCACAGTAAAAGTATTTTACCTGGGAGAGGAAATGAGATCTATCCTGTTTAGACCAGTGAGAGGGAATCTAATTCATGACTAAGTAATTCACAATGTCGGCAAACCATGGAACAGATTGAACTTGTAGGAGTTATTCATCTAGAAAATGTTCGTTGATTGGTACGGTTGATGTTGGTGCATTCGGGAGTCTAGAGAGGTGATCTGCTACGGGGTTTTCTGCTCATCTTCTGTCAAAAATTTGAATGTCAAACTCTTGAAGTAGGAGAATTCATCTAATGAGCCATGCTTTAGCATCCTTTTTGGTCAAAAGATACTTTAGTGTGGCATGATCTGTGAAAACTTTGGTTAAAGACCCGATGAGGTAGGACCTGAAATTTTCTAAGGCAAAGACTGCAACTAAAAACTCTTTTTCCATGACAGTAGTTTTGCTGGGCATCGTTCAGATTCCTACTGGCGTAGTAGATCACATACAGTTTTCCATCAAATCGTTGTTCTAAAACAGCACCTATTGCAGAATCGGATGCATCACACATCAGTTCGAAGGGTAAAGTCCAGTCTGGTGCATGAATGATAGGAGCTGTGGTTAGCTCCTTTTTCAGAAATTCAAAAGCTTTGAGGTATTCGGGAGAGAAGACAAATGATGTATCCTTGGCTAAGAGATTGGTCAAAGATCTAGCAATTTTGCTAAAATCTTTGATAAAACATCGGTAAAAACCAGCATGACCAAGGAATGATCTGATATCTTTGACAGTTTTGGGAGGAGGAAGGTTACAAATGAGATCTACCTTAGCTTTGTCTACTTCGATTCCCCTGTTGGAAACTAAATGTCCTAAGACAATGCCCTACTTGATCATGAAGTGACATTTCTCCCAATTAAGAGTAAGATTTTTCTCCCTACACCGTTCTAGGACCAGTTTAAGATGATGCAAACATTGGGAAAATGTGTCACCAAAAATAAAAAAGTTATTCATAAAATTTTTGAGGAATCTCTTTACCATGTCAGAAAAAATACTGATCATGTAACGTTGGAATGTGGCTGTTGCATTACACAGCCCAAAAGGTATGCGCCGGTATGCAAATGTTCTATACGGGCAAGTGAAGGTGGTTTTCTCCTGATCTTCAGGAGCGATAGGGATTTGATTGTAACCCGAATATCCATCCAGGAAACAATAGAACTCGTGTCCTGCTACGTGCTCTAACATTTGGTCAATGAATGGAAGAGGGAAGTGATCTTTCCGAGTAGCTAAGTTGAGTTTTCTATAGTTAATGCAAACTCACCATCCAGTTTGGATCCGAGTGGGAATCAGCTCATTAGCCTCATTTTGGATCACTGCGATCCCAGATTTCTTTGAAACAACTTGGACCGGACTCACCCATGAACTATCAGAAATGAGATAAATGATCCCATGATCGAGATATTTCAGAATGTCTTTCCAACAACTTTTTTCATTACTGGGTTTAACCTACATTAAGGATCTCTAGTAGGTTTGACATCATCTATAAAATGGATTCGGTGTTGAACAATGGTTGGACTAATTCCTTTGATATCAGCCATGGTCCATCTAATGGCTTCCTTATTCTCTCTTCAAACATCTAAGAGAGCTTTCTTTAAGAGAGCTTTCTTTTGACCGGTAGTCAAGTCAGAAGAAATGATAACTGGTAAAGTCTCGCTCTCCCCTAAGTAGGCATACTCTAGATTTTTAGGTAGATGTTTGAGCTCTAACTTAGGAGGTTCCTATACAGTTGGGCGAAGTTAGACTCGGGGTTCTATCTCCAAAGGTTCTCATTGCCAGCCAATTGCAGATACATGATTGACCAGCGGATCTAATCCTAATTTATCCTCAAAAGACTCTTCAAACACTAAGTCAAATACACAGGAATCCGACTCACACTCTCCTTCTTATTGCTCACTGGATATTCCCTAAATAAAGTTCACTTCCATGGGTTACCCAGATGGATCACTAGGCTGCCTTCCTAGGTTAAAGATATTAGGGTCAATAGTCATGTTCCCAAAAAATAGTTTCATCTGACCCGTCCTACAATTGATCAAAGCATTTGAGATGGCTAAGAACGGTCTTCCTAGAATGATTGGGATTTGACTTTTAAGATTGGAAACAGGTTGTGTTTCCAAGACAATAAAATCAACAGGTTAAATGAACTCTCCAACCTTGATCAAAACATCCTCTACCTCTCCTTTGGAAATTTTCACGGATTTATCAGCTAATTGTAGAGTGCAACTGGTCGGTTTAAGTTTTCCTACGCCTAGCTGTTGATAGACTGAATAAGGAAGGAGGTTGATGCAGGTTCCTAAGTCTAAAAGTGCCTTATCAATGTGAGTATTACCTATGACACATAAAATTATGGGACAACTAGGATCCTTATACTTTAATGGCATGGGTTTCGAAAAAGTTTCACTAAGATTGGCAGCTAAGAATACTTTCTTAGGGACATTTGTGGTTCTTTTCATAGTGCATAAGTCTTTCAAGAACTTTGCATAAGAGGGGATTTGTTCAATTACTCTAAAAGAGTGATATTGATCTTGACCTGTTTAAAAGTTTTTAGGATTTTCTTAACATGCGGGGAGTTTTTCCTAGGTTCGAGTCTATCTTGAAAAGGGGCAACGGGCATATACCTATCGAAATCAGGCTCAATCTCATGTTCAGTTTCTTGGTCATCGGAAGGAATTACTTCGTCATAAGGAGTGTGTAGGATGGGAGGAGAGATTTGATCTTGTAGCATTCTTACTTGGTTGTCTATCTATTTTCCTAATCGCAAAGTGTGAATTGCATTCACATGGGCTAGTTGGGTTGAACTGGATCCATTGTCTTTAGGGTTAGCAACAGGTTGACTTAAAAAAATTTCTTTCTCTCTCGCTCACAGAAGTGGCTAGTTGCCCAAGTTGGGTTTCTAACCAGGCTATGGCTTGAGTGTTCGAGTTGAGCACTTAGTCAGTTGTTTGTATGAAGGAATTTAGAGTGGTGGATGACTAGATCAACATGTTGGTGGTTTTTGTAGAGGCTTTGATCATAGACTCTAAACCCTTTTCTAAGACACTTAGACGTTTGTCATGATCAGAATTTGAAGGATTCACAACCTGATGAGGATGTTGGGTTGGAAAAGGTAGGATAGCTTGTTGAAAATTGTTTGGTGAGTTGAACGGAACTGTGTTTGCCCTAGGGAATTGTTGGTTTGAAGAGGGAATGAAAGTTTGATTTCTGGAGGGATTACCTTGATTCCATGCAAAATTAGGATGATTTCTCCAACCTAGATTATAGGTTGAAGAAAATGGATCATTTCTAGGATATTGGAATGCAACATTCATTTGTTCTAATGAATGGTGGTTTTCTAGGAGAGGGCATTCCTCTGAAACGTAGGCAGGAGACTGACAGTTATGATAACCTGGGGCAAAAACTTGATTAATTTGAGCTGGAGCTCATTCCTTAATTTCTAAGGCTTATAACCTTTGCAGAATTATCGCCATGTTTGCTTCGGAGGCAATGTTCGATTCTAAGGAAAGACTACTAGACTTAGGTTAGGGAACTGATGTAACTCTATCATCACAGGATTTCCACTGCATGGTTTTTTCAGACAGACTCTCAAGAAATTCCCAAGCTTCATCGACATTCTTTTTCATGAAATCTCCTTGGCACATGGATTCTCAGGAAGTCTTTGAAGAATAGTCCAATCCTTCATAGATTATTTGGCATAATCGCTATTTCTCGAGTTCGTGGTGAGGACATTGGATGAGAAGATCCTTAAATCTATCAATGTACTTTTAGAATGGCTCCCCCTGAACAATTTTAAAGTTTTGAATATTGTTTCTATGCTTTACCGTTTTATGAATTGGAAAAAATTTCTTGTGAAAAGTGATGACAAATTCATCCTAAGTTGAGATGGAATTTGTCGGCAAGCTATACAACCATTTTTTTGTCTTGTCCTTAAGAACAAATGGAATAAATCTGAGTTTGATCATATCTTTAGTTATTTCTCTCATTTTAATCATAATACATACTTCCTCATATTCCGAGATAAAAATATAAGCATCTTCTGTTTCATTTCCGAGGAATTTGGGAAGCATGTTTATGTAGTGTGGTCGAAGCTCAAAATTTGCTCCATTTGCTTCGGGAAGCCTAATGCAAGAAGGGATTGCATTTCTAGTGGGATAACACATATCTTGGAGAACGGGTTGATTAACCATTTCTTCAATTGGTTCAACATGAATTAAACGATGAGTATTATCCCTAATCCACGTTCGCATACTCCAAAACAACTTCTTTTTATAATTTTTTTATGAAAAAAATTATTATTTTTAGATTATGAGAAGTAAAAAGAAATAAAGGAAAATCCTAACTAAAACAAATCAAAAGCAATAACTTTTCAATCACTCTAACTCTAGGGTTAAACCTAACTCAACTAGACCAGCTCCTAACCAAAACTCCTAAAATAAACAGATTAAAGTTTTACCCGAGTATTTAGCCAGGTAAGGATAGTACTAGAAGGCGATCAGAGATTAATTAAGTATCTCGTTTCTTGCGGAACGCTTTACGCAACCCCTAAACATTGCCTTAGACACTAACTAATCCAAGAAAACTTGAACCGGTTCATTTAGGGATTTCTTGATCCTTATTGAGCTCGAGTCCTTAGGAGCCAACGTCTAATGAGTTTTAAGTATGCTTGGGTTTGTGTAGTGAGGAATTAATAATTTGTGTGCTAAGGAAAGGGTAATGAAATCCCTCACCTTATCTTGATTATACGATTTTGCCCTTAAAAATATTTTTAAGTGTGTGCCAAATCAAGTTGCTCAAATCACTTTGGTGAATTCCTACTAACTATATGCAATGAAACTCTATGAATTAAAAGTAACTAAAAAGGCTAAGAACGGTCTTCCTAGAATGATTGGGATTTGACTTTTAAGATTGGAAATAGGTTGTGTTTCCAAGATAATAAAATCAACAGGTTAAATGAACTCTCTAACCTTGATCAAAACATCCTCTACCTCTCCTTTGGGAATTTTCACGGATTTATCAGCTAATTGTAGAGTGCATCTGGTTGGTTAAAGTTTTCCTACACCTAGCTGTTGATAGACTGAATAAGGAAGGAGGTTGACGCTGGTTCCCAAGTCTAAAAGTGCCTTATCAATGTGTGTATTACCTATGACGCATGAAATTATGGGACAACTAGGGTCCTTATACTTTAATGGCATGGGTTTCAAAAAAATTTCACTAAGCTTGGCAGTTAATAAGACTTTCTTAGGGACATTCGTGGTTCTTTTCATAGTGCATAAGTCTTTCAAGAACTTTGCATAAGAGGGGATTTGTTCAATTGCGTCTAAAAGTGGGATATTGATCTTGACCTGTTTAAAAGTTTCTAGGATTTTCTCAACATGCGGGGAGTTTTTCCTAGACTCGGGTTTATCTGGAAAAGGGGCAACGGGTATATACCTATCTAGATCAGGCTTAATCTCATGTTTAGTTTCTTGGTCATCGGAAGGAATTACTTCATCATAAGGAGTGTGTTGGATGGGAGAAGAGGTTTGATCTTGTAGCATTCTTACTTGGTTGTCTATCTGTTTTCCTAATCGCAAAGTGTGAATTGCATTCACATGGGCTAGTTGGGTTGAACTGGATCCGTTGTCTCTAGGGTTAGCAACAGGTTGTGTGAATTGCATTCACATGGGCTAGTTGGGTTGAACTGGATCCGTTGTCTCTAGGGTTAGCAACAGGTTGACTTGAAAATTTTTCTTTCTCTCTCTCGCTCACGGAAGTGGCTAGTTGCCCAAGTTGGGTTTCTAACCAGGCTATGGCTTGAGTGTTCGAGTTGAGCACTTAGTCGGTTGTTTGTATGAAGGAATTTAGAGTGGTGGATGACTGGATCAACATGTTGGTGGTTTATGTAGAGGCTTTGATCATAGACTCTAAACCCTTTTCTAAGACACTTAGACGTTTGTCATGATCAGAATTTGAAGGATTCACAAGCTGATGAGGATGTTGGGTTGGAAAAGCTAGGTTAGCTTGTTGAAAATTGTTTGGTGAGTTGAACAGAACTGTGTTTGCCCTAGGGAATTGTTGGTTTGAAGCGGGAATGAAAGTTTGATTTCTGGAGGGATTACCTTGATTCCATGCAAAATTAGGATGATTTCTCCAACCTGGATTATAGGTTGAAGAAAATGGATCATTTCTAGGATATTAGAATGCAACATTCATTTGTTCTAATGAATGGGGGTTTCCTAGGAGAGGGCATTCCTCTGAAACGTAGGCAGGAGACTGACTGTTATGATAATCTAGGTCAGAAACTTGATTAATTTGAGCTGGAGCTCATTCCTTAATTTCTAAGGCTTCTAACCTTTGCAGAATTATCACCATGTTTGCTTCGGAGGCAATGTTCGATTCTAAGGAAAGACTACTAGACTTAGGTTGGGGAACTAATGTAACTCTGTCATCATAGTGTTCCCACTGCATGGTTTTTTCAGACAGACTCTCTAGAAATTCCCAAGCTTCATCGACGTTCTTTTTCATGAAATCTCCTTGGCACATGGATTTTCGGGAAGTCTTTGAAGAATAGTCTAATCTTTCATAGATTATTTGGCATAATCGTCATTTCTCGAATCCGTGGTGAGGACATTGGATGAGAAGATCCTTAAATCTATTAATGTACTTCTAAAATGGCTCCCCCTGAATAATTTTAAAGTTTTGAATATTGTTTTTAAGCTTTACCGTTTTATGAATTGGAAAAAATTTCTTATGAAAAGTGGTGACAAATTCATCCTAAGTTGAGATGTAATTTGTGGGCAAGCTATACAACTATTTTTTTGCCTTGTCCTTGAGAGCAAATGGAATAAATCTGAGTTTGATCATATCTTTAGTTAATTCTCTCATTTTAATCATAATACATACTTCCTCATATTCCGAGATAAAAATATAAGCATCTTCAGTTTCATTTCCGAGAAATTTGGGAAGCATGTTTATGTAGTGTAGTCGAAGCTCAAAATTTGCTCCATTTGCTTCGGAGAGCCTAATGCAAGAAGGGATTGCATTTCTAGTGGGATAACACATATCTTGGAGAACGGGTTGATTAACTATTTCTTCAATTGGTTCAACATGAATTAAACGATGAGTATTATCCCTAAGTCACGTTCGCATACTCCAAAACAACTTCTTTTTATAATTTTTTTAAGGAAAAAATTAGTTTTATTTAGATTATGAGAAGTAAAAAGAAATAAAGGAAAATCCTAACTAAAACAAATCAAAAGCAATAACTTTTCAATCACTCTAACTCTAGGGTTAAACCTAACTCAACTAGACCAGCTCCTAACCAAAACTCTTAAAATGAAAAGATTAAAGTTTTACTTGGGTAGTTAGCCAGGTAAGGATAGTACTAGAAGGCGATCAAAGATTAATTAAGTATCTTGTTTCTTGCGGAACGCTTTACACAACCCCTAAACATTGCCTTAGACACCAACTAATTCAAGAAAACTTGAACCGGTTCATTTAAGGATTTGTTGATCCTTATTGAGCTCGAGTCCTTAGGAGCCAACGTCTAATGAGTTTTAAGTAGGCTTGGGTTTGTGTAGTGAGAAATTAATGATTTGTGTGCTAAGGAAAGGGTAATGAAATCCCTCACATTATCTTGATTATACGGTTTTGCCCTTAAAAATATTTTTAAGTGTGTGCCAAATCAAGTTGCTCAAATCACTTTGGTGAATTCCTACTAACTATATGCAATGTAACTCTATGAATTAAAAGTAATTAAAAAGGCTAAGAACGGTCTTCCTAGAATGATTGGGATTTGACTTTTAAGATTAGAAATAGGTTGTGTTTCCAAGACAATAAAATCAACAGGTTAAATGAACTCTCCAACCTTGATCAAAACATCCTCTACCTCTCCTTTGGGAGTTTTCACGGATTTATCAGCTAATTGTAGAGTGCATCTGGTCAGTTTAAGTTTTCCTACACCTAGCTATTGATAGACTGAATAAGGAAGGAGGTTGACGCTGGTTCCCAAGTCTAAAAGTGCCTTATCAATGTGAGTATTACCTATGACGCATGAAATTATGGGACAACTAGGGTCCTTATACTTTAATGGCATATGCTTCAAAAAAAAATTTACTAAGGTTGGCAGCTAAGAAGACTTTCTTAGGGACATTCGTGGTTCTTTTCATAGTGCATAAGTCTTTCAAGAACTTTGCATAAGAGGGGATTTGTTCAATTGCGTCTAAAAGAGGGATGTTGATCTTGACCTATTTAAAAGTTTCTAGGATTTTCTCAACATGCGGGGAGTTTTTTCTATGTTCGAGTCTATCTGGAAAAGGGGTAACGGGTATATACCTATCTAGATCAGGCTCAATCTCATGTTCAGTTTCTTGGTCATCGGAAGGAATTACTTCATCATAAGAAGTGTGTTGGATGGGAGAAGAGGTTTGATCTTGTAGCATTCTTACTTGGTTGTCTATCTGTTTTCCTAATCGTAAACTGTGAATTGCATTCACATGGGCTAGTTGGGTTGAACTGGATCCGTTGTCTCTAGGGTTAGCAACAGGTTGACTTGAAAATTTTTCTTTCTCTCTCTCGCTCACGGAAGTGGCTAGTTGCCCAAGGTTAGCAACAGGTTGACTTGAAAATTTTTCTTTCTCTCTCTCGCTCACGGAAGTGGCTAGTTGCCCAAGCTGGGTTTCTAACCAGGCTATGGCTTGAGTGTTCGAGTTGAGCACTTAGTCGGTTGTTTGTGTGAAGGAATTTAGAGTGGTGGATGACTGGATTAACATGTTGGTGGTTTATGTAGAGGCTTTGATCATAGACTCTAAACCCTTTTCAAAGACACTTGGACGTTTGTCATGATCAGAATTTGAAGGATTCACAAGCTGATGGAGATGTTGGGTTGGAAAAGGTAGGTTAGCTTGTTGAAAATTGTTTGGTGAGTTGAACGGAACTGTGTTTGCCCTAGGGAATTGTTGGTTTGAAGCGGGAATGAAAGTTTGATTTCTGGAGGGATTACCAAGATTCCATGCAAAATTGGGATGATTTCTTCAACCTGGATTATAGGTTGAAGAAAATGGATCATTTCTAGGATATTGGAATGCAACATTCATTTGTTCTAATGAATGGGGGTTTTCTAGGAGAGGGCATTCCTCTGAAACGTAGGCAGGAGACTGACAGTTATGATAATCTGGGGCAGAAACTTGATTAATTTGAGCTGGATCTCATTCCTTAATTTCTAAGGCTTCTAACCTTTGCAGAATTATCGCCGTGTTTGCTTCGGAGGCAATGTTTGATTTCTACGGAAAGACTACTAGACTTAGGTTGGAGAACTGATATAACTCTGTCATCATAGTGTTCCCACTGCATGGTTTTTTCAGACAGACTCTCTAGAAATTCCTAAGCTTCATCGGCATTCTTTTTCATGAAATCTCCTTGGCACATGGATTCTCAGGAAGTCTTTGAAGAATAGTCCAATCTTTTATAGATTATTTAGCATAATCGTCATTTCTCGAGTCCGTGGTGAGGACATTGGATGAGAAGATCCTTAAATCTATCAATGTACTTCAAGAATGGCTCCCCTGGACAATTTTAAAGTTTTGAATGTTGTTTCTAAGCTTTACCGTTTTATGAATTGGAAAAAATTTCTTATGAAAAGTGGTGATAAATTCATCCTAAATTGAGATGGAATTTGTGGGCAAGCTATACAACCATTTTTTTGCCTTGTCCTTGAGAGAAAATGGAATAAATCTAAGTTTGATGGTATCTTCTGTTAGTTCTCTCATTTTAATCATAATACATACTTCCTCATATCTTGAGATAAAAATATAAGCATCTTCAGTTTCATTTCTGAGGAATTTGGGAAGCATGTTTATGTAGTGCGGTCGAAGCTCAAAATTTGCTCTATTTGCTTCGGGGAGCCTAATGCAAGAAGGGATTGCATTTCTAGTGGGATAACACATATCTTGGAGAACGAGTTGATTAACCATTTCTTTAATTGGTTCAACATGAATTAAACGATGAGTATTATCCCTAATCCACGTTCGCATACTCCAAAACAACTTCTTTTTATAATTTTTTAAGGAAAAAAAATTAGTTTTTTTAGATTATGAGAAGTAAAAAGAAATAAAGGAAAATACTAACTAAAACAAATCAAAAGCAATAACTTTTCAATCACTCTAACTCTAGGGTTAAACCTAACTCAACTAGACCAGCTCCTAACCAAAACTCCTAAAATGAAAAGATTAAAGTTTTACCCTGGTAGTTAGCCAGGTAAGTATAGTACTAGAGGGCGATCAGAGATTAATTAAGTATCTTGTTTTTTACGGAACGCTTTACGCAACCTCTAAACATTGCCTTAGACACCAACTAATCCAAAAAAACTTGAACCAGTTCATTTAGGGATTTCTTGATCCTTATTGAGCTCGAGTCCTTAGGAGCCAACGTCTAATGAGTTTTAAGTAGGCTTGGTTTTGTGTAGTGAGGAATTAATAATTTATGTGCTAAGGAAATGGTGATGAAATCCCCCACCTTATCTTGATTATACGGTTTTGCCCTTAAAAATATTTTTAAGTATGTGCCAAATGAAGATGCTCAAATCACTTTTGTGAATTCCTACTAATTATATACAATGCAACCCTATGAATTAAAAGCAACTAAAAAGGATGAAAAAAAATAATTTTTTTAATTAGGGTTAACAATCAAACAATTGTGAGAATGAGAAATATTATTTATTATCTTGTTAGTAAATGTCCAAGTGGAGGGTGGATTTTATTATGATCGATAAAAACAAAATCTTTTTTTAAGTCCTAATTGTCTCTAATTATGAAGAAGTAGCTAAAGGATAGAATTAAAAATTCTAGAGAAAAGAGTTACCCAAAAGCAATTATTCAAGTTCTTGATCTCCAATCTAAGATTTTTAAGCTCCAAGTAGTTCTTTCACAAGAAAACACATAAGTTAAAGAACCAAAATAATAAAATCCTACTTAGCACCTTCCCCAGTAACGATGCCAAAAACTTGATGGGGGCATAAATATGTATCAAAAGTTGTAAGTGTACAACTAATCAAGTTATAGTATAAAGAGTTATCGATCCCACGAGGAAGGTGTTTGTAAGAAATTATTAGCAAGTTATAGTATAAAGAGTTATCGATCCCACGAGGAAGGTGTTTGTAAGAAATTATTAGAATCGGTTTTTATGTTGTGTGCGTGACAATTAGGAGTGATAAAAATTATGATTGTGGAGAGATATGAGGAGTGTTGTGAATATGTTTAAAAGTCAATAAATGAGATTTTAGATGATAGAAATAAAGAGTGGATGTGATAAAAGAATAAATAAAATCATAAGGAAATAAAAATAAAGGAAATAAAAATCAAGAAACAAATAAGAGAAAATCAAGAACTAAGGAAAAATTAAGAAAGAAAAGATGGAGGATTCAATTAAAGATATGAGAAATCTAGAATTGAATTCTACTAGCTAACTTCAATTACAAAATATGAACTATTCTCTTTTTATCATATTTTACTTTAGATTTATTAAGCATAGACTATCAAACCATTTAAGGAAAGTATAACATATCAAAGTATCATCTAAGAAAAATTAGTATTTATAACAAGAACAACAACTAGATAACAATTCTAGAATTCATAAGCATAACCTATCAAACCACTCAAGATAAATATAGATTATCAAATTCTTCTTCAACCAATTAGTTCTCTAGTTAGTTATACTATACATGATTATTTTAAGCATAAGAGAATAATTCATAAAATATAAAGAAAATAAAGCTAATTTCATGCAATTATAAGATTCCTACAAGGATTAGTTCAACATCTTAAGAAATAAAAACAAGGAATGAAATGAAAAGAATAAAAACTAATTACAAAGCAAAAAAATAAGAACAAGGAACTTTACACTATGAACAAGAAATAAATCTAACTAAATTGCAAAATAAATAAAAATACAAGAAAATAAATCTAGTCTATAAATAAAAATACAAAATAAAATAAAGATAAGAAAATAAATCTACTTTACAAGACATGAATGTAAATCTAAACTAATAAGCAATAAGAAAGAAATTACTAAAAATAAATAAATAATAAAAGAGAAAAGTAAAATAAAAGCAAACCTTCAAATTAATCTTCATCTCCATTATCATCATCAAACAAAGAGAAGAAAATTTAAAGTGGTGAAAAAATTCTTTTATTGATTGCCAGAAAATGTTATATTTTTTGGAAAGTCTTCTCAATTAAGAGTAACACTCCTCTCCAAATGGAGTTATAAAATTTTTCACACCTTCAAACCCTCACTTTCTACCCCTATTTATAGTAAATAATAATGAATGAGAGCCCTTGGATGAAGACTTAAGCCCTAAGGAATCGTTTTTAGCCTTTGAACTTTTGGGCTTGGATTCTTGGACCTTTTGCTGGTTTTCTTTATTAATTCAATAGGCTTTTGTTAAAAGAAGAGATCTTGGGCTTTATTATTCATTACCCTTTAAATTCTTCCCATAATTACTCTCTAGCGCAGAAATTCAGATTGTGCTTCTTTGTACGAATATTTGTTCATGATATGTTCCGATTTTAGAGATATCATAAATACAAAAGTTATAGATCTCGTTTTTAGATTTCCAAAGAATGTTTATTCAGCCAATTCTGAGTTGATACGAGAGAGATATGTCCAAAACACCAAACATTACCGATATGTCCATATTGCATGATTTGTTTCCTTTTTCACCAAACTTCTTTATTTGTTCCTTGATGGTATATTTATTTTTCTTAGGCTTTTGGGCTTTGACTTTTGAGCTTGTTGCTTGTATTCTTCATTAAATCTTTAGGGCTTTTGTTGAGAGATGAGATCTTGGGCTTTTATTCTTCATTAACTTGTAATTAAAGATAAAAACAATTATTAGTGGTATATTTATTCATTAAAAATAGATAATAAGGGTATAAAATTATAATAATAATGTGATTATCAGGATCCTTACACTTGAGTAGGCCAAATATTACTTTAAGTACAACGTTTCACAAATGCAAAGCAGTTAACTTAAAAGTTTAAAATTACAGCACATCAACTTTCACTGTTTTGTTTCAGATTTAACCATAATCTCCAACATATATGTATAAATTTAAAGTTGTTCATTTTATATTTTTTTTTTAGTTCTAATTCTTATGACGATATATATATGACAAATGAATGGAGAGAAGAGGGAACAGACGGAGAGAGCGATATAGAGAGCGAGAAAAATGGGGATGACAAAGACAAATTTGAAGGACATTCTTACTTTAGCATCTCACTTGGTTCTTTATAATATTGCATACGTGTGTGTGGTTGTGTGTATATATATGTGTATTGAAAAATAACACAATACAATGTAAACTAGGATGTAACATATTTCGAATAAGAGTCTTATTTAACATGTATATCGTATATAGTTAAAAATATATTTTTAAGAACTAAAAAAGTTTACATTTGTATGATTATGTTAATAAATTATAAATATTGGATGAATTTCTTATATATAATAATTTTTGTTGCTTCAAGCTAAAATAAATATATCCTCATCTTACAACCAAGAAGCTAAAATTTTAGAAAATAACATAAAATAAAATATATTTTGTTTAGATTCACTAATGCCCAATAAAACTATTGTATAAAATTTAAGCTCAATTTCAATCCTCCTATTAAAATAAACGATACAAGTGTAATTTTTTAGATGCATGAAAGGTATACGTAGTTTTTCATAAATTCATATATATTTTTTATCATATGCATTATTGGCATGCAAATGTTTTACTAGAAATTCTAGAAATGCACATTAAATAGTCATAAAATAATGTAGACTTGAGATTTGTTTAGATAGAAATTCAATGTTACATGCACCTATATTTGCATCTGCCATCATATAGGACCGAGAATTGTTTAAATAGAAATTCAATGTTATGTGCACGTGCATTTCCACAAAATAATCCCTTAAATTTTTGTATTTTGAAATTAGTTTCTCATGTTATCTAAATTGTGATAATCCCTTAAATTTTTGTATTTTGAAATTTGTTTCTCATGTTATCTAATTTGCTATTAGGTCCACAGATTCTACAGTTATTTTAACATTAGTCCCTCAAATCATTGAAATTGCTAATAAGCTCCTAATTATTGTATTTTATTTAATTCAAATTAATTCCAGTCGTTGCTTCTACACTTTGATGGTGGGACTAATTTCACAATGACTTAAAAACTGAGGTACTAATAACAATTAGAATGATTTCAGTGACAATTTCTAAATAACTCAAGAATTGCATGACATAATTTCAAAACATGAATAAATAAGGGACTAATAAATGCGGGTGGGTGACTGGGCTCCAAAACATAGAAAGTGGACCAACATCAGGAGTCGAACCTAGGCTTCGGTGGAGATAACTTTACGGAGTTGTTAATCAAGATCTCACCTTCCTCATGTGGTTGAGTGATCGTGTTGGAATCCTATTTATGGTTTAGTTGGGTAATTTCACAAATCTATCAAGTTCGAATATTTCTTTACAATTTGGAGTTTGCAAGCAATGGGAGAAGAAGTTGGTGAAAGTGAGCAAGGCGATAACGAGTATAGTTCAGGTTGCACTTCAGAATACAAAGATCAGTGTTGTGAAGTATGACAGCAAGATCAACTTTGGGTTGTGGATGAGTGATGTGTAGAATGCTTTGAATGCTCAAAATTTGAAAGAGACTGTCATGATCTACGAGAGGCCACCGAAGTATGATGAGGCGATATGGGACAAGATGAATCGAAACGCTTGTGGGGTAATTAGATCTTGTTTGGAACAAGAGTTGAAGTACGATGTGATCGGCGTGATGTTTACGATGAAGATGTGGGAGATTCTCAACAACAAGTATCTTATGAAGAGTGTTAAGAACTGGTTGTACTTGCTGTGAAGATTGTTCAGATTCCAAATGTTCAAGGGTACCTCACTTGTGGATTATGTGAACAACTACATAAAGTTATTGTCGGACTTGACGAATGTCGATGAGAAGATATCGAATGAGTACAATGCGATAAGTTTTTTAGGCTCATTACCGGATGAGGATTTTGATACATTTGTGCTCACATTGTTGAATGGTAGATCTTCCATCACCAATAGTGAAGTGACTAATGCATTGACGAATTTTGATTTGAGGAGGAAGGATAAAGAGTCTTTCTGAGCTAGCATTTCAGGAGAGGCCTTATTGATGAGAGGAAGGAGTCCCTATCTAGCAGGTGACAACAGAGGCAGATCAAAGTCAAAAGGGCACTACTAATTAGCGAAGAACCAGTGTGCTTTCTGCAAAGGACAAGGACATTAGAATAGAGATTGCCCGGAGCTCAGAGAGAAGGAGAATGGAAAGAAGAAGGGCCCAAAGGCCAGCAGTGAATATTGTTAAGAGTGGTAACTATTCAGATGATTGTAGGTTGTCTAAAAATCACTGTAGATAGCTGATCCCCATCAAACACCGATGATGGAAGTTATAATTTGACAGCTTCCAGAAGGCTACAATTTGAAAACTTTTACGTAAATCAATGAATGTTATAATCTAACGACCTTCATAATAACTGATGAAAGCTCTAATCAACAGCCTACACAATCAACATTAGGAGTTAAAATCTAACGACTCTTATATTTTCAAAAAAACAAGACGAAGATTACAAGATGACGAACTTTATAACGCTCTATCAAAAGAGACTACAAATTCAAGGTCTCTTCAAATCCAGATGCAGAGCTCACCTCTATGTCCCAGATTTAAAACGCAGATATCTCTCAAATCCAAGTTATGTTCTGAAGTCTGTCTGTAAGAATGGACTCCGTCTAAACATTGGACTTAGCCTAAAGCTCACCAAGCTCGCTTGAGGCTCGCCTCTGTGTTCCAAAGTCAAAACGTAGAGCTCATGCCCGCGTTCCAGATGCAAAATGCAGGGTTCATCCCCAACATTCAAGTTTAAAATGCAGGGTTAATCCCCAGCGTTCAAGTCCATATGCAGAGCTCGTGGCCGCATTCCCAGAATAAAACACAGAGGTCCTCCCTGCATTGCAACACCAAAACATGGAGGTCCTCCCCGTGTGTCAGCAACAAAACGCAGAGCAGAGGTCCTCCCTACATTGCAATATCAAAACGTAGAGGTCGGTCATGTGTTGTAACATCAAAACGCAAAGGTCATGCCCTCATTTCAGATTCAAAACGCAGGGTTCATCTCCAGCGTTCCAGTTGAAAACGCATAGTTTGTAGACTCAAAATTCAGAGTTCATCTTTACATCCCAACTCGGCATTTTAGATTTACAACATTGTACGAACACAGCGTTTTCAGCCTAAAACAGGCCCAACTCTGCGTTTCAAGTCTAAAACGCAGAGTTCGGGTCTAGAACGCCATTTTCGGCGTTTGACTCATTCAAGCTTGAGCTGAACGGTTCCAGAAACTTTTGTCCCCCACGATTGGAGGAATTTCCGCCCCCACTTAGGAGCGGATTAAGGGGGCAGTTATACCCCTTAATCCCCCTATAAATATGGGTAAACTCAACTGAGTTTGGGGCTGGTTTTTTGGGGGAAATTGCTGAAGAATTAAGATCGGAAATTATCTCTTAAAGCATCTTCAGATGTTGGAAGGCCTGGCGCATCATCAGGAGCCATTCTTGGAGCTTTCCTACTTGGCTTATAAACTAATTTTCGATTCAAATTAACTTTGTTACAGAGTCTAAACTCGCTCTGAGTTCTTAAACTTGTTAAGAGTTATTTTCAAACTTGCCACGCAAGTTATCCTCGATATCAATCAAGAGAAATTAACTACATTCCAGTGAAACAAGATGTTTGGATCATCAACGAGAAGCAAACTCGAAGCGAGTATTCGAGGGAGGCATCTCATCACTACCATGAAGAACCCAGTTTTAAACAAAGGGGAGGATTATAATTAATCCTCTTCTCTTTTGTAAATCGGGATTCCGACACAAGAAGATTGTAATTTTGCTTTCTAAGTTAGTTAGAGAGAAATTGCATTGTGAGAATTGTAAATCATTCTTTTTCTAAATCAGTTAGAGAGAATAAAACCAAATACACTTCTCGGAATTATTCTTTGAATTTTTCCACCAAACAATAATTCATGATTTCCTTTATTGATTACTCTAGAGGTTAACCATGCTGATGCATCAGATTGAATGTTGGATTCTGGTGCTACTTATCATGTGACTCCCTGACGAGATTGGTTTATATCTTTTGAGAAGATCGATGGGGGTGTGGTGGTCATGAGAAATGATCAGTCTTGTAGTATTTGTGGGATAGGTACCATCAGGATTCAGACGCACGACAAAGTTGTTTATGAGTTGAATTAAGTGAGATTTGTTCCTCAGCTGAAGAGGAATCTTATTTCTTTTAGAGCTTTGGAGGCAAAGGGATTCAAGGTAACTTTTGAGAGTGTTGTAGCAAAAGTTACTAAGGGATCTTTAGTAGTGATGAAGAGAGTCCGCAGTAGGAATCTTTATTATCTAAAGGAAAGCACCGAGATTGGCTAGGTAGCTTCAGCTATTTTAGAGGTGGATGTGAATAGACTTTGGCACTACAGATTGGAGCACATAGGTAAAAAGTCACAGTAGGTACTGTGCAAACAGGGGCTATTGATGGGATCTAAGAGTGAGAAGATTAAATTCTATGAGCACTGTGTTCTTGGCAAGAAGACTAAACTAAAGTTCGGGACAGCCATTCATAAGACGATAGGCATCTTGGACTATGTGCACACAGATGTTTAGGGTCCCACCAAGACGGCATCACTTGATAGTCGATATTGATTCATCATATTTGTAGATGACTATTCTAGGCGTTGTTGGGTATACACCATGGTGAAGAAGAATGAAATCCTAGAGATATTTATGGAGAGGAAGAGAAGATTGGAACTGTAGATTGGGAGAAAGATCAAGACGTTAAGATTCGATAACGGTGACGAGTATACTTCAGACCCCTTTCAGTAGCTATGTCGAGACGAAGGCATAGAGAGGCACTTCATAGTTAGTCATACACTACAGCAGAATGGGATGGCAGAGAGATTGAATCAGTTTTTACTGAAGAATGTCTGATGTTTGTTATCATAGAGTGATTTGGAGAAGATCTTTTGAGCTAAGGCACTTTTATATACGAGCCACCTCATTAATAAGTTGTCTTCATCTTAGATTGTGAGGAAAACCTCTATGGAGATGTTGTTGGGAGAGCCAACACACGACTATTATCAGCTCAAGGTATTTGGGTGCCCTGTGTTAGGTCTCATGTTTATGAGCCTACCATCTAATCTAGTTTTGATGATTAATAAATAATTCCTAATAATGTTTGTCAAATGTTCATTTGCTTGTTAGATATTCTATATAAAGATCCTAGGTTGGATGAACTTGCGCCTACATGATTATATCCATTGGAGGATAGAAGGAATATCAAAATAAAACCGTCACAATTCAAATCAAGTATAAGATCAAGCTTCATCCGTAACCAAGACGAGCATATTGAAGATCTATTCTTGGGCATATTAGTTTAGAATTTATATATTGTGTGTAAATACTTCAAGCTCAATTTTACACACACACACACTCTCTTGGTTTTATCAAAATATTGGTATTTTTTAGGAAACATTATGTTCTTAGTTTATGGATAAAATAATCATTGTATACATCTTTTATTAAGTCTATAAATCAATTCAAAAAGATTTCATAACTTGATTTAAGTTATAGTGTCAAAATCAAGTGTTTAAACGAACATGTATTTTTTAGTTTTTACAAAATGATGAGTTTTCACAAATGAAAAATGATATTTTAAAATTTTCTTTTGTAACATGTTCATTTTCATGTTTATAAACATTTTTCCAAATTTTATATTTTTTAGAATTTATTTGCTATTTTTTAAAGGGGTTCAAAGTTCAAATTTATTGTTTTTAAAAGACCATGTGCACGTTTTCAGTCGACTGATGAAACTTATCAGTCAACCAAAGAAATGGGTTGGAATTAGCAAAAGTCTCTGCTTAGTTGACCGATGAAGGATGAGCGGACTCCAACGGTCAGCTAATCAGTCGACTGAATAGTACCATCAGTCGACTGATGGCACTGTAACAACTAGTTTTCCAGCTTTGCTGATTTTTTAGGTTTTTGTCTTTTTGCTTGAATTTTCTTAGTTTTTGGGTTTTGTTTCATGTACCTATATATACCCCTTGCCCACTAACTTCTGAATTATCAAAGAAAAAAAAAATTAAGTTTTGGGCAAGTTTGTTAAAGGGTTTATAAGTGTTTACAAATTTGATTATGTGAAGTGATTTTCACAAGAGGAGAAGATTATTCTTTTCGAGTTTGGGCTTCAATCTACATCTCTCTCACTCTTGATTTTCAGAGAAGTTTTGCTAAACTTAATTTCTAGCTTTATTTATATTTATTATTGATTATCATTTTATTAAGCTAGATTTAATATTAAGTTTAGTTCTTATTATTACTCAATGATCACACACACCACCAATTGAGCTATTAGCATTTCGTACATTATATTTGGGTTTTGGTGAGTGATTATTTGAGAGTGAGCTTAATTGAGTTCTCATCTTGTTAGAGAACAAATAATTTTATTTGAACTTATTTACCGAGAGATCATATTGTAATACACAAGGATACCGAGAGAATTGGTTGGTAAGAGACGGGGTCAATTCCAAAAAAAGTGGTATTGGTTGTAAAGCCTAAGGAGAGGTGGTAAATCCGAGCACTTAAGGAAGGTGATACGTGAGTGGCCAACACTTAGAGGGTGTATTGTGTGATTGTAATTGTATGAGTTGTAAACGTTTATCAGTGAGCGTTGAAAACCGATTGTGTAGTTATCTTTTGAGATATTGGAGATTCTCCTCGAGAGTGAGGAGCAGAGACGTAGGTCGAGAGTGATCGAACTCCGTGATCACATCGTTTGTTTGCGGTTGTCTTTAGCTCACTATCTCATTTGCATCTTGTGTTCATGTTTATTTTGCTCTTGTTTAATTACATATCCTCGCTCATATCTTGTTAGATATCATACTTGCTAGGATAGATTGTTAATAAGTTTTAAATTAGCATTAAATCAGATTAGATTAGCAAATACCCTATTCACCCTCTTCTAGGGTACTTTCACCATACATTTTATCATGTCAGAACTAATAATTTGGAACCTAGAGCTAGGAAGGCCATATGTCACGCCCCGCTTCCCAAAATACCTAGGAATCAGAACGTGAACAAGCCCGCGACGTATTAGATTGAGCAGAAATATACACTACTATTTTTTTTCTTTCTTTTCTTCTCAATCCAATACGCTAAGCTTCTGGAAATAAATACAATGCGAAGTCACAGGTCCCCGATCACAATCAGCAAGAATATAATAGACAAACTCGATACGAGGAAGATGAATTATAGGAAGAGAGCGTGTAATCGCGAAGCGATGGGACAAGAACCGAGGGAACTCAGGAGTCAAAGAGTGATAAGATAGGGATGAAACGAAATCTATCAAGAAAATAGGATAAGGGCTCACGATTAGTCTTACGGATGAAATATGATATGTATCTAAATTGTCTACTATATTCTTACTAGTGAGGACTCGGGACCGTGACCGGGACCGTGACCTGCATGGGCCACCAAAAAAACCTGTCACGCCCCGCTTCCTAAAATACCAGGGAATCGGAACGTGAACAAGCCCGCGACGTATTAGATCGAGAAGAAATATACGCTTTTATTATTTTTTTTCTTTTCTTCTCAATCCAATACGCTAAGCGTCTGGAAATAAATACAAAGCGAAGTCACAGGTCCCATCAGCAAGAATATAATAGACAAACTCAGAATAAAGAAATATCATATCACAAATGGGATAACATCCGAAACATAAAATACGGGTCAAACATGCCCTTATACAAACTATCTGAATAAAATACTGGAGAATATAAAATACAATGATCAAGCAGGAAAGGAATTGCTACAAAAACAAACTGAAAGAAATAACTAAGCTCAGTTCTTCTTCTGCTCTATCCGCTAGACACCCTACTGAGAATACTCGGCTCTGACGCATCTCCAAGCTAAACCTGTTCTTCTTCTAAGTCTGACGTACACCAGAGAAAACATGTGTACGTCAGGGTGCATGGCACACGACAAGACCCCACAAGAAAATAGAACGAACAAAAATCCGATACGAAAAACGATACGATAACAGAAACAACAAAAGAACATACAACTGAAATCCACAAATCAACATGAAACGATAACAGAAACAACAAAAGAACATACAACTGAAATCCACAAATCAACATGAAAACACTACTAAATCATGATAACAAAAAGAACATACAACTGAAATCCACAAATCAACATGAAAACACTACTAAATCATGATAACATAAAACATCTAAAATCGATCAGGTAACGAGATCATGTCTCTAGCAATCAGTCTAAACATCCAAGTGACAAGGTCATACAACTAGATGGAATTAATACTTAAAAATGTACAACATGAGACGTAGTATGTCGAGTGAAATAATCCAAACAAGGAAACCCTCATGTATATACTATATGTCTTAAATTGTAGATAATTAAATATTAACCCTGATCTATGTAAGAAAAGAAACACAACTGACCTACTTCTCACAAGGATCATACTTAGCCAAGAATCAAGATCATGTAACTAACCATCCTATCTCAACTCACTGGTCCACATCTCACATAGAGTCAACACTCATATCATCGGATAACTGACTGTTCATAAATCCTCTACGTGCACCCAATACAGCGCTACACTGGATTGGTCAGAGGGCTACACGCAATCCGATTCCGGCCTTGTTCGAACTCAAGCAAGAATCAGGTGAATATCAAGCTCACGGACCAAAGTGGCTACACCGGCTCCACTTTGACCCAACAAACCAACCCCAAGCTACACTAGATCATGGGGAGGCCTGGAAGATACATCAACAGCCTTATTCGATCACATGAACATGGACTTTCTCATCCCAACTCTCTTGTATTTTCTAAATCAACCATATTCCTCATTGAAACTCGAGTTCACCACCTAAACTCAATCAACACACCCACACATTTCACTAAGTCTGTTCATGACGCACGAGGTCACTAAGTCATGAACTGCTAGGGGTTCTCAAACACAATAGGAAACAATAAGTACAACTAATCATGCACAACGATATCATGGTATATCACATAATTAAAATGAGAATCACACATTCAAAAATAATCCTTTAAATTAATAAAATTATTTACTTCAAAATGATTTCCTTATCCAAAATATATCTTTTATTTCTTGTTATAATTATCCAAAAATAATTCCATTTTCCAAAATAAACCCTTTTAAGTAATTCTAAAAACATTCTTTTTAATATTTCCTCTTACAAAATAATTTCTTTTCTAATTAAAATTAATCTAAAATAATTCTCTTTTCAAAATAAATTCCTTTAATTCATTTATAATTATTCTAAAAATATTCTTCTTCCAAGATAGTTTCTTTTAAATTATTATAATTATCTAAAATAAGTCCATTCTCAAAATAAATTCTTTTTAAATTAGCATAATCATCTTAAAATAATTCTGATATCGAAATAATTTCTTTTAAGATTATAATCATTATGAAAACGTTATTTATCAGATTATCATGATTTATCTAATATTATTCATCAACAATCCCACACAGATAATTATTTCACAATTCAAAATACGCAGATAATAATTCATAACAATCTAAAATGTAAAGAATGACAAACTGAGCAACGGGATCTTGCATATAAATAATTTATGATAAATCTAAAATTGTAATGTAATACAATCGAGGAATAGAGATCTTGCCTCGGGGTTCGTCGAACGAATCGACATTGACGACGCGGGTTGGAGCACGACTACGGCGCGAGGATCTCAGCGACGCTCGTCGGTGACGAAGGGCGGACTGGGACTGAGCATGACACACTGGCGTCGACGGAAGCTCGGTGTTTGAGCGGAAGGCGCGATGCGGATCAGGGACTGTTTAGAGGAGGAGGGGGGCTGCTGAGCGTAGGCGTCGACTATCAGACTAACAGCAGGCGGCATGTCGGAGAGGAGAATGCAGGAGCTCGGCGCAAGGGCAGGCGGGATCTAGTCATCGGAGTTCGTCAGACGGGGCGCTTGTTGTCGAAACTGGAGGTTGAGGAGGCTGGTAGCGGTACAGGGAGGGGCGGGCGAGGAGCGGTTGACGGGAGACAACGGGGGGGCTGACGGGGCGGAGACAGGAGGCTAGGGGGTTTGGCGGTTCGGGCGGTAGTGGGGTCGCTCGGCGGCTAGAGCTGTCGGGTCAGAGGAGAGGAGGCGATTGAGGAGATTGGAGCGGCGGCTTGGAGGCAAAGCGGGCCAGACACTGCGTGTGGTGCGGCGTCGAAAGAGGGACAGGCTCGAGGGAGGCAGAGCAAGTGTGGGTGGAGCTCGTGGAAGGGGAGATCGGAGGATGGATCTTGTGCTGAGTGAGGGGCTCGACGGGTTGGCCTAGGTCGGAGGCGACGTGGGTGGAACCGCATTGGCTGATCTAGGCTGCATGAATTCTCGACCTGAGGTCGGGCGGCGTTGTGGCAGCTCGACGGAGACGCGAGGGCGATGAGGAGGCGCTGGGCTGGAGTGAGATGAGAACGAGAGAGAGAGAGAGAGAGAGAGAGAGAGAGAGAGAGAGAGAGAGACTGAGAATGAGAGAGAGTGTGAGCAGATGAGAAAAATAATAGAAGAGAGAGAATGAGAGGGGGATAGGGAAGTGATGGGTGCGGGAAATGAGGAGTAATTTGGGAAAGTGGGGTAGGGGAGAGAGAAACACCGCAGGGAAAAACACAGTAAAATATCCCTTTAAATAATTTAAAATATCAAAAAATTTATTCAAATAAATATTAAAAATTTATGATCAAAATAATAGTAACAATAACAATAATGAATAATTAACTATTAATTTAAAAATTTTATCAAAACAATTAAATTTATAATTAGCAAAACTATTAAAATAATATAATACCGTATTTTTAAATCGTAGAAAATTCTAGAGAAATGGGGAAAATTACAAATACTCTTTTAAAAATAATATTTAATATTTAAATACCAAAAAATTATCTAAACCAGTATTAGAAATTTACGGCCATTACACCATATTTGTGGGATTCAAGTGTGGTGTACATGCTTTGGGATCCAGTTGAGAAAAAAATTGTGCTGAGTAGAGACGTCACATTTGATGAGGCTTCGCTCTTGAAACCTACCAGCTATCATCAGGTGGAGAGCACACCGATAGAGGAGATATCGTAGGTGGTGGAGATTGATATAGCTCCACATAGTCCAGATGGGACCGTATCCATTAGAGTGCTTATTGAGGTGATGTCTGGCGAGCACAGTGATGCTTTGGAGGATACAGGTACAACAAAGTAGTATCAGGGACCAACGGTTTAGGTTCATAATTCGATTGCGGTTTGGAGACCCAGGAAAGACATACAATTGCTAGCAAGGTATACAGATATAGTGGTTGCGTATGCACTTCCGGTAGAGAGTGTCGATGAGATGGTTCCTACTACATTCAGAGAGGCTGAGCAGAGTTCAGAGGCTGATTTGTGGCAGGAGACTATGTGAGAGGAGATGGAGTCTCTTCAGAAGAATGACACGTGGGAGCTTGTCGAGCTTCCAAAGGGGCGGAAGGCAATTGGTTGCAAATGAGTGTATACCAAGAAGGAGGGCATTCAGGGCACTCTAGTAAAGTTCAAAGCTAGATTAGTAGCAAAGGGTTATGCATAGGACGAAGGCATTGATTACAATGAAGTCTTTTCTCCGATGGTGAAGCACTATTCGATTCGGATCTTGCTAGATTTGGTGGCACAATATGGTTTGGGATTGGATCAGTTGGATGTGAAAATAACTTTTCTTCATGGTGATCTTGATGAAGAAATTTATATGACTCAACCATTGGGGTTTCAAGCTGTAGGAAAGGAGAAATTGGTGTGTAGAAGCTTGTTGTTGATTTGTGCTTGTTGAGGCCTGTTGAGGCCATTTGGATGAAATACGGACGACTTTGTTGGCTTTTTTGTTTTGATGTTGTTTTAACAAACAATTTACAACTAATATTATTTATCTAGTATTTGTATTTTCTTATTTATTATAGACAAATAATATGTTAGAGGATGGATGGAATTATGTTTCAACGATCATATCCAATGGAGGTTGGCAGAATATCGGTATGAAGCCTTACAATTCAAGTTGAAGATTCAAGGTCAAGCTTCATCCATGTTACCAAGATCGAGCGTCATGAAGATCTTTGCTTGGTATATTTAGTATATGTTTATATTATGTGTGTTTAATACTCTAAGCTCAAATCATATACACACATACATGTTTTTGGTTTATATA
Organism: Asparagus officinalis; assembly: GCF_001876935.1. Lineage (NCBI taxonomy): Eukaryota > Viridiplantae > Streptophyta > Magnoliopsida > Asparagales > Asparagaceae > Asparagus > Asparagus officinalis. The sequence continues at coordinate 104,351,423 of NC_033797.1, forward strand.
TATATATATATATATATATATATATATATATATATGTTTGGGTGGAAAATTGATTTTTTTATTGTATAACTTATTACAACTTTAGTCGTTACAACAAGTTCAAAAAAAAAAGATCGGTCTTTTTATAAGACCTTTACACAATGAAATTAAAATTACAATCTCCTTCAAACAAACACAACGGGTGTTTATCGCCCGCTATTTGCGTGAGATCTTTGCCTATGACAAGGACGTTGATATCCGTGGACCACCAAATAATCAGATTAGATCCAGAGCTTCATTGATTCGTGAAAGAATTAAGAAGCCAAAGCAATTATCTCGATAACAACGAGATAATCACTCTTCTCGAGATCGCCGCAATGGGGCAATCTCAAGGGAAGGAACCGGGCTACTGATCTGATGAACTCCTCTTCTTTATGCCGAAGAATTCACTAATATCTCCTCCTCCTCTCTGAAATTTGTGGCTCTTCAGTCCTCAGTTCGGCAGGGCTTTGTCAACGTTCGAAAATTCTATATCTGAAAAAATAAAGGCCCTGTGGCTATATTTATAGGCTTCGAGACCTCTGTTTTTAGATAAGAACGGCTGATTCCCTCTTATCCTTAGTTGTAACAACTTAACCACGTTCTTAGATGATATCAGACCAGTTGGAACAAATTCATGTGGTTAACGTCAAAAAAACGGTTTCAAAACTGCCAAATCTGATTTTTTGGGTTGCAGACACCCGTGGGATTATCGGTGTGGCCGAGACACTTGTGAGTGTCTCGGCTTGGCTGAGACACTTGTGAGTGTCTCACTTAGTTGTAACAACTTAACCACGTTCTTAGATGATATCAGACCAGTTGGAACAAATTCATGTGGTTAACGTCAAAAAAACGGTTTCAAAACTGCCAAATCTGATTTTTTGGGTTGCAGACACCCGTGGGATTATCGGTGTGGCCGAGACACTTGTGAGTGTCTCGGCTTGGCTGAGACACTTGTGAGTGTCTCAGCCAATCTAAGACACTCATGGGTGTCTCAACTTGGCCGAGACACCGTGTGGTGTCTTAGTTTAGCTTAGGGCTTAGTCTTGCGTGTTCCGTCCGTTTTCACCGTATTTTTATCATTCGAACTCGGAATCACGTGATCCAGAATGCGTTGGAAAGCCAACGAGGAGATCTACAAGCTCTCATGATTGAATCATGTGTGGAGTAAAAGGGACACCAGGGGCACTTCATCTTTCGTAAGCGACGTGCAGCTCCTGGTTCCTTCGTGTTTTGGTTATTCTGAAGATTCGTTGCTTCGCATGGTCCGTCGACTCACTTCATGTATTTGTTGTCATCAAATGAGCTTCTATAACTCGAATAGCGATGTTCATTGTCTCCTCTTTGTCTTGAGCCACGTACGAGGACCTATAGGTAATTTTTGACGCCTACAGATACCCCTCCAAAGTGTTTCAGTCTCGTTTCTTTTATAGATGAGCCTGAAATACTTTGGATATGATCGATTCAACCTTCAGTTGGTGTAAAAGGACCAGTAGTTAGCTTTGATTCTTGACTCCTTCGATTTTCAATCTATTCAATATTTTGACGAATAACTGAAGTTCCCCCGGCGCTGCATTTATCGTCTGGCCGTCATTGAAATCTTGAATCAAAACTGGTGAATTGATTTTAGCTTGTATCGTCCAGTTGACTTTGAACTGACTATCTCTGTCACGATATATTGACTTGCGTTGACTTTTATCGCAACGCGTTGACTGGCGTTGGCCAAGGATTACGCGTTGATCGGCGTTGACCTAGGGTTTCGGACCGCCCGATGTTGACTTTTCATTACAATGCATTGATTAGCATTGACCTAGGGTTACGCGTTGAATGGTGTTGACCTAGATTTATGCGTTGACCGGCGTTGGCCTAGGGTTTCTGATTGCTCGACGTTGACTTTTTTTACAGCAACGCGTGTTAGGCGTTGACTTATCCCTTCTTAGGATTTAGAATAAAATTCCCCACGTGTGTAAGGCATGGATTATGGTGTTTGAAAAGTAATGTCTTCTCTTGGGGCAAAGACGAACCCAATGTTGGAGAGGAAGAATTTCATATTCTATCTCCAGTTGCAAAGGAAACTCAAAGTGAGATCTCCACTTTGAGAATCTGAAGAGTGAAACTAAGAGTGAGATCTCCACTCCGAGAATCGAAAGGATTCGGATAATCCTAACTGTCAGAAGGTTTGATTACCAAACTAAAGATGAATTTCTCATTTATCGAGAGTGAATTGTGATTTTGGCCCTAACTATAGGAAGGTTTGACCAAGCAGGAGTTTGAGGTGACCCTAACTGTAAGAAGGTTTGATCACTTGATTTGAAAGTGGACCTCTCATTCATGGAAGGAATCGAGAGGGGATTTTGGTTTTGGCCCTAACTGTAGGAAGGTTTGATCGAGTGGGAGGTTTGAGATGATCCTAACTGTAGGAAGGTTTGATCGCTCGATTCGTGGACCTCTCGTTCATGGAAGGAATCAAGAGGGGATTTTGATTGTGGTCCTAACTGTAAGAAGGTTTGACCAAGTAGGTAGTGGGAGTAGAAGTATAAATCATAGTGGGAGTATTGAATTGTGCCGCTTACTCAGTGGGGGTTCTTGGTATCAAGTGACAAGAACTTAACATGAAGGGGTTTGACAATTGTTAATAATCAAGAGATTAAAATTTTGAGTACTATGTCCGGACTCTAACAATGGGAGTGTTGAGTGCACGGACGTAGCGGGAGTTTATGTGGGAGTTTCTTATTCATCACATTCTTGTAGTGACCGGGTTATCCCTAAAAATACACTATGTAGAATTCTTTCAGGAACTTCCCGTTACATGAATTACCCACTGCCAGCCTTTTTTGCAAAACTGGGTCTAATATTAAACTCAGTTGGATGACCTGGTTATCCTTAAGAATATTATGTATGAAATTCTCCAGGAATTTCCCATCGAAGGTAGGAAACAGTTTAGACTCATATACCTATTGGAGTACTGGGGAGCAGTTTAACCTCATATACCGGTTGGAGGATTGAGAAGCAGTTTATACTCGTATACTCTTTGAAGTGTTCGTTCGACTTAATTGAGCGTTATGACGCTGACTTCAACTAAGGTTTGGATGCTATTCTTGAGAGCTAAGCAAGCTTTGGTAGGATGAAGGATCCTCCTGTAGTACGCATAGTACTTCAGATCCGCAATATTGTCAGCTTCCTCCTGATCTATGATAGGTGGTAGCTTGATCTTGTTATTTTCAAGGAGGGACTCAAAAATGGCTGGAACGTCTTCATCCTTGAAGGAGTACTCCTTTTGGAGTCTTGGATCCGAAGTTTTTTACTATCTTCGGGGTTGTTGTTGCGACGTCTGATTAACGTCAACAACTATTGTAAGTGCCTTGCCCTTACCACGGGAGGCGAAGTTCGAGTTCAGAGGATTAGCCGTCGGTTGGCTCCTCTCGGCCTTCTTCCTTCGGAGGAAGCATCCGCCCTGCTCTCCGTGCACTTTTAACTCTTTCCAGGTGTTAGATGGTTCTACTCCCATAACTTCCAACACGTCCAAGGAGAGGTTGTTATGACATGTTTGGAGGATGGAGTCTTCTGTGATCGGATCTCGATAGTTCATCGTCTTATTCCGGAAGCACTTGACGAAGTCGTCGACCGTTTCCTCGTCCTCTTGTTTATCATCAAAGAGTGTCTTGATTGATATCTCGGCGTCATCCTCGAAAAATTACCGAGGAATAAGCCTTCCATATCGTCCCAGTTGTTGATGCTCCCAGGCTTAAGACGATGATACCAATCGAATGTGGGCCCGTGAAGGGTGCCAACGAATGACCGAACCATCAGGGCTTCATTGCCAAAGATAACCCCCAAGTGGGACTTGAAGTAGATCAGATGTTGAGTGGGCGAGCCCTTCCCGTCGAATGGCATGAAGTTGATCAGGTTAAACTTCGCCGGGTACGGGATCGACTCCTACTCTCTCGGGTAGGGACACGGAATACCGGTCTTCTTCACCTCTCGAGAAGACATCAGAGCGTTGATTTTTCTCTCGAGGTATTTCATTTTCTCATCCTCGCTCGTATTAGGCTTTGAACGATTCTTAAGAGGAACAACGCGGCCACCCCCAATATTATCATCTTCTATGGGAATGCCCCCACCATCTTATCTTTAGTGGGGCCACCCCCAGCGTTCTGGCCAACGAGAGGGTTATCAGCATTAAGGTGTTCATCCACATCTGAATCACTAGCTGCTTGACTAATATTATGGTAATGACTGGATTCACCTATCTGATTCGACAAGGCTCGGATTTGTTGGTCATGCTCTTCCCTCATTCGCAACATAGCCATTTTCATTTTGAACTTGAAGTTCTCTTTTTTCTTAGCTAAGGCATCATCGATGATTTTGGCCATTTGCTCGGTGTTGACCATAAACGCCTCGTGGGATTGCCCTATGCTGGACATTGTATTTTTAGAAGTGATGGCAGAGTTCGCATTTGATGCTTCATCTTCCGAGGATAATCCGCTATTCATCCTCTGATAGTCCCTACGCCTAGTAGTTCCTATGCGTAACCGAGTTATACGTTAGGATATGTTCGAAAAATGTTTAGGATTGAAACTTCACGTTGACTTCTCCTTATCGGCTATATTGATGGTGACCTCTTGGAGTTCAATATCTTGCACAACTGATCTTTTATTATAGAAACGCCTTGGCTTGGACATGGACGTTTTGGTGGAGATCCTTTCAAACACTGAGACCCTCTGTGGAGTGGTCTTAGGGTAGCTACACGCTAATAATACTACCCTGATAAGTTTGGTACGGACAGTGAGAGTCTGCTTCCCGGGTACTTCTCTTTTGAGATTTGTTCGTACCCCCAGCCCGATAGTACAACTCATCGACGTTGCGGTCAGAGCAACCTAGCGCTGTTGGTTTGATTCCTCAGATGGAATGTTGTTATTTGTTCGGTGTGTCTTCTTCTGAATAGGTAGTGCTTTATTGGCTTTAGCAGGAGTCACATGTTGGGAATTACACTCATGTGAGGGTGAAATTTTAACGGGCTCCTAGTTTTGTGCAGGCACCCCGTGCGGGTAATTACGGGAATCAACTTGTAGGTCACGTACGACCCCCAGTCTGGATGGTTGCTCAAGGTTCCTTCAACGGTCCCAAGTGTTCCTTAACAAGCGCTTTGCCTTGATCTTCGTGTAAAGGACCAAGGCGATCCTTCAACGGAATTCCAAATTTAGAGAGATCCACGCTGTCGTTGGGCTTCACCGAAGGTGTGGGAGCAATAGGAGCGGGATCCGAAGTTGACGAAGGCTGGGGAGCAACGTTACTTGCTTTTGCCTTAGGTGTTGATTTGATCTTTGGTATCCAAATTAGTTTGGATCTCGACGATCTCTTAACCATCTCTTCCTTTTGCATTTCTTGTGCTTTTTGCACAAGGATATGGGCATGCACAAGAAGTGCACGACGCTTCTGAATGTGCTCCTCAAGAGTGGAACGGTTCCGTTTGACACGAACCCATTCGTTAGTAGGTGGTTGGGAGGAGGTTCCCGAAGCTTGCTGTGGAGATGGCTTAGCCACTTGATGCTTTTTGAACTCCAAATCCACTTGGTAACGGTGTCCATCCACCTAATCCAAAGCCATGGCGAATTTGCGCATGAGGCGTTGGCGTTGCCTTTGACGTGCTCTCCTTGATAGAGTTAGCGTGCATTCAGTAGTTAACTCCTTGATCGCAGAGGAGTTCAGCTCTGCAGATCTGATCTCATTGATCGCTGGCAGATCGTTGTGAGGTGCGGTTGTAGCAGCGGTAGTGGGGAATTCACCTTCTTGAGTCTTCAGATCTGAAGACCAGCGGATCTTTTGGGCGGAGGAGACCTTCTTGTGCTTACGAGGAGAGGCGGATCTGGAGGAGGAGGAGGAGACGTACTCCTCAAACTTCTGTTGGTCGAACTCGTATTCGACCTCTTCAGCCACCAGGATCTTGATCGCTGGTTGTATCACGACAGCTTCGGCAGCAAAGCTGTTGGCTCCTACTGTGGTCACCAACTTGTTTGGATGGAAAATCAATTTCTTCATTGTATAACTTATTACAACTTCAGTCGTTACAACAAGTTCAAAAAAAAAGATCGGTCTTTTAATAAGACCTTTACACAATGAAATTAAAATTACAATCTCCTTCAAACAAACATAACGAGTGTTTATCATCCGCTTCTTACGTGTGATCTTTACCTGTGACGGGGACGTTAATATCCATAGACTGCTAAACGATCAGATCAGATCCGGAGCTTTGTTGATTTGCGAAGGAATCAAGAAGCCGAAGTAATTATCTCGGTAACAGCGAGATAATCACTCTTCTCGAGATCGTCGCAACGGGGCAATCTCAAGGGAAGGAACCGGGCTACAAATCTGACAAAGTCCTCTTTTTTATGCCTAAGAATTCACTGATATCTCCTCCTCCTCTCTGAAATTCGTGGCTCTTCAGTCCTCAGTTTGGCAGGGCTTCGCCAACGCTCGAGAATTCCAGATCTGAAAAATGAAGGCCCTGGGCTGTATTTATAGACTTCGGGACCTCTGTTTTCAGATCTAAAAAATCCTCAGTTGTAACCACTTAACCACATTCTTAGATGATATCAGACTAGTTAGAACAAATCCAGGTGGTTAACGTAAAAAAAACAGCTTCAAAACTGCTAAATCTGATTTTTTAGGTTGTAGACATCCGCGGGTGTCTCTGCGTGGCCGAGACACTCACAAGTGTCTCGGCTTGGCCGAGACACTTAGAACAAATCCAGGTGGTTAACGTAAAAAAAACAGCTTCAAAACTGCTAAATCTGATTTTTTAGGTTGTAGACATCCGCGGGTGTCTCTGCGTGGCCGTATTTTTATCATCTGAACTCAGAATCACGCGATCCAGAATGCGTTGGAAAGCCAACAAGGAGATATACAAGCTCTCATGATTGAATCATGTGTGGAGTAAAAAGGACACTAGGGGCGCTTCATCTTTCGTAAGCGACGTGCAGCTCTCGGTTCCTTCGCATTTCCGTTATTTCGAAATTCTGTTGCTTTGCATGGTCCGTCGACTCACTTCATGTGTTTGTCATCATCAAATGAGCTTTTGTGACTCAAATAGTAACGTTCATCATCTTCTCTCCATCTCGAGCCGCGTGCGGGGACCTATAGGTAATTTTTGACTCCTACAATATATAGTTACATATATATAAGTTTTATATACAAGTTTTGGTTTTATAGTTATCAAGTTTATATATATGTAACTCGTTTCATGTTTATATGCTTAGATATGATTTCATCAATATCAAGTTTATTTAATTCAATGAAATCATTTTTTCTTGCATAATATGTGTATTTTGATAAAACATTGTGTTTTTTGGTTTATAGACTTTAAAACAATAGTTCATACCTTTTATCTGAAAGGCCCTAGGGGGGTTGAATAGGGTTTATGGACAAATAAAATGCAATTAAAAGATATTCCAATAAACCACACACAAATATGAAATGCGATGACAATAAAAGAGAGTAGGGATATAGATAGTTAGCCAATTGATGACATGCGATACGTTCACAAGGTTCAGTCCGCTGACCTACATCCCCGCTCCCCACTCTCGAGGAGAAATCCACTACACACCCGGTTTGAAAACCGGAACTTATTCTACACAATGATCTCCACCGAGATCACACAACCACATAGTAGATCTCCACGAGATCAAGCTTACAATAGTTACAAAGCAAAGAAAAACTCTCTCTTCTAGCAGCCCTATAGAAAGAGAAGAGATTGCAAGTGAAGATTAGGATGTGGGCTTTGAAAATGAGAAAGCAATTAAAAGTTAATGCTCTTTAAAACACAAACGTAGGAGATTTTACAATTAAGCTCAGTTACTGAAGTAGTTGGGATTGATGGGTATTTATAGGAACTGAAGACAACAGCAAAAACCCCAAAAAACCACAAAAATCCCCAAAAACAGGATTCTGAATTCTGTATAAAACTAGCCGTTGAGAGCTTATTAGTCGACTGGCAGGTTCATCAGTCGACTGATAAACTGACCATTGTAAACGATTTGCAGCTCGTCGGTCGACCGAAGATCTAATCAGTCGACTGAAAATATCTTCAGTCGACTGATAGAATGTCAGTTGTAGAAACAGAAATATTTTGATGATTCTGGCTAGTTTCATTAGTCGACTGATCTCATGCATCAGTCGACTGATAACTGTTTTTTAGCCAGTATTGGTTTTTAAAAAAGAGTTTCAAAGGCCTTTAAAAAATTGTAAATAAATTCCAAAAATTATGAAACTTTGTAAATAGTTTATAAACATACGAAGGAATCAAGAAACCGAAGTAATTATCTCGACAACAGTGAGATAATCACTCTTCTCGAGATCACCACAACGGGGCAATCTCAAGGGAAGGAACCGAGCTGTAGATCTGTCAAACTCTCCTTCTTTACGCCTGAAGAACTTGATCCGATCTCCTCCTCTCTTTTGAAATTCATGCTCCTTCAGTCTTCCGTTCGCCAGGGCTTCGCCAACGCTCCTGAATTTCAGATCTGAAAAAATGAAGGCCCTGAAGCTAAATTTATAGGCTTAGGGACCCCTGTTTTTGGATAAAAACTGTCGATTCCCTCTTATCCTCAGTTATAACCACTTAACCACATTCATGGATGATATTTTATCAGTTGGTGCAAATCCAGGGGGTTAACGGTCTAAAAACCGCCAAAAACGATCAAAATCAGCTTTTTCGGGTTACAGACACCCGCAGGTGTCTGGACGTGGCCGAGACACTTGTGAGTGTCTCGGCCAAGCCGAGACACTCATGGGTGTCTCGGCCAAGCCGAGACACCATGTGGTGTCTAGGTTTGGCTCAGGGCTTGGTCTTGCGCACTTCGTCCGTTTTCGCCGTATTTTTATCATCTGAACTCAGAATCACGCGATCCAGAATGCGTTGGAAAGCCAACAAGGAGATATACAAGCTCTCATGATTGAATCATGTGTGGAGTAAAAAGGACACTAGGGGCGCTTCATCTTTCGTAAGCGACGTGCAGCTCTCGGTTCCTTCGCATTTCCGTTATTTCGAAATTCTGTTGCTTTGCATGGTCCGTCGACTCACTTCATGTGTTTGTCATCATCAAATGAGCTTTTGTGACTCAAATAGTAACGTTCATCATCTTCTCTCCATCTCGAGCCGCGTGCGGGGACCTATAGGTAATTTTTGACTCCTACAATATATAGTTACATATATATAAGTTTTATATACAAGTTTTGGTTTTATAGTTATCAAGTTTATATATATGTAACTCGTTTCATGTTTATATGCTTAGATATGATTTCATCAATATCAAGTTTATTTAATTCAATGAAATCATTTTTTCTTGCATAATATGTGTATTTTGATAAAACATTGTGTTTTTTGGTTTATAGACTTTAAAACAATAGTTCATACCTTTTATCTGAAAGGCCCTAGGGGGGTTGAATAGGGTTTATGGACAAATAAAATGCAATTAAAAGATATTCCAATAAACCACACACAAATATGAAATGCGATGACAATAAAAGAGAGTAGGGATATAGATAGTTAGCCAATTGATGACATGCGATACGTTCACAAGGTTCAGTCCGCTGACCTACATCCCCGCTCCCCACTCTCGAGGAGAAATCCACTACACACCCGGTTTGAAAACCGGAACTTATTCTACACAATGATCTCCACCGAGATCACACAACCACATAGTAGATCTCCACGAGATCAAGCTTACAATAGTTACAAAGCAAAGAAAAACTCTCTCTTCTAGCAGCCCTATAGAAAGAGAAGAGATTGCAAGTGAAGATTAGGATGTGGGCTTTGAAAATGAGAAAGCAATTAAAAGTTAATGCTCTTTAAAACACAAACGTAGGAGATTTTACAATTAAGCTCAGTTACTGAAGTAGTTGGGATTGATGGGTATTTATAGGAACTGAAGACAACAGCAAAAACCCCAAAAAACCACAAAAATCCCCAAAAACAGGATTCTGAATTCTGTATAAAACTAGCCGTTGAGAGCTTATTAGTCGACTGGCAGGTTCATCAGTCGACTGATAAACTGACCATTGTAAACGATTTGCAGCTCGTCGGTCGACCGAAGATCTAATCAGTCGACTGAAAATATCTTCAGTCGACTGATAGAATGTCAGTTGTAGAAACAGAAATATTTTGATGATTCTGGCTAGTTTCATTAGTCGACTGATCTCATGCATCAGTCGACTGATAACTGTTTTTTAGCCAGTATTGGTTTTTAAAAAAGAGTTTCAAAGGCCTTTAAAAAATTGTAAATAAATTCCAAAAATTATGAAACTTTGTAAATAGTTTATAAACATTTTGATAAACTTGTTTGAAAAGGAATTTTGCAAAAAGGTCAATGTATTTGTGAAAACTAAACGTTTAGTAAAAATGTCAAAATACGAGTTTTGAAAATGTGTGAGTGAGTTATCCCAAGAACTTCAAATGTAATCTATCATACTACTTGCCTACATTAAGTACTAGAGAGAAATAAAAATGCAAATATCCTTCACATATAAGTACATAGCTTGAGTCTTGATATTTGCTTGATTCTTGATGAAGCTTCTAATTTGATATTGTGCTCTTGATAGCTTTGCTTCATAACTTGGCCTCCACCTCCTTGGATATCTTCGTTGTAGCTTGTTGTTCCATCCAATCCTCCAATTGATGGTGCTAATGAATTGTAATCTACAATATAACTCAATAAATAATTAGCACCAATAATGGTGTTTGTGAATCATCATCAAAATAAGAAGGCTAATAATCTCCCCCTTTTTGATGATGACAAACAACCATTATTCAACAAGCAAATAAAATTGATTATTTGGCTTATAGATAGTTGCTCTCCCTATCCATAAGGCTCCCCCTTACTATGTGCACAAATGAGGAGATTTCTCTCCCCCATTGTCACCATAAAAATGGGGTACACAATACAAAATAAAACTTATGCAAAAACCCACAAAATACACCTCAAGTTTGGCCTACCCGTGTCATATTCCTCAAGTGTTTGGATTTACGACCTCTCCTAGGTATTACTACGAACCCACTACTCTTGGAATTGACCCTGGTCTCTCCCAAATACTCCTTTTGGCAATTTTGTGTGTTTAGGTTATGACAATGAGTGCGTAAAGGAAAATAATAGGATATGAAAATGACAATTAGAACAAGCAAACAAACAAAGTCAAAGAATGCACATGCCTAAACCATTTCTTATGCGATAAAAATCATCTTCACTAAAAGGATTGGTAAAGATATCCGCTAATTAAGATTTAGTATCAATATAAATGAGGGACACATCTTTTTGCTCTACATGGTCACGTAAGAAATGATGGCGTACATCTATATGTTTGGTTCTAGAATGCAAAACAGAATTTTTTGAAATATTGATAGCACTAGTATTATCACAAAATATTTTTGTATCTTAAAAATGCAAATCGTAATCAACCGAATTTTGTTTCATCCATAAAAGTTGTGCACAGCATAAGCCGGCGTCAATGTATTCCACTTCTGTAGTGGACAAGACAACACAATTTTGTTTCTTGGATGCTCAAGAGACAAGAGAGTTACCCAAAAATTGACATGTACCAGTCATACTCTTGTGATCTACTTTACAACCGGCAAAGTCGGCATCACAAAAACCATAAAGATCAAAAGAAGTATTTTTTGGATAAAATAAACCAAGATTTGTTATGATGTTAACATATTTGATAATTCTTTTAACCGTAACCAAATGAGACTTTTAGGCGAGGCTTGAAAACGTGCACATGTACAAACACTAAATATGATATCCGGTCTACTAGCAGTGAGATAAAGAAGACTACCTATCATACCCCGATATTGCTTTTGGTCTACCTTTTCATCACTATCATCCACATCCAACTTGATGGTAGTGCACATTGGAGTTTGGGCATGTTTGGAGCTTTCCATCCCAATTTTTTTTTACCAACTCCCTAGCGTATTTGCTTTGCGATACGAATATGCCATCATTGGATTGTTTAACTTGGAGGATGAGAAAGAAGATGAGCTCTCCCAACATGCTCATCTCAACATGATCTTACATAACTTTGGAAAACTCCTTACACAAAGATTCATTAGTGGCATCAAAAATAATATCATCAATATAAATTTGAACTAAAACGTAATCATTTTTTTTCTAACAAAAAGAGTATTATCAATTTTTCATTTAGAAAAAACATTTTCAAGTAGAAAACTAGAGAGGTAAGCATACCAAGCTCTAGGAGCTTGTTTTAACCTATATAAAGCCTTTTGAACCCGGTAAACATGATTAGGAAAAGAATGATCCATAAAACCGAGGGGTTGCTCAACATATACTTCCTCCTCTATAAAACCATTTAAAAAGGTACTTTTAATATCCATTTGAAATAGTTTAAAATCTTTAAAACTAGCAAAGGCTTAAAAACATCCTAATAGATTCTAATCTTATAACCGGTGTAAACGTTTCATCATAGTCTATACCCTCCTCTTGATTATATCCTTGGGCAACTAAACGAGCTTTATTTCTAGTTACTATACCATGTTCATCAAGCTTATTTCTAAAAACCCATTTAGTTCCAATAATAGAAGTATTATTTAGTCTAGGAACTGATTTCCAAACATTATTTCTTTGAAAATTATTCAATTCTTCATGAATAGCTAAAACCCAAAACTCATCTTTTAAAGCATCATCAATACGTTTAGCTTCTATTTGGGATAAGAAGGCTACGTTACCACACTCACTCAAGACTTTTGAGCGAGATAGAATTCCTTGAGATGGACTCCCTATTATTTGTTCCTTTGTATGATTCGGTGCAAATTTCCATGCCTTGGGGAGTTCTTCTTGAGATTATATGTTCTTGCTTTCCCTATCCTTTTGTGCATCCATTGAGGGTTTGCCATTAATTTGAAAGATCTCCAATTCTCTCTTAATATCATTATCATCCCTAGGCAACCTATCTTGTAAACCAATATTAGTCTCATCAAAGGTAACATTTATAGATTCTTTAACAACAAGTGTTCGTTTGTTTAAAATTTTATAAGCCTTACTTCTAGGTGCATATCCTAAAAATATACCAATATGAATTTTTGAATCAAACTTATCATGGTGGTCTTTAGTATTTAAGATAAAACATTTACAACCAAAAATACGAAAATATCCAATATGTAGAGTTTTGCCAAAAAAAGAGTTCATAAGGAGTTTTCTTGAAAGTATGTCTAATCAAAACACGATTTAAAATATAGCAAGCTGTATTGATGGCTTCGGCCTAAAAATATTTTGGTAATACAAAAAAGTTTATCATTGTACTTGGCATCTCTTGTATGGTTCTATTTTTCCGTTCAACAACACTATTTTGTTGGGGTGTTCTAGGAGCGAAAAACACATGTGTTATACCACGATGAGCATAAAAATCATTAAAGAATTTATTTTAAAATTCACCACCTTGATCACTCCTAATTTTAACGACTGTCAAATCTTTTTTATTTTTAACTCTTTTTATAAAATAAGAAAATTCTTCAAAACATTCATCTTTATTTGTAAAAAAATTACCCATGTAAAGCGCGAGAAATCATCAATAATAACAAAAACATAGTGTTTACCTCCTAGAGAGACAACACGCATGGGTCCAAAGAGATCAAGATCTAATAATTATAAAGGTTTAGAAGTGGATACATCATTTATGGATTTGAAGGAGTTCTTAGTTTGTTTACCTTTAGCACATTCCTCACAAGTAGAATCCTTGATATATGTTAAATTGGGTAGCCCTCTTACTAAGTTCTTCTTGAATAACTTAGATATTAACTCCATGTTAGCATGTTCAAGTCTCTTGTGCCAAATCCAAGAATTCTCATCCACCGCGGCAAGGCACTTTACATCTTGATCTATTAGCTCATTCATCTCAAAAATATAAACATTAGATCTTCTAAAAGCAACAAAAATAATTTTATCATTCATACTAATAATACATTCATCCGGTTTAAAAGAAATGTCAAAGTCTTTGTCACTTAATTGACTAATGTTATGAAGATTGTGATTTAGTCCTTTAACAAAATAAACATCCTCAATTATGGGAGAATGTATCTTACCAATATTACCAATACCTACAAGTTTACCTTTCTCACCATCACCAAAGGAAACATTGCCTCCTTCAATCCTTTATAAGGTTGTAAATAGTTCCTTGTTGCATGTCATGTGATATGAGCAACCACTATCAAGGTACCACAACTCCTTGTGTTTTGTGCGAGATGTTCCCTACATATAAAAAAGTTGTAGAATATTTAGGTACCCAAACTTTAGGTTCTTGAATGTTAGTATTTTTCGTATCCTTAGGTACCCACATTAACACATAATGATCAACGTTATTTTTTATCCTACAATGAGTAGAGATATGATCATATTTCATGCAATATATGCACAAAAACCTTTTTTCTTGTATGTAGAAGCATAAGATTGATGATACCATTTTCTATCAGCATAATGATGACTAGAGTAAGCATGATTAGATTTAACTTTATTATTTTTAATTTCTAATCTCTCAATTTTGGACCTTAGTTGTTTGTTTTCAAAGTCTAGATCTCCTATCATTTCTTCTTTTAGAGCAAGAGAGGATTTTAGTTGCTCAAACTTAGAATCACAAGAAACATGTAATTTTTTAAATGAGGAATATTCTTTTACTAATCTTTTAAATTCAAAGTTTAATTCTTCTAAAGCTGCTTCTAGGTCACATTGCATATAAAGAGATTCACTTTTAGTTTCAGATTGTACCTCATCTTCATGAGCAATGAAACAAATGTTTGGGTCATGAAGAGCAACTTGGCGCCCTCATCATCACTATCCAAGTCGCTTGGTTCGGATTCATCCCAACCGACATACATAGCCTTCTTCTTCTTGTACTTTAAATACTTCTCCTTAAGCTTAGGACAATCCATGGCTAAGTGTCCCGGTTCGTTGCATTTGAAGCATTTACCTATACGAGAAGGAAATTTGTTGTTAGATCGATTCTTAAAATTTTTATTCATCTTAATTAATTTTGATATCCTTCTAGAGAGGTGTGCCACTTCTCTAGCGACATCAACTTTACTATCCGAGGAGGATGAATCATTAATTTCTCCCTTGAGTGTAATAGAGTTTGATTTTTGGGGTGGCTCCTCGGTTGCTTTTGGGATTGCTTCTTTCTTCTCCTTGATCTTCTTTTCATGGACCTTGAGCTTGCCAATAAGTTCATCAAGAGTGAGAGTTGAGAGGTCATGAGCTTCTTTGATGGCCATGGCTTTAGAATCCCAAGCCGGCGTCAAAGAGCAAAGAATTTTGTAATTTATCTCTTGATTCTCCAAAACCTTGTCAAGACCATGTAATTCATTTACGATATTAGTATACCGAGAAAATATATATAGAATGGATAGATTCATTTGGAAGCGTTTTAAAAAATTCATAATCATGCATGAGTCCACTAATCTTGGACTCCTTTACTTGAGGGGTTCCTTCATGAGATGCATAACTTCTCCCAAATTTTGTGTGCGGTTGCACACGTAGAAACTCTCTTATATTCATTGGGGGTAAGACCATAAATTAGTGCATTCATGGCCTTAATATTAAGGTTAGCTAAGTTCCTCTCATCCTCGGTCATTTGACTACTAAGCTTCTTGACATATTTTTTCTCCACAATGTCTAGGATATCAAGGTCAATGTATTGTAAATAAATTCTCATCCTAGCTTTCCAATAGGCAAAGTTGCTACCGGTAAAAAGGGATGGCCTAGTGGTGGATTGTCCTTCTAGCATATGCATATTCATTGACGCCTCCATTTAGATCTTTTTTCTAAGGGGTTTAAGCCCAATAAACAGTAGAGACCTTGCTCTGATACCAATTGAGGCCCTAGAAGGGGGGTGAATAGGGTTTATGAACAAATAAAATATAATTAAAAGATATTCCAACAAACCACATACAAATATGAAATGTGATGACAATAAAAGAGAGTAAGGATATAGATAGTTAACTAATTAATGACACGCGGTATGTTCATAAGGTTCGGTCCGCTGACCTACGTCCTCGCTCCCCACTCACGAGGAGAAATCCCCTACACACCTAGTTTGGAAGCCAAAACTTCTTCTACATAATGATCTCCATCGAGATCTCACAACCACACAATAGATCTCCACGAGATCAAGCTCACAACAGTTACAAAGCAAAGAAAAACTCTCTCTTACAATAGTCCTATAGCAAGAGAAGAGATTGCAAGTGAAGCTTGGGATGTTGGCTTTGAAAATGAGAAAGCAATTGAAAGTTAAAGGTCTTTAAAACACAAACTTAGGAGATTTTACAATTAAGCTCAGTTACTAAAGTAGTTGGGGTTGATGGGTATTTATAGGAAGAGAAGACAACAACCAAAACCCCAAAGAAACAACCAAACTCCCCAAAAAAACAGGATTCTAAATTCTGTACAAAACTAGCCGTTGGGAGCTTATCAGTCGGTTGACGGGTTCATCAGTCGACTGATGAGCTGACTGTTGTAAACGATTTGCAGCTCGTCGGTCGACCGAAGATCTAATCAGTCGACTAAAAATGTCGTCAGTCGACTGATAGAACGTTAGTCATAGAAACAGAAACATTTTGATGATTCTGGCTAGTTTCATCATTCAACTGATCTCATGCATCAGTCGACTGATCTCATGTATCAGTCGACTGATCTCATGCATCAGTCGACCGATAACAGTTTTTCAGCTAGTATTGATTTTTAAAAATGAGTTTCAAAGGCCTTTAAAAAATAGTAAATAAATTCTAAAAATTATGAAACTTTGTAAACAGTTTATAACATTTTGACAAACTCGTTTGAAAATGAATTTTGTAAAAAGGTCTTCGTATTTGTGAAAACTAAACGTTTAGCAAAAATGTCAAAATACGAGTTTTAAAAATATGTGAGTGAGTTATCCCAAGAACTTCAAATGTAATCTATCATGCTACTTGCCTATATTAAGCACTAGAGAGAAATAAAAATGCAAATATCCTTCACATATAAGTACATAGATTGAGTCTTGATATTTGCTTGATTCTTGATGAAGCTTCTAATTTGATATTGTGCTCTTGATAGCTTTGCTTCATAACTTGGCCTCCACCTCCATGGATATCTTCGTTGTAGCTTGTTGTTTCATCCAATCCTCCAATTGATGGTGCTAATGAATTGTAATCTACAATAAAGCTCAATAAACAATTAGCACCAATAATGATGTTTGTGAATGATCATCAAAATAAAAAGGTTAACATTATCTATAAAGCCATACAAGAGTTTTCAAAACTTTGATTTATGTCAAAACATCAAATTTTAAGTATATCATATTTTCATATTTTGGACATCTTAAAAAATGAAGAGATTTCTCATTTGGGAGGTGTTTTTTAAAAATCAATTTTCTGAATTTATTTGCTATTTTTAAAAGCTCTTAAAAAATCAGATTTACTATTCTAAATAGGCTAATAACACGTTATCAGTCGACTAATACATGTGTCCAGTCGACTGAAAAAAGCGTCTGGAATAGCCAATAGTTTCTGTTTCTATGTTGGTCGACTGACCAATTGACTGATGAGGTCATGAGTCGACTGATAATATCGTCAGTCGACTGATGAGCTAAAAAATAACTACAATGGTCAGCTCATCAGTCTACTGATGAAACCCGTCAGTCGACTAACGGTATCATAACGGCTAGTTTTCCAGTTTTTCTTATTTTCGTTATTTTGTCTTTTTGTGATGTTTTCTCTTGGTGTTTAGGGTTGTTTTATGATCCTATATATACCCCTTACCCTCTAACATTCTGAGGTAATTAAGAAGTTTTAAAAACAAGTTTACAAGGGTTTAGTTTATTTTTAAAGTGTGTTTAAAGAGTTTATTTGTGAAGAAACTTTCACAAGAGCAAGAAGAGATTATCCTTTAGTGTTTGAGCTTCAACTCATCTCTCTCTCTCTCACTCTTGTCATTTATTGGAGAAGTTTTCTAAACTCAATCTTGCTTTACATTTATATAATTGTTTGATTATTATTTCTAAGCTAGTGTTTATATTGAGTTTAGTTTGATTTTGATTTATTGAATCTCATTGTTACACACACCCACTTGAGCTTTTAGTATTTACATACATAGTATAATTTGGGTTATGAGAGATTGTAACCTTGAGTTGTGCTTTTGAGTTCTCGTATTGTTTAGAGAACAATTATTTGTTGTGAGCTATTATTGTGAGGTTCACTTTTTATTATACTAGTACACCGAGAGGAGTGTGTGGTGAGAGATGGGGTCGTCCCAAGAAGAGTGGGGTAGGTGGTAATGCCTAGAGGTAGGTTGTAATTCTTAACACTTGAGGGAGATACGAGCTAGAGACCAACACTTGAGGTGGTAGTTAGTGTGTTTACATTGTGAGTGATTGTAAAGTTTTCGGTGAACTAAAAAACTAAGTGTGAGGTGTAAACATTATTCGGGTAAGAGTAGAAAATCTGGTTGTGATAGTGGAGATCTCCACGAGATGAGGAGCGGAGACATAGGTCGTGGCGACCGAACTCCGTGATCATATCGTTTGTTTGCGTTTGTCCTTAGCGTTCATTTATATTCGTGCTTATTGTTTATATCGCCATGCTTACGTTTATGTTACCTACTATCTAGTTTAATTTGTTTACCCTTATGATATTTGTATATCCTTGTATACATATCCTGTTGTATATCATATTTGCTAGGATATTTGTTAATTAGTTTTAATTAGTATTTAAATCGGATTAGATTAGCATAAACCCTATTCACCCCCTTAGGGTGTTTTCAATGATCTCTTGGGAGAGGGGGTATGTAGGCAACCACATTAGTGCAGCTGGATTTAGAGAGACGACACATTGATGCTCCTGTTGGTGTCGGTTCAGTTTTGGGAATACTTCGTCAAGATGAAGAATTGTTGGATAGCAGGTTATTGGGATTCCTAGTCTGTCTCGATTTTGGTTTTAGAATTATTGGGATTCCTAGTCTGTTTTAGTTTTAGTTTTAGAATTGTTGGATTCCTAGTCTGTTTTGGTTTTAGGGTTTCTATATATATAGAACATTTTAGAAGAGATTTGTAGAGAGAAAAGAGGTTGTTTTGAGCAATTTGAGAGGAAGATTTCTAAGAGGTGAGTTTAGATCTTTTGGTTAGAGTTATTTTGATTGTTTGAGAGAGTTGTAATCCATTGTATTTTTCCTCCATATAGTGAAATATCCACATCCTCTCCCCGTGAACGTAGGCAACTTGCCGAACCACGTAAATCTCTGTGTTTGTGATCGGTTTTTGCCCTTTTTTTGTGAATTGCACTCGTTAGTTGTTCTTCTCTCTTGTTCACTGACTTGTGTGAGTGTTTGGTTCGCGAGCATGCTTCTGCCGACACGCAAAAGTATGAAATGTTTGTTTGCAATGTAGCTATGATAAAGCATGACCTACCGTGATAGTCCCTTTAGTTTCAATATATAGGAACAAGCAAAACTGATTAGAACAATCCCACCGAATTTGTCTGAAAACAATGAAAAATTGTTTAACCATTTGATTTTAAAAAAAATATCATATGTCTAATCACTTTGAAAAATCTATAGTAAGTAATGACAAAATATAGCAATTTACACTACATATCATGCCTTCGAAATACAAAATGAGTTTAAAAGAAATTGATTGAGTATTTTATGTTTGTGTGTGGTGTTGAAAGTCATGAGTTTAAAAAGTAAATGGGTGTAAAACTTAGAGTTTATGACAAAAATTTATTTTCAGAGGTGAATGATTATAAAATTAAATAACCATAAAACTTTAAGCTTATAGGTTAAAAACTAATGTACGATGCAACAACATTAATGTAAGAGAAAAGCAAAATAAATGGTTTACGCATTTGGTTTAAGTGTTGAAATAATAAGTAAAGTTAAAATTAATATGGAAGAGTATTTTATGACTAAGAGAGATTTTTGGAAGAGGGTGAATTTTTAAAAATTAGTGAAGGTGGGTTCATAGATAGAAAACCCTATCAGGATGTGTGTTTAAAAAAAATGTTGGTAAAATTTTAGATTTATAGGTGAAAAATTATCTACAATTTGTGATGTCACGATATTAGCGTGGGAACTGAAAGTAGGAAAAGTAATTTTTAAATAGTTAGTTTCAAAAAATATTTATAGGCAAAAATTGTCTATGGTCTATGATGTTGCAACAATAGTGTGAAGAAAGAAAGTAAGAAAAACAGTTTTTAAATATTTAGTTTAAACAAATGCATCCTACATGTAAACATTTAGTTAGCAAATCGTAATAAAAAATTGCAACTCATAATAAATAATAAACTGCTAAACTAGATTTAAAAATAAATTTAGAAACTTTTTGCGTCTCGGTGTGAATTTTGGAAGTGACTTGGTTCAAAGTGGCGTAAAACTTTGGGCTTATACGGAAAAAAGCCTTTTGAAAGTTGGTAGATTAAAAAAAGGTGAACGTTTGATGAAATAATTTGGACCTGAGGCTGATTCAATAGTAGGCGATTTTAAAAATAAATGAGGATGAAACTTTAGGTTATAAAAGAAAAAGGGATGATTTAAAAATACTAGTCATGATGATCAACAGGGCACAAGAATCACGTCTCTACTCTCTATAGTTATTGCACAAAAATAAAGAAATATAAATGACAAGTAAATATATAGGGGAATAAAACATATTTTTTTGGTAAATGAAAATTTTTATTCATCATCAAAATGTAAAAAATTATGTACATTAAGAATCTCATCTCAAATGTGAGATATCAGATAATTCAAGAATCTCATCTTAAATGTGAGATATTAGATATAAGCTAAAGCTTAAATTACTCAGTGGCAGTTAGCATGTCCGATTTTAGAAAGTAAATTTTATTATAGTTACTTACTTACTGACTCATATTAAAAGAAAAACTATTAAATAAATGCAAAAAACCATATAGGATAAAAATTAAAATTAAAATTAAATTATAATATTTAATTAAGTATTAGATGATTATAATTAGAAATATGGTAAATCACACTAAACCATGAAACTTTAAACTGTTGGGGGTAAAACCCAAATAACTTTTATAATCGCATTAAACCCCTAATAATTTTTATAGAAAACCCCCCAATAAATTTCAAATACCTGTCTATATTGTTTTCTGGTTCTATTTATGGGGGTATTTACAAAATGTGGAACTTATTTGGTTTTTTCCAACTCCAATAAGTTATGGGGGTTTGGCTGTAATTGAAAGTTGTTGTGGGTTTACTCCAAAATATTCAATTTTTTTTTTGGGGGGGGGGGGGCGGAGGCGGTGTGAGTGTAATTTACCATTAAAAATAATAAAATGTGTTACAAGATGATAAGCGCTAATTAACAAGTTGAACATAGAGACACATAAAATTATATATAGATTAAAAGGTTACCTGTAATTAATCTAATTAAATTTAATATCTCTATAATTTATGAAGATCCAAACGCATCTCTTAAGATACTCATCTCACATAGATGAGTTAGAATACTATTGTTATTTGATCAATTACTTAATTAACTAATAATTGCTAACAACAAGAAGAGGTCGCATTAATTTAAGGAAACCTTTTACATAATTGGTCCTTTGATACGTTTACGAGAAATATGGTCCCATTTAAGATCACCATTTTATTCTTTTTATTACTTATAATAGCAAGCACATGCTAATGAAATGGAGATAAAACTTTTGGTTTACAGGAAAAAACAATTTTTTATTGTACATCATTTTATTATTAAATTATTTTATTAAAACTCATGGAGTATGAAATATGATATTAATAGAGTCATTTTTGAAGTCGGTGGACTTAAAAATAAATTAGTTTATAAATTGGACCTTTTTTTGAACTGAAAAGTAGGGTTAAAAGCCCTGCTCATAAAGCGATTATTATGAAGAACCGAAGAAAAAAACAGATACAAAAGAGCGTCACGAACTAGATGTAGAACCGGTGAGAGTGCAGTAGGTAAGGAGCGAAAAAAACAGATACAAAAGAGCGTCACGAACTAGATGTAGAACCGGTGAGAGTGCAGTAGGTAAGGAGCGGACCTATGTCGTCACCTACCAAACTGTACACTAGATGTAGAACCGGTGAGAGTGCAGTAGGTAAGGAGCGGACCTATGTCGTCACCTACCAAACTGTACGCACAGCGATACTACATAGGTAGCTGATACATATACATACTTACAAAAAAAGATAAGAGCAGCCTACTAGAGCACAAAACAGCAACAATTTTCCAGAGTAATGGAAGCAGCAACAGTTTTCAAAATATAGCAGCCTAGTAAAAGAGAGAAGCAACTACAGTTTTCCAAAATAAGGGAAGGTGTCCTTATCCATCAGCAGTTATGGAGTGCCCTGGGTTGGGGAACATGGGGAAAGGTTGTCCCCATCTGCCTTGACAATCCTGTTTGCAAGCTCCTGAAGTCCGATGTTTGAAGCAGCCCTGCGCAGTCTCCTTGCAAGCCTCTCCTCTACAACACCTGTCCAAAATATAGTATATCTCCCAATATTAGAAGCAATGTGAAGAGGATTTGATTGACTATCCTTGAAAATAAGATCATTTCTACTGGACCAGATCCACCAGCAAGAACAAGGCAGCAGAAATTTCCAAATGATTTTAATGTCCGTGCACAGATTGGGGAATTTGTGGAACAGTATCAGCTCCTCTATGGTCTCTGGCCAGCAGTTTGTAGGAACAGAGGGAAGGATGAAGGACCAGATAGCACGAGCAAAAGAAATTTTAAGGAAGAGGTGATCGTGGGTTTCTACATCCAATTTGCAGAAAGGACATCTCGGGTCGCCTGTCCAACCCTTGAGGATCAGGTTTGCTTTCGTGTTTAGTTTCTTATTGGAGATGATCCAGAATAGCACTTTTACCTTGGATGGAATAGGAGATTTCCAAATCATATTAGAGAATTTGGATTTAATGCCCCCTGAGTTGACGAAGGAGTAATAGGATTTAACTGAGAAAGTCCCCGATGGTAGGAGCATCCACCAGAGTTCGTCTGGGTCCGAAGAGATACTGATATTGGAAGATGTTAGAAGGGAGAGGAGGTGGTTGAGATCTGACCTTTCTGAGTGTGAAATACCTCTTCTGGTGAGAGGATGCCATGACCAAGCATTGTTGATCATTCTTCCTTGGGATCTGATACAGCAGCTCTGTGAGAGAGCTAACTTGTAAGCTTTAGGAAATAAGCTGCATAGGGAGTTTGCCGAAGACCATTTATCATGCCAAAAACTGCCAGTTCTACCATCACCAATATTCCATTTAAATTGGACCAATATACAAAAAACCCTTTATTTAATGCCTAAATTTATGTGCTCTACAAGTCTCACATATTTCATTTTGATTAATTTAAGGTGAAGTGCTTATTTAAGAATGGTGGGTAAAACCCTTTACATAATTGGTCCTTTGATACTTCTACGAGAAATATGGTCCCGTTTAAAATCACCATTTTATACTTTTCATTACTTATAATAATTTTTTGACAGCTGAGTGATAGTTCTACCATTTCTATTCTCGCGCTTGGTATGTGATATGTTGAGCTTGATAGAGTTCTTTTTGGTGTTAAAATGAAAAATCTTCAAAGTATTTAGTAGAATAAAAGAAGTTTTGAGGAGTTATATATAAAACTCAAGTTAAAGGTTTTTTACGTAATTAAAATAGATAGCTAAGGTGGTTAAAAGTTTGGGGTGGTTCGTCAACAAATTATCTCTTTATTTGACGCGTGTTGCTAACACGTGTGCGCTTGCGGCAAAGCTTATACCGTAGAACCAGGCAAAGCTTATAACGTGGAACCCTGGTTCCCCAAAAAGGCTGTTTGGTTGGTTTCTTTTGCCCCTAATTTACTATCAAAACTGACAGCTTGCTATCAGTTTTGACAGTTTTCTTGCAAAAACGCTTTTTTTGGGGGGCGTTCTTACAAGAAAGCTATCAAAACTGATAGCAAGCTGTCAGTTTTGACAGGAAATCAAGGGCAAAAGAAGCAAAACAGACAGCCCCTTAGCTTTGTCCTACAAGCACACAGATGCACACTACGGGTGTTTTTTATATAGCTAATGAAATGGGGAATATGACTTTAGGTTTATAGGAAAAAATAACTTTTTATTGTACATCATTTTATTATCATATTATTTTATTAAAGTTCATGGAGTATGTATTATGATATTAAAAGAGTATTTTTGAAGTTAGTGGGCTTAAAAACAAATCAGTTCATAGATTGGATCTATAGACAAAAAATCCTTTATTTAATGCCTAAAAATATGTGGTTTACAAGTCTCAGATATTTCATTACGTAAAAATAAGCCAAACAAGATTCAAACTTGCAACTTACAACCTGAATCTAAAGGCTTTAACCAACTGAGCTAGATCATCTTTGAAAATTTTAGCAAAATTGAAGCTGTAATAATAAAAATGCTATTAAAGCTTGGAATGACATTAGCTACAGTGATAAACCTAATCACTTTAGTATATATATAAAACATTGAACCGTAACTAGAATCGGATATGTTTCCTTGATTGCTACCAGAGTTAGCGTCTAGTGTCTATTGAAGAAAAAAAATATTTTGCAGATTGTAATACCTTATAACACCCATAGAAATTACATTTCTATATATATTGATTTTGAAGCACCAGTAGAGAAATTAGTTTTTTTTATCAAATCCAATATATACGAATGCTAAAAATCCCTCCTCCCCCTCGGTAGGTTCAATTAGAGCATGGGACTCTGCGCGAAACATGGACTAATCCGGTCCAAACCTGCTGTTTATAATATTCAAAAGTCAACTTGTCTTGTTGCTCAGGACTCCACGGTTCCCAGTCACAAGTAAAATATATAGTCCAAACAAAAACGTTGTCCACGTAAAAAATGTTGGATCATTTCTGAAAATCCTCTCGCATGCGTGGAACACGAACGTCGCGTGCTGGAATACGAACGTCGATCCTGACGTTGTTGCTGTTGTGCTGTTGCTGCAGGAACTTATGCCAACAAGAACTTGTCTTAAACCGAAAGGTTCTGAGATCGAGGAGATCTTTTGCCAAGACCGAAATGTCTTATAAATCGAGGAAATCTTGACAATACTGGGTTGGTGCACACCAGAGTATTGCACTGTTGTTCCTGGAAGCAGTTTGGCCTTGGGATCCTTGCACCGGAGTAGGCCAAATATTACTTTAAGTACAGCGTTTCTATAACGCACAGCAGTTAACTGAAAAAGTTTAAAAATACAGCACATCTAATTCCTTGCTTCATTCCAGATTTAATCTTAATTTCCAACAAAAAATATCTGGACGCGACACAATATACAGTCCCGATCACACTTACTCGGTTAGCATCTCCAACAGCCTCCTATCTCATGTTCTAGACTAAATATAAGAAGTAGGAGGGGGGAAAATTGCTCCAACAAGCTCTCTATGTTGGAGACTAAATATAGGGAATATGGTTTGATATTCCAAATCAAGAATAACAAAGTGACTCACTATATTTAGTCTCAATATGGGGAGCATTTTTAGAGCAACTTCCCCCCCTCCTACTCCCTATATTTAGTCGAGGACATGAGATAGTGAGCCATTTGGGGAGCATTAATTGTTAGAGCACTTACTCCTTATTTGGCTTCCTATTTACTAGGATGAACGATTTGCTCCTCAAATATAGAAAAAACATAAGATCACTCTTGAAGATACTCTTAAAACCTCAATTCAGATGCAAGTGCGTGCAGAAGCGACAACTATATGATGGGCGGCGGATCAAGGATGCACCCATTGTGCCGCCCTTATAATTTCAGCGGTGTTTGTATTGTCCCAATTCTATGGCGTGGGTTCTCTGAGATCATAACACTATGATATTATTCATGAATGATGACATTGACGTTGATACAATAGCAATGATAACAGCAGCTTGATGCACCGCTGAAATTTAATGATGTTGATATAATAGCGCAACAGTAACAAGAGTGGACGCACCGCAGAAATTGAATGATGTTCTCGTACGTGCTTTTCTTTCCTTTACTTGGTTTGGTGTAATTAATGAAGAAAAGGGCTCGCGGTCCTTCAAACAATGATCTAACCAGAATTGGAGACCATGATGTTATGAGCCAGCTAACGATTCTGGGGATGCGCGACCCTAAAAAGATAATTCGCTTATTACACAAACAGTGCCATATATACTATATATATATATATATAGTATCATACAAGGTACATATGCTTATTATTACATAGTATAATAAAATCAATATTATATCTAGAAACGTGGTATCTGCCAGCACTCTTATGTCGACACAGGTGAGTAGCTGGCAGCCGTAGGAAATTTCTACGTCTGTAAGTGAATCAACTGATAAGTGTGGCCCCACCACAGATCGTAGTACTAAGCTCTGTATGTATATATGGATAGTACTATTTAATGTTTATATATATACGTATATATATATATATTAGTATAGATTGTAACTTATATATTATAAAGTAGTACGTTATATAGTGATTATATATTAGCAACGGAGGTGAGCTTGGCAGCGTAGGAATTCCTACGCTGAAAGTAGTATGCAATGTAAGAAGCCACACAGGACTATAAACTAGAAGGGGGGCTCACATGTCAATACTATCTCATCCTCAGCGTTTGGAAATTCTACGTCTCCCAGTCTCACTCTCCTGTATTGTTCTACATATCTACCATCAATATATATATGTCTATACGATATATAAGGTAAAATGTGAATCTAGGTGATTGCCTCATCGATAATAGCCTAGGATATGCGCAATCTCAACCTATTGACTCTAAAACGCCTAAATCACATCCAGCCATTGATCTACTTAAGAAACTTCCCAGAAAAAAGAAAACAACAATTCCCATTAAAAACCCACCCTTATGACCGTGGTTAGGGGGAGGAAAAAAAACAGATCGCCCAACGGAAAAACAATCGTCTCCTGGAAAACTCCTTAATCCCTCCCACCACCATTCCACCGCTCATCGCAAACCAAAGGATACCCTTCTCATAGTTTACGAGAAAGTTTATCCGAAAACACATAACCACGAAAGGTCTTAGAAATGCTTCCATCATTCTACAAGCGACTAACGTATCGCCAGACCATACCTTGCAATCATTCGAGAGCTCCTTTGATTCTGGAGTGGCCATGCTTGCACTGGCACACGACCTTCTGTGTGGATCACAGGGAGGAAATTTCCGTCAAGAGAACCCGCGTGACTTCGCGCTAAGACCTAACCGATAGAGTCCCGCCATAGTCGGAGCTATCACGCCTCCGACCTCCGTGGCAAAGAGCGCCTACGTCATGGAACGCCTCGACTTTCGCCTCCAGTACGACAGGCTTCCGAAGACGTAGGTCTGATGGCGCTCTGACGTCGCTGACCTCAGACCTGGACGTCGGTGGGCGCACGCTCTCGTCAAAAGAGACACCCATGATTCTTCTTCGTCTCCTCGACCTCCGCTCAGCGTCGCCCTCGACATCCGCTCAGCATCGCCGCCGTCCGCCCACGCTCACCACCGCCGCCGAATGTCGCCCGAGCCCTCCACATCCCCTCGCCATCACCCCCTCTGAATTCAGGTGATTTTTTTTGATTTTGTATGTTAGTTTTTTTTATCAAATTAAGTTTGATTACTGTTCTTCAACTATGCTGTGATAAATGTATACCTTGCTATTTTAACAATATAGAGAAGACATAAAATCTGTGCAGCTTACTTGTATATATGTTTTTGTTTTGTATGCTAAAACCTTGGTTGCAAATTTTTGTCATGTCACAAAATTTTTATCATCTCTGTGGTTATTTAATTCCTCTTCAAATTAATGGTCAATAATTAATAAGCATTCTTTCTCCTAGAATAGTTCAAAATTCTATATCTGAAAAATTCTTTTCAACAAATTTTTTATTCTTTCTACAATTTAAAAAAAAAATCTAAAGATAACAATGCGTGCAACAAAACATGCACATCAAACACTAATGTTAAGTGTAATAAAAAAAAAATCTAAAGATAACAATGCGTGCAACAAAACATGCACATCAAACACTAATGTTAAGTGTAATAAAGTTTGAACAAAAGAAATCTTATGTTTTCAAACATGCACATCAAACACTAATGTTAAGTGTAATAAAGTTTGAACAAAAGAAATCTTATGTTTTTAACTCGTAGTTATATTCGATACATCGACAGGTTTGTTTTCTCTCTTTTCAGTATACGCATGCTTAGCGTCGCCGCTGAAGCTCGCACTCTCCCTCGACATTCCCTCGCTTGGAGTTCGCTTCGACCTCTTCATCAGCCCTCATGACTTCGAACAAATTGAAATCGTCAACGCCTTCGATTTTGAAGAAATCAAAGCCTTCCTCTTCTAAATGCAATAACCCTCTTACGTCGTAAGTAAATTTTTGTATGAGATATAATATTTGTTTTAATATGCGTCGAAAGTTAAATTGCTGTCTCCACCTACTGATGTCTGTGTCAACAAGTCATTGCTTGATGAGATATATCCTCTTGCATGTTTTGTTCCCCCTCTCCAAATCTGTTATGTATTATGTAGTTATTTGTTTAGATATAGAAACCCCATATGAGATAATATTTGTGTTAATAAACTTGTAAAAATTATTGTGATTCTTGTCATATCGAGTATCTATTTAATTTTTAGGTTAATTGTTTGTGTTAATATGCGTCTTAATTTGCCCTAATATATTTAATTTTTAACTCTTTCTGAATTATAATTTTCTTGTAGGTCTATGATAACACAACTGAGAATTCCGTCCAATTTGTGTTATTTTCGAGATTTAATTGATAAGCGAATAATATTGGACGAAAGACACATAAAAGCCCTAGAGACGACACCTTTTCATAACTTTCTCAAGTTACCCACATCCTTGAGCAATGAGCAAATAGCAATTGATTGCTTGATTCCAAAATTTAATTCCGATACATGCTCATTCATGATTGGGAATAAAAATTATGTGTTTGGTATAGATGATATTCACCGAATTACCGGATTGCCAAAGGAAGGAATTTTGATAAAAATGAGTAGGATAGCGTGTAATACAATCTACACCAATTTTGTAAAGAATTATAAGACACTCAAAGAGAAGAAGAGTAATAGCTCTAAAGGCAAGAAGAAAGATGATGCTAAAAAAAGTGCGGTGATTTGGGGGAAGCGCGATAGAATGGCTGAGATGATTATAGATATGAATAATGAAGACCCTATAATATGTGTGAAGCTTATTGTGGCTTTCATTATCGGCTTCATATTATGCCCGCGAACATGTAAGACATATCCCTTATGGGCATTTAGATATGCAGATCAGTTATCAACTTTGAAGAAATACAATTGGTGTCATGCGGTGTTTACTTTTCTTTGTAAAGAGATGAATAAAGCAAAGAAGTCTCTTAGTATGAGGGGATTAGGTCAGCGCTCAAATACTGGGTACATGGGTGGTTTTTCCTCCATTTTACTGGTGAGTTACATGAACATTATTTTGTATATCTTTTCAATTTGATAATGATTATTGTTTATGCACATGCTAATGTTTGTTTATGCACATGCTAATGTATAGTTTCAATATTGTAGGTTTGGTTTTATGAAAAAGTAGGGGAATTAATAAATTGAATTTATGTGTGATTAATTATAATAGTAGATATTTATTATGAAAAATATCATTAAATAGTGTATGCGTATACTAACAAGTATTTTTAGTATAAACAAGTTTATTCATGAGAAAGAATCGAGTCGAAAACATGTACAATGGCAAAATTCTGAGAATTTGGAAAATTCCAGTCCGGTTGACCGCCGCGGTCGACCGCAGTCCGGTCGACTACCACGGTCGGCCGCGAAACCTATTTTTTTTTCCTATTTTGACTTGGTTTCAGATATTTGAGGCCCAGATTTGTTTTTCCTGATATATATACATATTGTTCACGAGTTTTTACATATTTTTTAGTAATCTAAAAACTCTTGCAGCAACCAAACTCTCCTAAAAACCCTAATTTGATTTTAAGAGAGAGATTAAGGGCTCTAAGGCAGGATTTTTGTTTCGTGGCTTGGATATCTACTTTAGAATCCTATCTTTCACGTTTTGTATCAAGTCTCAGGTGAGTTTCATCTTTGCTAATCCCTCTCCCCTATTTTAAGATCCAAGCTCTCTGCTGTCGATGAAGATGGTCTCCAAGGGCCTCTAAATCTGAAGATCTCTAAGAATTCGTATCTAGAAAAGTCGATCCCGAACTCAATTGAGTTTCTGGTATTTATAGGGGATTAAGATGTGTAACCGCCCCCTTAATCTGCTCGTTAATAGAGGCTTAATTGCCCTATTAATTAGGTATAACAGTCCCTTAAATCGCGCCCCAGATCATGGGTGAAAAACGATTTCTGGAACCGTTTGAATCATATTTGAATGTATTAAACACAAGTCTTACGTTGCTGAGAATGAATCCTCCATTCGAACACAGCGTTTGGAAGCTGCGTTAGTAGCTAGATTTGAGCTACATCTGCGGCTGAACGCTAGAAGTTGCGTTAGTGATTGATAACGCTAGAAGCTGTATTAGTAGATGGATTTGAGCTGCGTCTGCAGGTTGATAACGTAGTGGTTGCGTTGCTTTGACTCTAGAACATGGCCACTTGTGTTTCATTTCTTGGATGCAGAGATGAGTTATGCGTCTTAGATTGAAGAGATTGTTAACTTGTAATCTCTTCTGTCAGAGCGTCGCAAAGACTATTGTTTTGTAATCTTCGTCTTAGCTCCTTGAAATGCGGGGAGTCGTCAGATTGTAATTCCCACATCTATTTGTGAAGGCTGTTTATCAGAGTTTTCATCGGTTGTAATGAAGGTTGTCGAATTATAACCTTTCTCAATCTACGTAAAAATCTTCCAATTGTAGCATTTGTTTGTTGACGTGAAAGTTATCTGATTGTACCTTTCATTGTTGAGTTGTTGATGTGAAAGTCGTCAGGTTGTAGCTTCCATCATTAGTTTTTAATAGGGATCAGCTATCTGCAGTATTTTTAGACAGCCTACAGAACCCCCTCCAAAGTTTTCGAAAGTTCGTGGTTGACTGGAATGAATTTTTAGAATACTTTGGATCCCCAAATTGGTTTGAGATCTGTTGAATGATGGTTCACTATGTCTGTTTTGAAGGTATCATGAACTTGATTGTAGAAATTTGCTGTATAGGACCTGTATGTTGGTAAACTGCAACAAAATAGAATTTTTGGGTTGGCAAATCCTCAGCCATCATCGGATTTGATGTGCCTTTACCGATTACAATTTAAAATCGGGCTAGCATGTGAATTGTTTAAATCCGTTCCACATATAACGTTATGCTAAAATAATAAACTCTTTTAGGCTTGGTGCTATAATATTGACTATATAAGCTTTATCATTTTTACGGGAATGGACTATCAAGCAACACATGTTAGGCGTCGACTTATCTCTAATTAGGAATCGAGACAGAATCGTTCATACGTGTGAGACATGGATTTGGACATTATTAATAACAACCCGCTACGATATTGATTACGTAGACTTCGATAAATATGTGAGATATAGCTCAAATTTGACCAAAATAATCCTTATAGGTATTGATAAACACCCAAGGCGCAACCCAAACTTGGCTAAAATAATCCTTGTAGGTATTTATGAACACCCAAGGTGCATCCCAAATTTGGCCAAAATGACAACTTCAGAGGACTCGCTCTATCTCTTTTCTTGATTAGCTCATCAAGGGTAATGATTTCAACAATATCCTTATTAATATTAGTGGGAATGTTCAGCCATTGAAAGGAAGAGTTGCATGAGAGATCTAATTTAGTGTTATCAGTAACATCGATTAGAATCTGTCTATACTCATCCAAGAGGCTGCATAGCTTCTTGCTGTAAACCAGTTTCTTCTTGGCATTCGTCACCTTGATGGCTATTACTAGCTTCTCTCCAAGTATCTTAAGATGTATAATAGCCCTGTTAGTTGTGGTGAATTAATGCATAAGTGAAACCTACATTTTGGAGTCGAGACGCAGGAGGAAGCCCTACGTTTAGGGTGTTGAGACGCAGAGGTAAGTATATGGGAGTTCCACCGACTTAGTGTGAACATAAAGATTGTGTTTGGGCGTGATCTTCTCCTCAAATACCATCCTAATTTGACAGCTCACAGCTACTAATAAATAAACTGTCAGGGTCAAATCAAAAGTCATTCGACTTTCCTATTCTTCTCTAGTGAACGCAACGAAGATCTTCATTTTCTTCTCCGCCGAGCATTGTTCATCTTCCTCAATGAATCTCTTCGTTTGAATATCTTGTGAACTTTTCTTTATCTTCTTCGACAAGATCAAAATGCCTCTCAAGAAGAAAACCACCTCCAAATCTCAGAAACCCGCAGCGACACGGGGTGTGTCGACGATTGAGGTCGCCAGCAGTGCCTAATTGACTTCGTCACCGTTGTCGGCTCCTTTGATTAGTGGTAAGTAGGAGACCCAAATAATTTGTTTCGACAAGTTCTAAACCATTAATGCATAGTGAAGACTCGCGTTTAGTAATCAAAACACAGGGGTTAAAACTTCTACGTTCTTTGATTTGAAAAACATGATCAACTCTTGCATTCCAGATTTGAAACCCTGGTGTTTGTGGAAAAATTCGATGTAAAAGAAATGAAAGAAAAAATTGATTTGTATTCTCTTAAAATCGATTACAATTTAGATTCTGATTACAAAAGAGAGGAGAATGAATTTGATTCTCCCCTTTGTTTAATTCTGGCTGATTACAAAAGAGAGGAGAATGAATTTGATTCTCCCCTTTGTTTAATTCTGGGTTCTTCACGGTGGTGATGGAGTGCCTCCCTCGAATGCTCGCGTCGAGTTTGCTCTCCGTTGATGATCCGAACGTCTTGTTTTACTGGAACGTGGTCTTCTCCTCATGATTTGACGTTGTGAAGGACTTGCAAAGCAAGTTTGAAACTCTGAACGAGTTGATAACTCAGATCGAGTTTAGAAACTCAGAACGAGTTTAAACTCTGTAACAGAGTTGATTTAAACCGAAAATCGGTTAATAAGCCAGGGATGAAAGCTCCAAGGAATGCTCCATAGATTGAGCAAAGACCCCCCCTTCTTTGATCTCCATGTCCGAGAAATCCCCAAAATCCGAAGATGATCTACTCAAGAGGTTGCCGCTCTCTCCTTTTGCGATTTGTTTTTGATGCAAAAAGCCGATCCCTTAACTCAATTGAGTTTCTGGTATTTATAGGGGATTAAGGGTGATAACTACCTCCTTAATCTGCTCCTAAGTGGGGGCGGAAATCCCTCAAATCATGGAGGAAAAATGGTTCTTGGAACTGTTCGGTTCGTGTTTGAACGAGTCAAACGCCGAAAATGGCGTTCTGGGTCCAAACTCTGCGTTTTAGACTAAATACGTAGAGTTGGGCCTATGTTGGGTGGCTGAACGCACAGGCCGCAATGCGTTGTAAATCTGAAACGCAGAGTTGGGACACAGAGATGAACTCTGCGTTTTAGACCTGAGATGCAGAGTTGGAACACAGAGATGAAATCTGCGTTTTAGATCTGAGACGCAGAGGTTGAACACAGAGATGAACTCTGCGTTTTGGACCTGAGACGCAGAGTTGGGTTCTGCATGGACTCTGTGCTTTAAGCCCACGAACTCTGTATTTTGACTGTGGAACGTAGCCACGGCCTCTGTGTTTTGAGTTTGGAATGCAGCCACGACCTATGCGTTTTGCGTTTGGAATGCATCCACGACCTCTGCGTTTTGAATCTAGAACGCAGCCATGACCTCTGTGTTTTGAGTTTGGAATGCAGCCATGACCTCTGCGTTTTGAATCTGGAACGCAGCTATGACCTCTTGGTTTTGAATCTCAAATGTGGTCACGACCTCTGCGTTTTGAGTTTAGAACGTGGGCATGACCTCTGCGTTTCAAATCTTGGATGCAGATGTGAGTCTCAGGCGGGCTCGGTGAGCTTCAGGCTAAGTCCAATGTTCAGATGAAGTCCAGTCTTGCAGACTGAATTCAGAACATAACTTGCTGCGAAGAACATGTCATAACTTTCAAACCGTAAGTCGGAATTGGACGAATTATATATGAAAATCAGCTATCTCGACGAGACGGAGCCGACCAAACCTACCCCATAGGGTTCGGTTTGCTCTGTCAGTTTTGCTAAATTCCTTACGGTTTGAGAGATATCTGCGTTTTAATATGAAGAGACCGTCGATTTTTAGTCTCTTTTGCTAGAGCGTTTGCAAAGATCGTCACCTTGTAACCTTCGTCTTGGTTCCTTGAAAATATGAGAGTCATCAGATTGTAACTCCCGATGTTGATTGTGAAGGCTGTTGAATTAGAGCTTTCATTAGTTGTTGTAAAGGTCGTCAGATTGTAACCTTCTACGTAAAAGTCTTCAAATTGTAGCCTTCTGAAAGTCGTCAAATTGTAACTTCCATCATTGGTGTCTAATGGGGATAGACTATCTGTAGTGGTTTTTAGACAGCCTACAGAACCCCCTCCAAAGTTTTTGAAAGTTCGCGGTTGACTGGGATGAATTTTCGGAATACTTTGGATCTCAACTCTGATCTTGGAGCTATTGATTCCTTGTCATAAGGAGTTGTTCTTTGCACCCGTTTCGAAGGCACCTTGGTTGAAAGGATTTGACATGAAGGACCCGTGTGAGGATGAGCTTCGAAGAGAAACTGTAGCGACGATACAAGCCACTCATGAGCAGAAGCTCTCAAACGCCATGTCACGGCTCACATCCATTCAGCTAATGGGCTCGAAAACAGTCATAGGATTTTTGGCAAATCCTCAGCCATCAACGGATTTGAAGAGCCTTTACCGACTACCGTTTGAGTCGGGCTAGCATGTGAATTATTTAAATATGTTTTACATGTAACGTTATGCTAAGAGAATGAACCCTCTTAGACTTGATGCTATGATTTTGAATACATAGACTTTGTCATTTTTACGGGAAAAAGACTAACCGGCAACGCGTGTTAGCCGTAGACTTATCTATAATTAGGGATCGAGATAAAGTCCCCCATGCATGTGAGGCATGGATTTTGGCGTTATTAATAACGGCCTGCCACAATGTTGAATACGTGGGCTTTTGACCTTTTTACGGCAAAGACTAACCGGCAACGTGTGTTAGACGTAGACTTATCCCTACTTAGGATTCAGAAAAAATTCCCCATGCATGAAGGCATGGATTTTTGGTGTTGTTTCTTCCTATGTTACTTGAAATATTGAAAGAAAGTTGGAAGCGCCAGAGGTGTAGTATTAACTTGGCATGAATTTTTACTTAGAGTGAAATTCATAAATTTTTTTGGTTATCACTAGGATAATTCCAGAAAATCTTTAATCCACTGGGGATTTTATAATAAAAATTTGCTATTCTTGTTGAAAAAGGATTAACAAGTTCATTGGGGGTTTGGATGTTAGAGGTGTGATGTTAACCTAACAGTATTTTATGGACCTATCGCTCTATTGAAGAGAGTCGATAAGTTGGTTTGGTCGTCAGAGGTGTGATGTTAACTTGACTGGTTTGTGGACCTATCGCTCTATTAAAAAGAGTCGATAAGTGAATTATATTGTCAGAGGTGTGATGTTAACTTGACAAGAATTTGTTGTGATCGGAGCAACTTTGGGGACTTATCATCCTGTTGAAGAGGATTGATAAATTGATTGTCAGAGGTGTAGTGATCGGAGCAACTTTGGGGACTTATCATCCTGTTGAAGAGGATTGATAAATTGATTGTCAGAGGTGTAGTGTTAACATGACAAGAATTTGTTTATCATCCTGTTGAAGAGGATTGATAAATTGATTGTCAGAGGTGTAGTGTTAACATGACAAGAATTTGTTACGATCAGAGTAACTTTGGAGACTTATCATCCTATTGAAGAGGATTGATAAGTTGATTGTCAGAGGTGTGATATTAATGTGACAGAATTGTGTTGCGATTGGAGCAACTTTGTGGACTTATCATCCTATTAACGAGGATTGATAAGTGAATTGTCAGAGGTATGATATTAACGTGACAAGATTGTGTTGTGATGAGTGCAACTTTGTAGACTTATCATCCTATTGACGAGGATTGATAAGTTGATTGTCAGAGGTGTATTGTTAACGTGACAAATTAGGAGTGATGCAAACTGAATTCATACTCCGTGAGGGTGATAATCGTTAGAAGTATAATGTTAACTCAACGATGTGAAAGATTCGTTATTCTTAATCCAGTGGATTCCACGTAACCAACCCCCAGTCTTGATTAAGACTTAGCAGGGGAATAAAAAGAGGTAGACAAGGCACATCACCTAGTGAGGCACTATCCAACGAGTTTGACTATCAGAGGTAACTGTTAACATGATAGTTGTTGGATCTATCATCCTACTGAAGAGGATTGGTGAGGGAATTTAGAAGAAATGAACTATGAGAGGTAATTGTTAACGTGATAGTTTTGATGGACCCGCCATCCTATTGAAGAGGATTGGTAGGGGGAATTTGGTGGAAATAAACTATCAGAGGTAATTGTTAACGTGATAGTTTTGGTGGACCCGCCAACTTGATAGTTTTGACAGATTTCGTGGTTGACAGAGGTATTCTATTGAACATGACAACTCAAAAAAAATTATTACTCATAATCCAATGAACTACAAATAAACCAACCCCAAGTCTTGAACAAGTGCAGGGGGAAAAAGGAGTAGACATGGCACATCGCCTAGTTGGCCACTATCTAACGAGTTTGATTATCAAAGATAACTGTTAACATGATAGTTGTTGGATCTACCATCCTACTGAAGAGGATTGGTTTCAATGATCATAGTATCTTCCCCTTCTGACTGAGAAGATTAGGCTTGGTCCGATTGCTCAGGTTGATCCTGCATATTTTGTTCTTCAGCTTTGATCCTGACAATAATCTTTTGAGCATGTTCACCTTGAGAGATTAGTTGTCTCCAGGAACGACATTCTACAACTCCTATTCTAGATAGGAGGTCGGTCTGCAAGTTGTGTCGACAAGTCTCCACTAAGGTAGACTGTGTCATGTCTGAGGAACACCGGAGAGCCATGGTTCGGAACCTTTTGACGAAGGCTTTGACGGACTCTCCCTTCTTCTGCTTAGTGACGAGAAGGGTATGGATGGAGACTTCTATATCCTCTTCGATGAATCTTAATAGAAAGAGTCTCTCTAGATTTACCCACTTTTGAATACATCCCGCAGGCAGTTTCCTGAACCATTCAAAGGCAACTCCCTTAAGGGTACCAAAGAATAATCGAGCCAGTATGGCGTCGTTTGATATCACATTCCCAGTTTGTGACTTGAAATAATAGATATGTTGATTCGGTGATCCCGTGCCGTTAAAAGTTTGTAACGTCGGGACTTCGAACTTTGGAGGATAAGGGGCTGCATCCCATTCGGCAGGATAGGGTCTGACGACTCCCTCGTCTTGGAGCTCGCTTCTGTTGGCAATGTCATTGAGGCAGGCTTCCAATTCTTCCATTTTGGCAGATTGGAGATTTTGCTCGTTCTCCGTCTCTCTTCCTTCATCAGAGGAAGATTCCAGGCTGTGGGCTTCTTGGTCAGAAGCCGCATCATCAACCACTTTTCCCTTCCCTTTGCTTGTGTGAGGTCGGGATGAAGACGCTTTTCCTCTCCGGGAAATTTGTTGCCTAAGTGGCGAATCTGTCTTCTGAGATTTGGCCTTGTCTGCGACGATTTGAGTCAACAGGGCCAAAAGTTCATCAACGGTCTTCTGCTATGATTTGAGCATAGCCTCCTGCTCATCAACCCTCTTTGAAAGATCTTCAGAATGTTCTGCCATGTGGATGAAGCTCTCATGCCCAACGAAAGAGCTTGATGATTGGGACTCCGCAATGGCTGAGTGTTTGTCATTGGAATTAGTTCCTCTGGCTAACCTCCGATAGTTGATAGGAGGAATGGCTCCTGTTCGAGTCCGAGTGCGTTGGTAGATTCCTTCAAACTCGTTAGCGATTTCTCTGACGCTTGGAGAATGATCTGTCTTTGACTCGTCAGAACTAGGGGTTGATGATCTCCCTCTGCCAACCATGTTAGAAGTGACTCCAAGGCATTCATCCTCTAAAGTCTTCTTCCTGTGAGAATGTCGTCGATTATTAAGAAAAACGACGTTCGTCGGTCGGTTGAACATCGACAGCAATTCCCACAGGTCAGAGACTTGGGATGAACCTCTCACAGAGCATGAGGGTAGAGATGGAACCCCCTGTCCGTTAAAGGATGGGACCGGTTCTTGGCAAACATGAATTCTAAATCCATGTTGATCATTTTGAACGTGATGAATCACATCGCGTTCCAAAGAAGTAACACGAGGGTCGTGTTTAGCTTGATTAACGCAAGACCAAAGTCTGCATTTTGCTAGTGAAACGCAGTCCTACGATCTGCATTCGGATTCTAAAACGCACTCCTGAGAGTTGTATTCAGTTTATGGAACGCACTCCTAAGAGTTGCGTTTTGGTTTTGGGACGCACTCTTGAGAGTTCTGTTCAGCCAGATCAACGCAGTTTTGAGGTCTGCATTTTGATGTTGGAACGCGCCTCTGAAGGCTGCATTCTATCTGGGAAACGCACACCTGAGGGTTGTGTTTAGCTTGGCTTATGCAGAGCTCATGTTGAGGCTCGCAAACGTGGAGTTCGTGTTGATTGGAGGACCGGCTTTTTTGGAGTTGTGCCGAAGTCGAGTCTTCTCCTTTAGAGAGGGGACTATATGAACAGTGCAACCCCCATGGGAGATAGTCTTTAGATGAGTTGGCCACAACTGGAGCTTTAGTCTCCTCAGAAACATTATGGATCTTGCGCATAGCCTTGGGGCTAAGGGATTCGGAGGAGAGGGCCTTCTCTAACTTGGCTTGATCAAACTCTACAACGAGAGTTTCGACCATTGTTCTAGCGAGGTTAACGTCGGATTGTGCCACCACTTCTTCATCAGAGAAGCTAGTCCCCAGCAGAGTCGCCATCTTTTGTTTGTGGAAAAATTCGATGTAAAAGAAATGAAAGAAAAAATTAATTTGTATTCTCTCAAAATCGATTACAATTTAGATTCCGATTACAA
Organism: Asparagus officinalis; assembly: GCF_001876935.1. Classification (NCBI taxonomy): domain Eukaryota; kingdom Viridiplantae; phylum Streptophyta; class Magnoliopsida; order Asparagales; family Asparagaceae; genus Asparagus; species Asparagus officinalis. The sequence continues at coordinate 104,390,499 of NC_033797.1, forward strand.
AAGAGAGGAGAATGAATTTGATTCTCCCCTTTGTTTAATTATGGGTTCTTCACGGTGGTGATGGAGTGCCTCCCTCGAATGCTTGCGTCGAGTTTGCTCTCCGTTGACGATCTGAACGTCTTGTTTCACTAGAACGTAGTCTTCTCCTCACGATTTGACGTTGTGGATGACTTGTAAAGCAAGTTTGAAACTCTGGACGAGTTGATAACTCAGATCAAGTTTAGAAACTCATAACGAGTTTAAACTCTGTAACAGAGTTGATTTGAACCAAAAATCGGTTAATAAGCCAGGGATGAAAGCTCCAAGGAATGCTCTAGAGATTGAGCGAAGACCCCCCTTCTTTGATCTCCAGATCCGAGAAATCCCCAAGATCCGAAGATGATCTGCTCAAGAGGTTGCCGCTCTCTCCTTTTGCGATTTGTTTTTGATGCAAAAAAGCCGATCTCTTAACTCAATTGAGTTTCTGGTATTTATAAGGGATTAAGGGTGGTAACTACCCCCTTAATCTGCTCCTAAGTGGGGTGAAAATCCCTCAAATCATGGGGGAAAACGGTTCTTGGAACTGTTCGGTTCGTGTTTGAATGAGTCAAACGCCCAAAATGTCGTTCTGGGCCCGAACTCTGCGTTTTAGACTAAATACGCAGAGTTGGGCCTATGTTGGGTGGCTGAACGCACAGGCCGCGATGCGTTGTAAATCTGAAACGCAGAGTTGGGACACAGAGATGAACTCTGCATTTTAGACCTGAGACGCAAAGTTGGAACACAGAGATGAACTCTGCGTTTTAGACCTGAGACGCAGAGTTGGAACACAGAGATGAACTCTGCGTTTTGGACCTGAGACGCAGAGTTGGGTTCTGCATGGACTCTGCGCTTTAAGCCCACGAACTCTGCATTTTGACTCTGGAACGTAGCCACGGCCTCTGCGTTTTGAGTTTGGAATGCAGCCACGACCTCTGCGTTTTGAGTTTGGAACGTAGCCACGACCTCTGCGTTTTGAGTTTGGAACACAGCCACGACCTCTGCGTTTTGAATCTAAAACGCAGCCATGACCTCTGCGTTTTGAATCTCAAATGCGGTCACGACCTCTGCGTTTTGAGTTTAGAACGCGGGTATGACCTCTGCATTTCAAATCTTAAATGCAGATGTGAGTCTCAGGCGGGCTCGGCGAGCTTCAGGCTAAGTCCAATGTTTAGACGAAGTCCAGTCTTGTAGACTGACTTCAGAACATAACTTGCTGCGAAGAACAAGTCATAAATTTCAAACCGTAAGTCGGAATTGGACGAATTATATATGAAAATTGGCTATCTCGACGAGACGGAGCCGACCAAACCTACCCCATAGGGTTCGGTTTGCACCATCAGTTTTGCCAAATTCCTTACGGTTTGAGAGATATCTGCGTTTTAATATGAAGAGACCGTCGATTTGTAGTCTCTTTTGCTAGAGCGTTTGCAAAGATCGTCACCTTGTAACCTTTGTCTTGGCTCCTTGAAAATATAAGAGTTATCAGATTGTAACTCCCAATGTTGATTGTGAAGGCTGTTGAATTAGAGCTTTCATTAGTTGTTGTAAAGGTCGTCAGATTGTAACCTTCTACGTGAAAGTCTTTAAATTATAGCCTTCTGGAAGTCGTCAGATTGTAACTTCCATCATTGGTGTCTGATGGGGATAGACTATCTATAGTGATTTTTAGACAGCCTACACCTGGGTTTGACGCTGTGTTTTGAATTTGATATGCTGGGTTTTGACCCTTGTGTTTATTACTTGGAACGTAGGTTGACCTTTGCGTTCTTGAATTTGGAACGTGGATCTGACCCTTGTGTTTGTCATGTGAGATGCATGATTATTCCCTGCGTTTTTAACTAAGCCTTCTTAGACTTTTTATGTCATTTTTGATACTGACTTTCATCTCATTTTGTGCAGCGCGCTACTCCAACGAACCTCTTTCCTTCAGTTATTACTTCGGTCATGTAGGGGGTGCAGATAAAAATGCACTCTTCATCTTTCACTAGGGATATCCATACCAGGATACAAATAAGGAAAGAGCAAAACTCATTACTCAAGCTTTCCCCAAGACTCTCAGATCCCTTGTTACAGATGCAAAGCTTGAGACAGTAGAGCACAAAGTTTTAAAGAAACCAACATTCCTTTTTGGAGATTCAATTAAGATGGACACGAGGCGAATGTTTGATGGCAATTACAAGTGGCTACAGACTGTCAATAAAAATCGCCTTTTTCTACTAAACCTGGAGCAGATGTGGCCAATTTCTTACAATCAGTGTGTTTCTGTTCCGCGATCCATGGATTGGGACCTTGTCCAGGAACAGGCTGGTGTCGCTACCAGACATATTACCTATTGTGGTGTTCATCCGGCTGGCTTCAATCAATTTGTGACTTTGAAGACTAGTTAAGTTAAGAAGGAGCATCCAGTTGGTGAATCTGCTAAGTTGGCGAATATGCTCGTTAGAAAATTTATATCTGTACAGGGAGATTTCCCCACCTAAGACTTTAGGGCTCTGACATTAGTACATTCTAGCGGGACAGAATGGTGGGCTCGGATGATAAATTTTATTCTGAAGGAATTGGAAGAGCCCCTTAGAATTTTTGACCTGAGAACCTCGATATTGGCTACTCGATACGGGATTTCTCTGAATTATAGTAGCCTTTTTGCCATGCTGGAATTCTACAATCCTCATACTGACACTTTTTTCACTCCTGTTGGGGATTTAGATTTTGCATTCCATGAAATGTTTGAGATTTCAGGATTATCATTTGGAGAACTGCCTTATGAAGAGTTCGTCCCTGGGAATAAAGAGTTGGAAATTTTAAAAAATGCTACTCCAGAGATCTATGGCACTTATTGGGAATTAATGTGTCATTTTTAAATATGCGCATAGATTATCGGTGAGGGGGTAGAGTTAAACAGGGATAGTAGGCTGAGAACCTCTTCCAGAACTTGTTTGATAAGGATACAGAAGTGACTTGCCTAGCTGCCAGCATAGTTGAAGAAATCAATGAGCGCATCGATAATGCTACTACCCACTACACTAATGAGGCTAAGGAAGATGCCTTTCCTAGATACACAATAATTAAATGTTTTCATTATCAGGCGAAGATCCTGATTTTTGATATGGCTCTATTCGTTGGTTTCCTCACGCTATGGTTGAAACATTGTGTGGTGCCTACCAGACCTATAGATGCTATTATAGTGGAGGTGTTATACTCAGGTATTCTCCTGACTTACGGACGACCTCTAAACCTTCTTTCGATCATGGTGTGTTGTCTGTGGAGTGGTCCTCGGGAGTTACCCTCTGAGTTCATCGAAGTCGAGAAAGCGGAATCAGATGGGAATAACATTATTCAGACTCCTACTCCTCGAGTGCCTATGTCATTTATCTACTTGGTATCATGGTTCATGATACACTGCACGACCCTAATGTTAACACTTGCATCGAGTAATACCTTAGCCCCTCTCGTCCAACGACTAGAGACAAATCGGTGGGTTGGTTGGTACCAGGTGAAATTCTGAGAAAGATTGAGGTAGGATTTTACTTATGAGATTACTTGTAGCTTTCCCAATTTTGAAGGTAGTGCATATGGGGAAATACATCAGGACACTCCGGGGCATAATTCATTCACAACACTTAGCAGAGGCAGTTTCTGGTGGCTCATCAACATTCAGGCTATCTTCTTTTTCGGCAGGGGAGAAAGTGCTTCATCGAGCCTTACCAGCCATATTATTTCCCCTGACAATTTGGATACAATCAGATATACATCGGGAACCCCAACCTTAAACTTGCATTTACGTGCAACGTATATGAAGAGGCGAGAGCCTGGTATTATTCAGTGACAGGATGCACAAGAACAAAGTTCAAGTTGCCATAGAAAATTCCCAATGCCTAAACTTCCTTGATCTTTTACACTTGGTACTAGGCTGCTTCACAAATCCCTCAATACAAGATTAATACTTCTTGCCAGAAGGCTATTCGAAAGTGATATGTTTTGAATAGGACTTCCAAAAGTCTCGCATAAGGGGAGTTAGCGAGTATTTATCTTATGAGGAGGCGATTGCTAAGAAAGAAAGAAGATAGGCACCAGAAGGAGCTTAAGGAGAAGAACCCAGGATACTTGAGACTCATGAGATGGAGCCTTCAAGGGTCAAAACCCAGAGCAAGAGTGTCGCTGGGAAAAGAGCCCTTAATTCAACTAAAGAAGGCAAATATGATAAGCGAGCTCGTAAAAAATTAACACTTGAGCCTCCCACTTCTAAACTTATGCAAGATGCCCATAAAGCATTACATACAGAGGAGAAAGAACGATAGTCGACTGCTATGGAGATATCACATCAATCTGGGCTTCCTTCAGTTGGCCCAACTCTAAAAGGTCCCGCCTCTTCTGTTCATCCACCGAATGAAGAAGAATGTGAGGTTGAATCACTTATAGGGGATGCAAAATCAATTCCCACAACAGACCCTACAGCTCAAGTTGAAGAAGTTAGGCCTCTTGTAGGTAAATCTACAACGGTCACTCAAGAAGACTTTTGAGGAAATCAATCTCTCTCTACTTCAGTGTTAATGCCATCAATGGAGGACACAAGACTTAGCCCCACAATGGTAATCATATCCAAGCCAACTACCACTGTGGACTCACCTAAACATTCAGCAGTAGGTAATAAGGAGAGCGTGGATTATGACAGTTCTCCAGGAGGTAGTTGTGATGAGGTTGATGATGATGTCGAAGGTGACAACATCGGCGATGACACCAACGATGACGTCAGTGAAGAAGACTCTTTGGATGAATGCACTGTAGGCTGTCTAAAAATAATAATAGATAGCTGATTCCCCACCGATGATGGAAGTTACAATCTGACGACTTCCAGAAGGCTATCTTTAGCAACACTCTGACAGAAAGAGATTACGAATCGACGATCACTTCAAACCAAGACGTAGAAGTCCTCCCTACGTACCATCGTTAAGACACAACACTAATACAATCACCTACACAGTTTCAACCGCTGCAAACACGAATGCAGCTTCTTATGTGAGATGATTGATCTTGATGGCTGTGACAACAACATGACTAATATTATATTAACAACTATTAGAGATGCTGATGAGTAGTGTAATGATATTCGACACACTGAGGAGCACATGGTTAAACCATGCAAAGAAATCTTAATGGAGATCGTGACTTGTAGTTGATAGAGCGTTGTTGAGATGCCTTAATTGTCACAAATGGCCTGAATAAGACCTTCTTTACTGGTCATTAGTGTCATCCATATATAAAGATAGAGAAGCTCGAACGCAGCTCTAACCGCCACTGAACGCAGCTCCATCGCTGTCAACGCAGCTCACCAACTGCTGCCAAACGCAGCTCATCAATCGCTGCCAACGCAGCTCCATCGCTGTCAACGCAGCTCATCAATCGCTGCCAACGCAGCTCCATCGCTGTCAACACAGCTTATCAACCGCTGCCAAACGCAGCTCATCAATCACTGCCAACGCAGCTCTATCGCTGCACGACGCAGCTCGTCACAGTAGCTCTTTCCAATCACCGCCAGAACGCAAGTCAAGGTTCTGACTCATTCAAACGTGATCGTAACAACTTTGAAGCTGTTCTCTACCCACGATATAGGGAGTGGTTTACGTGGGTTGTTACACCCGATTAATGGGGTAACTAAACCCCCATTTAGGCGCGGATTATGGGGGAAGTTACACCCCTAATCCCCCTATAAATATCAACAAACTCAACAGAGTTAAAGATCAGATTTTTGATAATCAGATTGAGGGACGGATTTTTGATAATCAGATCGAGGGATGGATTTTTGTAGATTGGATTTTGATTACTTGGAGAGGATCTTTCGATCAGATTTCCTAGAATCAGAAAAAGAGGATTGACTCCTTACACAGTCTGGGAAATCAACAAACGGAGGAGCTCTAAACCGTCGATATTTGGCTTATTAACCGAATTATTTTCGGTTTGAATAACTCTATTACGAGAGTTTGTTGCTTGTTCTGAATCACGAAACTCGTCAAGAGTTATCAGCCAGACAAGACTGTTGTTCCAGTGAGCATAGATATTCGGATCGTCAACGAGAAGCAAACTCGACGCAAGCATTCGAGTGAGGCATCTCATCGCTACCAAGAAGGACCCAGAATTAAACAAAGGAGAGAATCCAGATCATTCTCTTCTCTTTTGTAATCAGAAATCCAATTGTAATAGAGAGTTGAGAGAGTTGTAATCATTCTTTTTCTAAGCAGTTAGAGAGAATAAAATCAAATACAGTTCTTTCATTCATTTTTCTTATTACAAATTTTCCACAAACGAAAGATGGCGACTCCGCTGGGGAATAGCTTTTCTGACGAGAAAGTGGTGGCGCAATCCGACGTTCACCTCACTGGAACCACAGTCGAAACTCTTGTCGTGGAGTTTGACCAAGCCAAGTATGAGGAGGTCCTCTCCTCTGGATCACTTAGCCCTAAAGCCAGGCGTGATACCCACAAGATCTCTAAGGAGGTCGTAATTACTGCTGAGATGCCAAAGAAAGCCCTCTCCTTTGGCCAAAGCCTCAAACTTGCTCTGCAAGCTGAAGATCCCGCACCTGTTTCGACACAGCGTGTACTGGGTTGCAAGAGGCCTATGATAGAGAAAGGCCCAATCAACGCCGACAACGCTGCTGCTAAAGCTTTGAAACAAGCCAAGAAAAACGCCGCTCGAAGACGGAGAAGATCCATCCGACGAGCACATCTCCGAGAAAATCAATCCTTGGTCAAACGCAAGAATTGCATTTCCGAAGCTCTGCCTAAGCATTGCGTTCATACTCCAGAATGCACACTTTGAGGTAATGAATCCAACTATGAACCTCGGGTGATTCAACTTAAATGCGACCCTCAGTGGTGCGTTGTCCAATCAAAACACAGCCCTGCTAAGGGAAAACAGACGCCTCATGAGTGCGTCCAAACAAAACAAGACCTCGAGGGGTCTGTTTCATCGACTAAACGCAGGCCAAGGCCTGGTGTTTATAAATCACAACGCGACCCTCGCACTTCGCTTCCCGAATACGATGTGGTCCGCCAAGTTAAAAAGAATCGAAGTGGACTCAAGATTCACGTCCACCAAGAACCAGTCTCGCCCCCTCAGAAACAGAGGGTCCTATCTCCAATGAAGAGTCAATCTCAAAGCCCTGACTTGCGAGAATTACTCTCTAGAAGAAAACCAATACAACAGGCGAATCATTCCTGCCATTATGATAGGATTATTTCAGCAGTCCTCTCCGAGTGCCAATGTTGCGCACCTGAACCCCGACAATCGGTGTTCGATAGATTAGCGGATGTCGTAAGACCTACCAAGAGACGACGCCGTCATAAGAAGAAAAACTCTGAAGTCGAATACCCTCAGGTCACCATCAACATGACCGGCAGAGGAAAGGCCTCGTGTCCTAGTTCTGATGAATCAGAAAGAAGCCATTCTCCGACTGTTCGAGAAATTTGCGATGAGTTCGAAGGGGTATATCGACATACTCGGTCATGGACCGGAGCTATTCGCTCAGTAGATTATCGAAAGTTGGCCAAAGGGATTACGACAAGTGATGAACATTCGACAATAGCTGAATCTCAATCTTCAAGCTTTGTCGGAGCACAGAAGGTTTCTGTTTACATGACGGGAAACCCCGAGGACATAGCCAAAAGAGTGGACGAATATCATGTCATGCTCCAGGCGCAACAGGAGACACTTCTCCAATTGAAAGACATGTTGGCCCAATTACTGGCAGAAAAAGGCCAAAAACCTGAGTCTTCCCGGAGGACAACGTCAAAGGGAAAGCAAAAGGTACACGAACATTCAGATCGTGAGACTCACAATTTGGATTCTTCTTCTGACAATGAGAAGGAGATGGAAAAAGAGCTGTATCCTCAGTCAACCAAAGTGAATGAGCTAGAAGCCCGCCTTAACGCAATGGCCAACAGAAGCGAGCTTCGTGAGGAAGGAGTGATACGGCCTTACCCTGCAGAATGGGATACAGCTCCCTATCCGCCAAAGTTTAAAGCTCCAACGCTACAACCTTTTGACGGTACAGCATCACCAAATCAACACATCTACTACTTCAAGTCACAGACCGGAGATGTGGTAGCAAACGATGCAATCCTGACACACTTGTTCATCGGTAATTGCCTGCCGGATCTATTTAAAAATGGGTAGACTTGGAAAGACTTTTCTTGGCCAGATTCTTCGAAGATGACACAGAAGTCTCGGTCCCTACCCTTCTCGCCACAAAGCAAAAGAAGGGAGAATCTATTAAGGCCTATGTGGAAAGGTTCCGCAGCATGGCATTGCGATGCCCATCAGGTATGACTCAATCAACCCTAGTTGAAACTTGCAGGCACAACCTGCAAACCCAGCTCCTCGCTCAGATGGGAGTAGCAGAATGTCGCTCATGGAGACAGTTAGTTTCGCAAGGGGAGCAAGCTGAAGAGATTGTCGCTCGGGTCAAAGCTGAAGAAGAA
>NC_033797.1:104399006-104442308 GCF_001876935.1 Asparagus officinalis
CCGGAACAAAAGACTGTATCCACTAACCTGATTGCGGTCCAGTTCGGTGACTTCCCCCCTGTAGCTGCTACAGATGGTGTTATTCTCGTCCATAAAGGGGAGATGCACTTGAAAAACACCGACTTACATAACCAGAAGGGCAAGGGGTTGGTACCCTTCACTATTCCAAAGGGAGAAATCATGTGGGTCCATCCTGACCTAATTGAAGATCAGCAATGGACAAACACCTCATTCAAGCAGACAAGAGGCAAGGCTAAGTCATCCAACATGATTAGCCCCTCTGTTAATGAGAATAATGACCATCTCAAACCTCTCACCGACTCAGAAGAAGAGAGGATCGTCCTAGCAGCATACCCAGAGGGTAACCCCGGTACTCGTTCAGGGAAAGCTTATTTGAGGAACTATGACCAGAATACTCAAGAAGCTGAAGAACAGCCCCAAGACGCTGGGGGTTCTGTGCCAAAGAAGCCGGTTGATAAAGGGAAGCAAAGAGATCTCAAGTTCAACAAAAATCTTCACCAAGATTTTGGTGAAACAAGCGCCCCTTATCAATTTAATGTAATGGCGCAGCTAGCCAACATACCTGCCAGGATCACCCTTTACGAGCTCTTGAAGTTGTCCAAAACTACCAGAGAAGCTCTAATTGAAGCCTTGAAGAACACGAAGAGCTTCATCACTCAAGTTGCTCCAATTCCTAAAGCGTCTGAAGATCAGTCCTGTCTGCAGTGTTTACAAGCAGCCAGAAGCCTACCTTGTATATCATTCACTCAGGAAGATATGCAGGTGAAACATAAACATGATAGACCCCTGTACTACACAGGATACATCGGGTCATCAGAGATCAACCGCGTTCAGGTCGACCCAGGCTCGGCACTTAGCATCATGCCATACAGAGTTATGCAAGTTTTAGGGATTCCCTTACACCGGTTGCACGCTACCCAAACCACCATCTTCAGATTTAATGCTAACAGTACTCGGCCTATGGGAAAGATCAAGCTCAGATGTCAAATCGGAGATCTCAGGTCAGAAGTGGCTTGTTACATCATAGATGCGGACACGTCCTACAATCTGTTATTAGGACGACCATGGATTCACGCAAATCGTGTTGTCCCATCCACTTTGCATCAAGTCATGAAGTATGTCAATGATGAAGACGAAGTTCGAACCCTGATTGCGGAGAAATACCCCTTCAAGGGAGTGGAAAACTTCCACACCGATTCAGTCTTCTACTCAGAGTCGCAAGAGGAAGAAGACGTCGACATAAGTCATCCTTCACTTCCGATGAAGAAGTAGAAGATGCACAAAAGGCTTTCTTCGAAGTCCCGTCTAAAAAGAAAGGGCAAAAGCCAATCCGTCTTGGTAAAGTGAAACCCACACCACTCCGACGGGGAAGTTCAGAAGAAGATGATGGAGTTCCTCAATTTCATTACCATGAACCCAATTCTATACACTTAATGAAACGAATGGGGTATAACTTTAATGAAAAGCAGGGTTTAAACTTCGGGAAAGGAAGGCGAACACCGATTCGAATGTCTCTCACCCCCGAAGGAAAACCTCCGGACTACTATCAAAAAACCGGAAGAGGCGTAGGTTATGTCACAACTCCGTCAGCCTCGGAAAATGAAATCAGTAACTACCTGCGTCACGACCATTCATCTGGAACATCTTCATATGAGTCCGACGTCAGTGTTGGGCCTTTCTTCAAAAGCCTAACTGTGAACATGGTCTCAACTGGTCATCCAGACGAGGACGCAGGGGGTAATGAAGGATTAATCGAATCAACCGACGACCCTTGGATTAAACGCCTCAACATATTGTGGGATATGTGCTTTGAACAGCGTGAACCACCCACTGAAAATAAAGTGATCCAGGTCAACATGGGAGATGAATCTAACCCCAAGCCTATCTTCATAGCTGAAGACTTATCATCATCCGAAAAAGAAGATCTTATATCTCTCATCCGAGAATATATAGATGTCTTTGCTTGGAATTATGAAGACATGCCTGGTCTTGACCCAAAAGTGGCCATGCATCGTCTCAACATCGATCCGGATGCTAAACCCGTTAAACAACAGCAACGCCGGTTTCGTCCAGAGATCATGGAATCAATTGAGTCAGAAGTTAAAAAGCTCATAGACTCAGGTTTTGTTAGGGAAGAACAACACCCCGACTGGGTGGCTAATATCGTTCCAGTGCCCAAGAAAAATGGTAAGGTCCGGATATGCATCGACTTTCGCAATCTTAACGCAGCTTGTCCAAAAGATGAATTTCCTCTTCCTATCACCGACGTCATGATCGATAACACCTGTGGATATAAAAGGATGTCTTTCATGGACGGGTTTTTTGGGTACAATCAGATCAAGATGCACCCAGAAGACGAAAAGCATACCGCTTTTAGAACACCACTGGGGGTATATTGCTATACAGTGATGCCATTCGGCCTGAAAAACGCGGGTGCAACTTATCAACGTGCAATGAATGCCATCTTTCACGAGCACCTACGTAAGAAGATCGAGTGCTATGTTGACGATATAGCAGTAAAAGGTCAACACAAAGGTGATCATCTTACAGACTTGAAGACAATGTTCGATATTATGCGAGCGCATCAATTGAAGATGAACCCGACAAAATCATTCCTCGGGGTATCAAGTGGAAAATTCCTGGGATTTATCGTTACCTCCAAGGGAATCTCTCTCGACCCAGAAAAAGTGCGTGCTATCCAAGACATGCCACCGCCTAAGAATCTCAAAGAGCTCAGGGGTTTGCAAGGGAGATTGGCCTATATTCGTAGATTTATATCAAATCTCTCAGGACGTTGTCAACCTTTTTCCAAGCTCATGAAGAAAGGAGTGTCCTTTGTTTGGGATAAAGATTGTCAAAAAGCATTTGAGGAGATTAAGGAGTATCTTACTCAACCGCCGGTTCTTGTAGCCCCAAAATCAGGGAAGCCATTCCTGTTATATGTGAGAGCCATGGAACATTCTCTTGGAGCTCTGTTGGCCCAGAATAACGATCAGGGTCAAGAGCAAGCCATCTATTACCTAAGCAGGACTATGATGGGAGCCGAACACCGATACAATCCAGTTGAAAAAGAATATCTCGCTTTGGTATTCGCGGTTCAAAAGATGCGACATTACCTAGTGGGACAGACAATTCACGTCATCTCTAAGGTGAATCCTTTGAGAGTTTTGATGACGAAACCATCATCTCTAAATTGCCGGCTTGCAAAGTGGTCCATTCTCTTGTCACAATATGATATGCAGTTTATGCCCCAAAAAGCAGTAAAGGGTCAAGCATTGGCAGATTTCTTAGCTGATCACCAGGTGCCAGGGACATCTAAATTGTATGAAGAGTTGCCTGATGAAGTCGCTGAAACTTACGTTACTCGAGAAACCACACAGGTGTGGAAATTATTCTTCGACGGTGCATCTAGAGCAAACCCTCACGGAGCAATCACCGCAGGAGTGGGGGTCGTACTCGTTTCTCCGAACAGTCACGTAATCCCAAGGGGGTTCTCCCTAATCGAATCCTGCACCAACAATGTAGCCGAGTATAATGCTCTACTATTAGGAATGCAATTTGCCGAAGAACTTAATGTTCAGCACCTCGAATCTTACGGTGACTCTCAGCTCATCGTTAATCAAGTCTGTGGGGAATACGAAGTGCGGCATGAGGATCTCATCCCGTATCATATCGCAGTGCTAAAGCAAGCTGAGAAGTTTAAAGGTTTCTTTATCGAATACATTCCACGAGTTCAAAATGCTTACGCAGACGCTTTAGCTTCGCTAGCGACTTCATTAGCGCTTCGTCCAGGGGCTGAAACTACAATCTCGGTTACAGGACGCGAGTTATACTGTTTTAAGATACCTATGGAGGAAAGTTCCGATGAGATGACGACAGGGGAAGTCTGTACAACCTCGATGGAGTTTGAAGCTAGAGATTAGCGATTCCCGTATATCGACTATGCCATATACGGAATATTGCCTGATGACCCTAAGGAAGCGGCCACTATCAAACGAAAGGTCCTCCAGTTCTATTATGATGCGGTTTCTCAAACCCTATACCGTAAATCACATGACGGAGTTTTGCTTCGATGTCTTTCCCGGAAAGAAGCGAAAGAGGCCCTCAAAGAAGCTCACGACGGAATATGCGGGGCTCATCAGCCCGGAGCTAAATTAGGAGATCGTCTCCGACGAATCGACTATTATTAGCCAAAGATGTTTTCAGACGCAGTCGACTACGCTAGACACTGTCATGCATGCCAAATTCATGGGGACTTTATCCATCAAGCGCCGGGTAATCTACATCCTACATCCGCAACTTGGCCATTTGAAATGTGGGGCATGGATGTTGTAGGACCAATTTCTCCCCCAACCTCCAAAGGACACCTGTTTATTTTGGCCGTAACCGACTATTTCTCCAAGTGGGCGGAGGCAATCCCGCTAAAAGAAGTCAAGACTTCAAATGTGATCAAGTTCATTAAACATCACGTCATCTATCATTTTGGAGTCCCAAGACGAATAGTTCATGACAATGGGACACAGTTTGTTAGTTTTGGATTTCAGCGGTTCTGTGATAAATTTCGCATCCAAAGTGTTGCATCCACGGCATATTATCCGCCAGCGAATGGTCTTGCAGAAGTTTTTAACAAAACCATTGTGAAGCTCCTCAAAAATTTTGTCTCTAAGAGCCGACGAGATTGGGACGAAAGACTCGGCGAATGTTTGTGGGCCTACCGCACAACAGTGAGGACCCCTACAAGAGCTACGCCATTCTCTTTGGTATATGGCTGTGAAGCCGTGTTGCCATTAGAAATCCAAATCCCTTCCTTAAGAGTCGCTATCACAACCGGACTGGCGGAGGAAGAGAAACATCAACGACGCTTGCAAGAACTCGAAGCCTTAGACGACAAGAGACTTCAAGCTCAGCAACAGATTGAACTATATCAAGCCCGTATTTCTAAAGACTACAACAAAAAGGTTAAGGAACGGATTTTCAAGAAAGGTGATTTGGTTCTGGCTAATCGACGACCCATGGTGATGACTCATAAAACCAAAGGGAAGTTTAATCCCAAATGGGAAGGGCCTTTTATCGTTGAGACAGTCTATTCCAACGGAGCTTACCGTCTCATCAACAAGAAAGGTGACAGACTTATGATGCCAATTAACGGGAAATTTCTTAAGAAGTATTACCCATAATTTGCAAGTCTCTTGAGCTTAGCTGGGGGTTGCTCATCAAATGTTTGTATGAATAGATAATTCTCCTACTTTGTATGTCGTCAAGTTAACACTACACCTCTGACGATTTAAGTTGTCGAGAAGTATTATAATAAAGAAAATTTCCTAAGTTGTTGGATTGATTCAATGAGAAAGTCTGAGCAACCTAAGATGTGTCTAGCTTCCCCAAACGCAAGTTCTACAACTGCGTTTCAAGTCTCTTGAACGCAAGTTTCAATCTTGCGTTCTCGGTTCCTATAAAGGGGGAAATCCACACAGAATATCAACTACAACGTGGAAACTTCCAGAGATTACCCAAACAATAACAAAGGGGATCCTCAACAAGTTGGAGTGCGTCAGACTTCTCTGAACGCAACTCAAATCTCAGAGCTGCGTTCAGATCTGTTTGAACGCAAAGTCAGAACCATGCGTCTTTGATAAAACCTGCGTTCGGATCATACAAATACAAAGGAATAATTTTCAGAAATTCCAACATCACAACAAGACTGCAACATCCCAGACAAACACATAAAAATGCAAGAAAAACATCAGCAGTTCATTTCATGCAGATAATAAGTGTTTGAGGAAGTAGCATAGAGTTATTACAAAATCAAAAGTAAGAGTTGCTGGGGTTTAAAGTAAAGAGAAACTCATAAGATGAGCCTCTGTATTCGATATGGATTTTTCGTGCTTCGCCAGCACCTCTTCTCTAATTCTCTTGTGAAGCTCAGCATCAGAAACCGCAGCAGCAGCAGAGGCCTCCTGTTTTAGCACTTTGACAGCCTCCTTCTTAGCCTGAACTTCTGATGCGAGAGTGGCATCCTCAAGGCTGAACTCTTCCTGAGTTATCTCCCCTGCATTCAGTCTGGCCTTGGCTTGGCGACGTTGCTTCTGCAAGTTCCAAATACGAGCCTTCTTCTCTGAAATATCCAGAACTCGGACCCTATCAACAATCCCCTCCTTCAGCATAGCGTCGTCGATGGCCCATTGGATTTTAGACTCCAAGTCTGTGTGCTGCAGCTCCTCTAGATAACGAGCGGCCCCCGAGTATCGATATATCGTCTCGTCAAAGCGCTTAGCGTAGAAGGGGTTGACTTCCGCAAGAGCTTTCAACCCTTCCACAATAGGCGCTCGAAACTCAGAGAAAGAGCCCCACCCGTGCATCACAATGCAGAAAGGTTGCCTCACCAAGTTTTCTAAACGTTTGGAAAGAAAAAGAACAGAATGGGGAAACAGACGAACCTTCTCATCGCACACTCATTCGAAGTCTTCGTGCGGGAAGATCACGGAGATGGGTGGAATAAGAGGAGCGTCTTCTTGAAACAATCCTTCTCCTTCGTCGTCAGATACGACAATAGGTTCAGCAACAGAAGCCCCACCTTACAGCCAAATAAAAAGCAAAATTAGAAATGCAGATAAATGCAAACGCAGTGATCTAAGCATGCGTCAAGATCAGTCTGAACATAAGGAAGCTAAACCTGCGTTGAACAGCTATGAACACAAGGTTTCCTCCTGCGTTCAGGATTAAGGGATCAACCCTTCAACTTATCAATAAACACGGAAGTTTTCTCAACCCTTCAACTTATCAATAAACACGGAAGTTTTCTTCCGCATTCAAGATCAAAGAACACATGAATGATTGTTCGTATCTAAAACGAACAAATCTTATCAACAAACACAGAAACTTCTCTGTGTGTTCAACGTTAAGGGTTTGATTCTTCACCATTACAATGGACACATGAAGTTCTTTCAGTCAAGAAGATGAACAGTTTTCATCAAGAGAAATGCAAACTCTGTGCACATTCAAGATTGAAATGACGAATTTTATTCGTCATCATCAACCAGAACTCATCTAGAGAGTTTCAAGAAAACCCATTGATGAAGAATGCCTGAAATGAAGAAGGCAGCAGGACTTACCTCGAGGACCAGGCGTGGGAGGCGTCGACGTTGGCCAGGAAAAGGATCCGAAAACCTTCTTTGACGGCGGGGTAGGGTGCACCGTCTTGTCGTCATCGCTCGAGCGAGATCTCTTGGAGGCCATCGCTGGAAGATGACACGAAACTGCCGAACAGTTTTTGGAATTAACGAGAAGAAGCTCGTTTCTAATTTCAAGAAGGAAGCCTAAGCGATTAAGGCCCTTGACAAGACCAATCAAGGCTATTTATATATATAATTAATGTGGGTAGTATAAAGTCCCAAGACTCCCTCCCAAAGGAGGTCTCTTCGTCATCAATACAGCCGCTTCAACTTCCTATTAGACGCTGGACAAAACCCCACGTCCATAAAATCAGACCAAACGCAACAATCTGGAGATGCGTTCTTACAAAAATACGCAGCTCCACTCAGGAGCGTGAACGCAGGGGGTACCCCTGTTTCTAGAATCTGACTTTTGGGAAAATATGCTGCTTGGGTTTAAAATTCCTGCAAAATTTAGACAAAGTAGTGGACAAAGTCTTTCCAATCCCAATATTAAACCCATAATGGGTTCCATTCCTACAGGATTTGAACTCCATCTTCCTCAAAGTTGCTCCAAACGCAACACTTCTAACTTATCGACTCTCACCAATAGAGCGATAGGTCCCCAAAGTTGCTCCGATCGCAACACTTCTACCTAAGTCCTCAAAGTTGCCCTGAACGCAACACTTCTACCTTATCGACTCTCGTCAATAGAGCGATAAGTCCTCAAAGTTGCTCCAATCGCAACACTTCTAACTTATCGACTCTCGTCAATAGAGCGATAAGTCCTCAAAGTTGCTCCAATCGCACCACTTCTACCTTATCGACTCTCGTCAATAGAGCGATAAGTCCTCAAAGTTGCTCCAAACGCAACACTTCTAACTTATCGACTCTCACCAATAGAGCGATAAGTCCTCAAAGTTGCTCCGATCGCAACACTTCTAACTTATCGACTCTCGCCAATAGAGCGATAAGTCCTCAAAGTTGCTCCGATCGTAACACTTCTACCTTATCGACTCTCGTCAATAGAGCGATAGATCCTCAAAGTTGCTCCAAACGCAACACTTCTAACTTATTGACTCTCATCAATAGAGCAATAAGTCCTCAAAGTTGCGCCAAACGCAACACTTCTAACTTATCGACTCTCGCCAATAGAGCGATAAGTCCTCAAAGTTGCTCCAAACGCAACACTTCTCACTTGTCGACTCTCGTCAATAGAACGATAAGTCCTCAAAGTTGCTCCAAACGCAACACTTCTAACTTATCGACTCTCACCAATAGAACGATAGGTCTCCAAAGTTGCTCCAAACGCAACACTTCTACCTTATCGACTCTCATCAATAGAGCGATAAGTCCTCAAAGTTGCACCAATCGCAACACCTTCCACTTGTCGACTCTTAACAATAGAGCGACGAGACTACAAAGTATGCCACGTTAATATTACATTCTTGGCACTTATAGGATTCTTCCAGTATTTAAGGCAAAAACATAATACAAGAAGAATAAATAGTTGCTGTCGCAATATTAAAATGGTATTTCATTGTTCCATGTCAAAACATGATATGAAAAAGAAACAATGAAATGCCAAAAGGCAGCACTACCTTTATTCAAAAGGAAAACAAGGTGACCTAAGATAAGTGTTGTTCCTACCAAAAGAACGATACAAAAACAGGCTCATCAATTCATCAGATTAAATGAAGCTAGCTGAGACTTAATGTCAGAAAGTTTTTCTTCATGGTCGGCCCGAACCAGCATCTCGGCCCGTTTCCGAAGCTCGTCCTCACTAGACAGCATGGCAGATACCTCCTTCTTAGCCTCTTCCAGAGCACCAGCCTTGGCACGGTAATTCACCAGGGAAGCAGCACTTTTGACGTTGAGCTCAGTGACAATAGATTCTTCTCGTTTGAATTGAGCCTTCATCCTAGTCAACTCCACTTCAGTGGCAGCGATCTTCTCTCGCAAATTCTCCAGAGAAGTATTCGAAAGTGTCAGCTCAGCTTGTTTTTGAGCGTGTAGTTGTTGCAGTTGTTCAACCTCAACCTCTTCCTCAGCTATATGACGTCGAGCGGCTTCATACTTATTGAGTTCTTCGGCTCGAATCTTCTCAAAAGTAGATGCAATTTGCGCTTGGATATCAGCGCGACCCAAAGCCTCCAAGAATCTGAGTTGTCCCTCTAGACGTGAGATGGCTTCGGAGCAGCGCTGAACAACGTCGACGTCACCTACGAGCTTGAGGTTGTTCAAACTGTTCGTGAGCATGGGCTTGAAGGTATCAAAAGTATCTCGTCCGGCTAGTACAACCTCAATTATTTTCTTGGTAAGCCCTCCCAAGTAGTCAAGGGAAATCCTGACAAAATCTGGTACGTCTATGGGGTTCGAAACGATAATAGGAGATGGCACAGAAACTTCTGAAGATGCTAAACCAAGTAAAAGACCAGCAGGTGATTTCGGTGTAGTGGCTTGGGAAGGAGTGCCAATATCCAGCTGAGATGAACTCGATTGCAAAGCCATCGGTTCCCCCATTTGAGATGACCTTGGCACATCTACAACTTCTGTAGAAGCTAAAGAAATTGTCAGTAAAGTCGTCGGTGGGAGAGCCGCCGTTGAGGTCTCCAAGCGAGGTGGCTCTGACACCTGAGCAAGTGGTAGCATAAGTTGTTGTGTCGAAGGAGGGGTGACAGTACTCGCCTCATGTATCATAGGATCTGCATGAGAAAATCGTTTAAATACAGATTAAAGATTAGTCGAGTCGAAACAAACGACACTTACCAGTAAGAGGTAGGGGAATGTAGGGTGACGCTTTGTCGGAGAAGGATGGTGGAGGAATATTCCAATCATCGGGATCATCGCTGTCCTCACCCAGGCTGTCATTATTCCCTTCATTTCCACTTCGGTTACCATCTTCATCTGTGGCATCCGCACCATCGCTATGAGCCATAGGTTCCTCTCCGCCCACCGGAGGGAATGCTGGCGCATCTTCAGCAACAGTAGGCTTTGCTATGATTCCAGTAGTGGGGCTAGGCTGTGAGTCGCCTATAATTGGTAATAACATAGAAGTGGAAGGAGACTTGTCCGTGGCTGAGCCTTGCTGGGCAGCCTCTAGAGGTTCTAGAACATGGGATATGTCTTCTGCAACATGAGAGGCAGTGGAGGCTGTATCATGAAGCGTGTCTTCGGGAACAAATATTCCAATCATCGGGATCATCGCTGTCCTCACCCAGGCTGTCATTATTCCCTTCATTTCCACTTCGGGTACCATCTTCATCTGTGGCATCCGCACCATCGCTATGAGCCATAGGTTCCTCTCCGCCCACCGGAGGGAATGCTGGCGCATCTTCGGCAACAGTAGGCTTTGCTATGATTCCAGTAGTGGGGCTAGGCTGTGAGTCGCCTACAATTGGTAATAACACAGAAGTGGAAGGAGACTTGTCCGTGGCTGAGCCTTGCTGGGCAGCCTCTAGAGGTTCTGGGACATGGGATATGTCTTCTGCAACATGAGAGGCAGTGGAGGCTGTATCATGAAGCGTGTCTTCGGGAACAAACTCTGCGCCCCCTGCAAAAGATTCATCTCCACACTCTTCTTCATGTAATGAATGAGCAGAAGAATCATGGTCTCCTAAAGCAGGACAAACTGAGGGAAGACCAGGCTGAGGCGAGAGTTCCATAGCAGTCGATTCTTGTTCTTCATCTTCGGTACACCATGCTTTCTGAGCATCAGACATAAGTTTGGAAGCAGGGGGTTCGAGCGTTAACTTCCGACGAGCTCTTTTGTCATACTTGACTTCTTCGACCGGCCCTAGCGACCTCTTTCCAGTGGCACTCTTACTCCGAGTCTGAACTCTTGAAGGTTCTACCTCGCGAGTATCCGGCATCCTGACCTCTTCCTGAATTGGCTCTGGTGATTGTTGCCGTTCGTCCTCTGGAATCGACTTCTCATATGATAAATATTCGTTAGCACCATGGGCGCGGAACCTTTTGGCACTCTTCTTTGAAGCATATCATTTGCGGATGGCCTTCAAACAAGAAGTATTCATATTGTAAGCTAAAATCTGAGAAGCGGCCTGGTACCAGGTACAGAAGCTCAAAGAGGTACGTGCATTGGGCATCTTATGTGGTAGCCGGAATTTTGCTCCGGTACAACCAGCCACCGAGTAGTACCAAGCTCGTGCTCCTTCATACACATTACCTGTGTACGCAAGAGTAGGGTTTGGGTTCCCAACATAGAGCTGATCATAGCCAAATTGCCGAGAAAAGCGATAAGGCTGATAAGGTTCAATAAAGCATTTCCTCCCTTGTCGAAAAATAAGATAGCCCGGGCGATTGTTTATGAGCCACCAAAAGGCACCCCCGCTAAGCATGGTAAAAGAATTCGGTCCCGGAGTGTCTTGATGAAGTTCTCCATACGCGCCGCCCTCGAAAGCGGGAAACTTGCAAGCAATCTCTTAATTATAATCCCGTCTCAATATTTCACGGAATTTAACTTGATACCAAACGGCCCATTCAGAGGTTTCTAATTGCTGAACAAGAGGAGTTAAAGTGTCACTTGATTCAGGAGTCGTCATTATCGGAGGACAGTGCAACACGAACCAAGATACCAAATAAATGTATGGCATAGGCACTCGAGGGGTTGGGGTCTGAATGATAGTCTTCCCGTCGGAATCCACTTTCTTGACAGCACGTGGTAAACGCCGGGAAGACATCCTCCTCAACCTCGCAAGTATAATGAGAAGTTGCGTCATTGATACGTTCGGTGATTTCCTCAAGGGTACTGGCCGCTAAGCGAGTCACCTCAGCTTCTTTGTCCCACAGATTGTGGAAAAGATATTCCGCCCATTGTCCTTGTTTCACGCCGCTTGCTCTTTTCCCAGTAATTTGCGCACATATCTGGAAATGGCACATCAATTCCCAGTAAGTGTCGTAGATTTCGGGAGCACCATTTTTCAGGATCTCTAATTCCCTGCTTCCGGGAACAAACTCCTCATAAGGCAATTCTCCAAAAGACAGTCCAGAAATTTCAAACATTTCGTGGAGAGCGAAGCCCAGTTCACCAACTGGAGTGAAAAAGGTGCCGGTGTGAGGGTTGTAGAATTCCAGCATAGCGAAGAGTCCGCTGTAATTCGGAGGAATGCCATATCGAGTGGCCATTATTGGAACTCTCAAATCTGAAATTCTCAAAGGTTCTTCTAGTTCCTCCAAGACGAAATTTATCATCCTGGCCCACCAGTCCGTATCACTGGAGTGAACCCAAGTAGGGGCCCTGAAATCCCGAGCAGGGAACTCTCCTTTGACAGAAATAAATGTTCTAATGAACACCTCCGCCAATTTAGCAGACTCTCCGATAGGATGCTCTTTTTGGAATAAACCTAGTTTCAAAGCCATAAAATTATTGAAACCAGCGGGATGAGTACCCCGATGAGTGATGTGCCCCGTAGCAACACCGCCTTGGTCCTGAACAAGTTCCCAATTCATCGACCGCAGGATAGAAACACACTGATAATAAGAAAACAGCCACATCCGCTCCAAATTTGGAAGGAAAAGGCGACGATTATTGACAGTCCTCAGCCATTTGTAGTTCCCTTCCGACACCCGCTTGGGGTCCATCTTTACAGAATCCCCGAATAGGAAAGATGGCTTCTTTAAAATCTCACGCTCTGCGGTTTCAAATTTGGCATTCGTAACCAAAGACCTGAGAGTCTCAGGAAATGCCTGAGTGATGAGTTTCGCCGGCTCTTTGTGGGTGTCCTGGAATATTGGATACTCAAAGGCAAAACTGAAGATTGTATTCTTCACCGCACCTCCCGCGTGACCAAAGTAGTAGTTGAACGAAAGAGGATCGTTGGAGTAGCACACTGCAAATAAGGAAAAAATCAATCAGAGGAAGTCTAACTCAAGAATACAAGGTTCAGACCTACGTCCAGATCATTAAATGCAGAGCCTCAACCCGCAGCTAAATTTCTGAACGCAAGGTGTAGACCTGCGTTCGGATTCTCGAACGCAGGGTCTCAACCCACATCTAAAATTTTGAACGCAAGGTTCAAACCTGCGTTGAAATTTTATGAACGATGGAGCTAGCCATGCGTTTTCTTGAAATTGATTACCAGCTCAGAATTATCTCTTGAGCTTAAATATAGATCGTCAATCAAGGGTTGGAGATGAGAGACCTGTCAAACCAATTTCCAACGGTTCAACCTTAGCCGAAGGAACATCCTGAGCTTGGGCGGTCTTCGATTTAGAAGCCAATTTCTTCTTGGGTCCCATGGCAACTGTGGCGAAGAAGACGAAGATGGGCGAAGTATTTAGGAACGGATCCTTTCCTCCGTTGAAGTGCTGGAGAAGATGAACAGTAGCCCTGTTTAGAAATCGAGAAAAAAGGGGAAAAGTCAAATGACTTTTTGATTTGACCTCAGTGGCCCACTTATAAACAGATGTAGCTGTCAAATCAAAGCGGGATTTTAGGTAAAATCTCACCTGAAACGTGATTCTCGCGTTTTCAAAAAGAGGGGTTTCAACTCCCGAACGCACCCTCACGGTCAAACAGTCGAACGCATGATTTAGACATGCGTTCTGATGACCGAACTCAGCCTATCACATAAATAACTCCTTTAAAGGGGTTAATATTCCAAGCAATAACCCCAGATAAGCTGATCAAGAAAGAAGATGAAGTAAATCCCTCCGAGGCCATCCTTCTGACTAAGCTGGGGATGAAGTCCTTTTGATACAGGCTCGTGGTTCTCTCCATCTATGACGACAGATCTGTCTTAAGCTCAGAAATGCCCAGCTTCCCTGAAGACGACGAACTTAGCCAAACAAGCTAAAGCCCAAGTCATTACAGATGAACCAAAAAAGAATGATGAAGCCAACGAAGACGCTCCACTCAATCTGCGATGAGGTGCATTTGATCAACATAATTTTTGGGTTCCAAAGTGTTTCGAAAATTCGTCCCAGTCAACCGCGAACTTTCGAAAACTTTGGAGAGGGTTCTGTAGGCTGTCTAAAAATAATAATAGATAGCAGATTCCCCACCGATGATGGAAGTTACAATCTGACGACTTCCAGAAGGCTATCTTTAGCAACACTCTGACAGAAAGAGATTACGAATCGACGATCTCTTCAAACCAAGACGTGGAAGTCCTCCCTACGTACCATCGTCAAGACACAACACCAATACAATCACCTACACAGTTTCAACCGCTGCAAACACGAATGCAGCTTCTTATGTGAGATGATTGATCTCTTTACTGGTCATTGGTGTCATCCATATATAAAGACAGAGAAGCTCGAACGCAGCTCTAACCGCCACCAAGCGCAGCTCCATCGCTGTCAACGCAGCTCATCAACCGCTGCCAAACGCAGCTCCATCGTTGCCCAACGCAGCTTATCAACCGCTGCCAAATGCAGCTTATCAACCGCTGCCAAACGCAGCTCCACTGCTACTAAACGCAGCTCCATCGCTGCTCAACGCAGCTCATTAACCGATGCCAAACGCAGCTCCATCGCTGCCCAACGCAGCTTATCAACCGCTACCAAACGCAGCTCTATCGCTGCCCAACGCAGCTTACCAACCGCTGCCAAACGCAGCTCATCAATCGCTGCCAACGCAGCTCTATCGCTGCACGACGCAGCTCGTCACAATAGCTCTTTCCAATCACCGCCAGAACGCAAGTCAAGGTTCTGACTCATTCAAACGTGATCGTAACAACTTTGAAGCTGTTCTCTACCCACGATATAGGGAGTGGTTTACGTGGGTTGTTACACCCGATTAATAGGGTAACTAAACCCCCATTTAGGCGTGGATTATGGGGGCAGTTATACCCCTAATCCCCCTATAAATATCAACAAACTCAACAGAGTTAAAGATCGGATTTTTGATAATCAGATCGAGGGACGGATTTTTGATAATCAGATCGAGGGACGGATTTTTGGAGATTGGATTTTGATTACTTGGAGAGGATCTTTTGATCAGATTTCCTAGAATCAGAAAAAGAGGATTAACTCCTTACACAGTCTGGGAAATCAACAAACGGAGGAGCTCTAAACCGTCGATATTTGGCTTATTAACCGAATTATTTTTGGTTTGAATAACTCTATTACGAGAGTTTGTTGCTTGTTCTGAATCACGAAACTCGTCAAGAGTTATCAGCCAGACAAGACTGTTGTTCCAGTGAGCATAGATATTCGGATCGTCAACGAGAAGCAAACTCGATACAAGCATTCGAGGGAGGCATCTCATCGCTACCAAGAAGGACCCAGAATTAAACAAAGGAGAGAATCCAGATCATTCTCTTCTCTTTTGCAATCAGAAATCCAATTGTAATCGAGAGTTGAGAGAGTTGTAATCATTTTTTTTCTAAGCAGTTAGAGAGAATAAAATCAAATACAGTTCTTTCATTCATTTTTCTTATTACAAAATTTCCACAAACATGCACTGAGTTTGATGATACGCCAAGGGCTACTTTAGATAAAGCATCAGTTTATACTCTCATCTCTCTGATCGGTAAGCATGTTTTATTTCGAATCTCCATGCATTTTCCTTCTACGTTCCAACCGTTTTTGCATGTAGGTACACCAACTCTTGGGACCACAGCTGTTACTCGTCCTCCAGAGCAGCAGCGTGTGCAAACAACAACTCCTTCGCCAGAACAGCCATTGTAGGAACTATCGATGACAACTCCTTCGCCGACGACATTGTTGACAGTTTCTCTCATTGCCGACGACATTGCTGAGAGTTCTCCGGGAGGTGGTGGTAAATCTACAACTTCTTCTTTTTATAAAAACAAAAACTTTTGTATCACTTCTTACTGTTTTTTGAACAAAAAGTGATATCTTTATTTTTATTTATTATTATTTTTTGCTTCCACTGTCTCTTTTATGTGCCATATTCTGACTTAAACAATAAAAAATAATTAAAAATACCAGAGGCATGATTTTAACTTAGCATAACTTCCTACACAAAGCAAAATTTAACACTTTTCCTTATTATCATTTAAGATAATTTTAGAATGTTTCAATTTACTGGGATGTTTATGAATACTTGTCATTCTGTTGAAAGAGAATCAACAAGTTCACTTCTTCCTCTGTTCTGCTTTCACTTTAAACACTGAAAGAAAGTTAAGAGTGCCAGAGGTATAATATTAATGTAGCATGCATTTTCACTTATAGTGAAATTCAAAAAATTTCTTTATTACCACTAGGATAATTCTAGAAAATTTTTAATCCGCTGGGAATTTCTATGAATGCTTGTCATTCTATTAAAAGATAATTAACAAGTTCAAAAAGGGGGTTTAACTGTCAGTCGTATAGTGTTAACATAACAGATATTTGAATATGATTGATAAGTTGATTGTCAGAAGTATGATTTTAACTTGACCGGAATTATTTGTGATCGGGGCAACTTTGAGGACTTATCGATCTATTAGAGAGAGTCAATTTGTCAGAGGTGTAATATTAACTTAACAGAAATTTATTACGATCGGAACAACTTTGAGGATATATTGTTCTATTGAGGAGAGTTGATAAGTTGATTGTTAGAGGTGTGATGTTAACGTGACAGGAGTTTATTACGATCGGAGCAACTATGAGGACTTATCGCTCTATTGGAGAGAGTCGATAAGTTGATTGTTAGAGGTGTAATATTAACATGATAGGGATTGTGGACCTATCGCTCTACTGAAGAGAGTCGATAAATTAATTGTCGGAGGTGTAATGTTAACATGATAAGATTGTGGACCTATCGCTCTATTGAAGAGAGTCTATAAGTTAATAATCAGAGGCGTAATGTTAACGTGATAAGATTGTGGACCTATCACTCTATTGAAGAGAGTTGATAAGTTGATTGTTAGAGGTGTAATGTTAACATGACGTCATCAGAAGTGTAATATTAACCTCTGATGTTAACGTGATAGAATTTTGTTGTGATTGGAGCAACTTTGAGGACTTATCATCCTATGTAAGAGGATTGATAGGTGGATTGTCAGAGGTGTGATTTTAACGTGATAAGAATTTATACTTATGATTTGGACAAGAGTTTTAAGACTTAGCATCTTGCTGGGAAAGATTGCTATTTGAACAAATTTGAGGACTTATCACTCTGTTGATGAGAGTCAATAATTTGATTTTGACAGAGGAATTGTTGTCACATAGGGGTAATGCAAGCTGAATCCAAACTCTATGGGGATAATAGTCATCATAAGTGTAATGTTAACTTGATGATATTAGGGAATTTTGTTGGCTGATATAGCTTAGACCTTGTTGAAGATGTACAGAGGTTTTGACATCACTCTATCAAAAAAGTTTGTGATACATGACTTTCATGAGAGTAACTGTCATGTTGGAAATGCAGGTTGAACCCAACGTTTGAGGTCTGAAATACAATAGTGAGTTTTGTATTTAATTTCTTGAGACGCATAGTTGACACACACGTTCAAGGTTTGAAACACAGGTCTAAATCTATGTTTAGAGTCAAAAAAATACAAGGTTAGGCCTAACGTTTGAGAAATTGGAACACAGCCATGGGCCTTGCGTTTAAGAAGGATAACCGCCTTATCCTGTAATGCTGAGATTGTGTTTCGGGTGGTTGGGATTCTATTCTAGAATCCCACGTCAAATTAACAGCTTGGATGTTGTTTATAAATAGACCCCTTTTGGGGTTGAATTAAAAGTTACTTAACTCTTCAGCTTCGTCTTAACTCCTGAACGAGAGTCCTAGTTTCCTTTAAGATTTCTGACGATCTTCACCCATCTCCGACCATCGACAACAATGGCACCAAGAAGGATGAGTTATGGTTTGAAGAAAATTGTGGGAATGACTTTGGAAACAGCGTTAGGTAGGGACGCCGGTGGTGTTCCTACTTCCACGGCCACGCCGTCGTCACTGCCACCACCGCATGCACCTGCCTCCTACATTAAGCAATGACAAACTAACTTGTTTCGACAAGTTTTTTGAAACCCTAGATGGGTTTTGGGTTGAACAAGATGAAGAAGACTCGTCTTCTTTTAATCAAAACGCAGAAGTAGGACTCTACATTGATTATGGAACACAAAGATGACATTTTTGTTTTTATGACTAGAAAAGGTTTGGAAGAAGATGAATCGAACGGTGTGTGGTGCGATTAGGTCTTGTCTAACACAAGATTTAAAATATGATGTGATCAATAAGATTTTGGCAAAGAAGATTTGGAAAATCCTAGAGGGCAAGTATTTGATAAAGAGTGTAGAGAACCGTTTGTATTTGAAGATGAGGCTTTATCACTTCCAATTGAAGAAGGGGACCTCTATTGGTGATCACATGAACAACTATATGAAGCTTCTTGCAGATTTGGCGAATGTTGATGTTATGGTTAAAAATGAGGACAAGGCGTTGTTGTTGTTAATTAAATTCTTTGCCTGACAAGGAATATGAGACATTCGTTCTTACTCTTATTAATAGGAAGGCATCACTTTCGTATAGTGAGATCACTGTTGCACTTGTAAACTATCAGCTTAGGAAGAAAGTCAAGGAGTCTTCTAATGATGTTGTAGCGGAGGCATTGGTTACAAGAGGGAAGAGTCCAAACTGGAAGAATTGGAATTCACAGTCTAGAATAGGGCATCCTACAGTTGGTAAAGATCACTGTGTTTGGTGTAAAGAGACTAGTCATTAGAAGAAAGATTGTCTAAAGCTCAGTGAATGGATGAAGAACAAGCATAAGAGAAAAGGGAAACAACCATCATTAGAAGCTAACATCGTCGATTCAGATGGTAATATTTTTGACTCATCTGTTTTTTTGCTCTCTATCAGCCCTACAGGTTGCTATTCGAAGGAATCCGAGTGGATGTTGGATAGTGGTACAACCTATCATGTATGCCCTAAAAGGGAATGGTTCTCCAGTTTTAAGAAATTGAACAATGGTGTGGTGTACATAGGTAATAACCGTGCATGCCAGATCCTTGGGATAGGTAAAATTTGCATCAAGATGTCTGATGGGATAGTTAGAGAGTTACATGGTGTGAGATATGTTCCTTCCTTAAGGAAGAACCTGATCTCGATTGGATCTTTAGCTAGAGAGGGTTTGAAAGTTCGTATTGAAGACATGGTTCTTGAGATTGTGAGAGGCTCTCATATATTGATGAAGGGCATCAAGAGGAGTAACTTATACTACTTGACTGCAAGTACAGTGATAGGTGAAGAGCTGGCTACATCTATTAATTTGACTAAACTATGATATTTGAGGCTGAGATATTCGAGTTTTGATACCGTGCATGGATTGGTGAGAAGTGATTTGACTTGTAGATTGAATTCGTGTGAACATGTTGGTGTGAGCAAGAAGACCGAGGTGAAGTTTGGCATTTCTATTCATCGAGCGAAGGGACTTCTAGGTGGTGTTCATGTAGGTATTTGGGGGCCTTCTAAGGAGGCATCATTGGGAGGTAATAAGTATTTGGTTTCTTGTGTTGGTGACTATTCTAGGTATTTGTGAGTTGCAATCAAGTCTCATTTGTGTGAAGTCCTAGTAGTCAAAAATAGATGGAAGAAGTGTATTGGCTCCTAGTAATACATCATTCTGATTTTGGTAGGGGTTCTTTTCTATATTTGTGCTAAGCTCATAGTAGTTTGAGATACTTCATTAAAGAGGAAACATTAGGGCGAAGAGATGAGGTGACAGATTTGATGAGCAGTTCCTTGATGGAGGAGGATCGGTGTTTGATGTCGAGCATTGGTTTGCAGAGGAGTTCTGGTGTTGAGGCTTCAATATTTTAGAGCCATCTTATTCATAGGTTGCAAACTGTTGCTTTTGGAGTATTTAGATTTTGGGTTGCTTTAGATATTTGGTTACCCAGCATATGGTCACATGAGGATGTGAGATTTGATTCGAGTGCACATTTGAGATTCAGAGGCTTGTTTGGTTATCAGGTATTGGACTCTGATATTGTGCTGAGTAGGTATGTCACTCTTGATCGGTGGAAAGCGTTGAACAGATCGTTGGGATATCACAGCAGGTGGAGAGTGATGCTACTCCACGTTGGGTGGAGATTATTTCACGTTCTCTTGGTGATTCTGCATCGTTTGGGATTCCAACTGATGTGACAAAAGAGTGGGGAACATATTGATGTGGATGTAGAAGATGAGTTGGTTGATTCGAGTGTAGCTGGTGGATACAGTTTGGATTTGGCTATGGCCGTTGGTTCACCTCAGGTGGAGGTGTTTGGTTTCTTAAATTTTGGGGCCATTGAAAACGTTATCACTTATAGATTTATTTGTGATGTTGGAGAAGGGTTAAAAACTCTTATCATTGATTGAGGGCCTTTGAAGGCCAATTGGTGAACTACGTGAGGTATGATTCCTTACAAGCGGATACGTAGTAAGTCATTTTATGATGCAACTGATTTGGTGAGTTGATACCGATATTTGGATTTTTTTCGCATTCTCGTTTGGGTTCTCGACTTGTTGTGGATTGAGTACGTTATCGTGGATTGTTCCACTTCGTACTGGACGCAACAAGTGGGACATTTGGTTTGGTTGGTGTCGGCTCAGTTTTGGAAAAATTTTACCGAGATGGAGAATTATAGAATTGGCGAAGAAATTATAGAAGAACAAGTTTTGAAAGAAGGGGATTAGTTTTGGTCATGTTCGGTCGACAGCGGTGCTAGGCCGTTCGACCGAATACGTGCACAAACCCTGGGTATGATTCAGGGCTTGGTGCGGTCGACAACCGTGGTCGACAGCCAAACCCTGTAATCAAACCCGAGAGTCTGGAGTTGGGTGCGGTCGATTGCTGCAGTCCATCGCCAAACCTTGTAATTGTTTTCTAGGTTCTGTCGTTAGTCATGGTCGACCGCGAGCTTTGGGCGGTCAAACGCCAGTCGAGATAGGCCTAGAATTTGGTTTTCTGTTCTGATTTGGTTTGTGTTTGATATAAATATAGAAACGTGTTTTAGGGTTTCTTGGAGGAGAGTGAATTAGGGTAATTTGGAGCACAGAAAAGAGAGTTTTTCTGAGCTATTGGTTAGGGTTTTATTTGAGAGATTAAGAGCTTTGTTGGTGAGATTAATTTGTGAGTTTGAGTGATTTTGTAATCTCAATTTGTACTCTTCTTCTCTAATATTGAAAACTCATCCCCTTTTTACCCCATGACCGTAGACAACTTGCCAAACCATGTAAAATTTGTTTGTTTGTGTTTGTTCCGTTATTTTGGATTGTTTGGTCTTCTCTCTCAGCGTTTGTTTTATTGGTCCTCGGAAAGAAAGGCAAAAAAGAAAAGAAAAAAAGGGACTCATCTTAATTTGATGAACCGTCTACCATTGATGACCCACATCACATCTCTTATTGTTCCTCTTCTTTTCCTTCTTTCTTCTCCTTAATTCCTATAAATACTCCTTGATTTCTAGCTATGTGTATTCTTCCGTACACCGTTGAAACCTTAGCTAAAACGCACCATAATTAGACCTAAATTCATTAGTTAAAGCTCATCATAACTTGAGAGTTGATCAAGGAGAAAACGGACAAACTGAAGGATAGTGGTGTACTATACTGGCTAGCATTCCGCAGACGCAGTCACTGACAAAGTCATGGACACTCCAGAATTAACTCTTGTAAGCTAGATGCCATCCAGTTACTTTAGTCTAAAACAAATAGAACAAACTTTTTGTCTTGCTCTTTGTATGTATATATACTAGTTCATTTATGAGACGTGTTCTCATTAACACGTCCTCAGCTCTAACTCTGCAAAGTCATGCACAGTAGTAATATCGTTGAAACTACCAAGCAAAATAATACATACGAGTCTTAGAAGTTACAAAGCCTAGTCATATACATGTAATTTGCAGTGGATATTTAACTACTTGAAATTAGAAGTGAAATCCCTTCCGGCATCTGGTTGCTGGAGGTAGTTCCAGTACTCCAACATGCTGAAGGGATGCTGCTGAGGTTGTGATGGAAAGGGCAGGAGAGAAGTGAAACCATCAGCAACACCTGCAGTAGTTGCATCCTCTCCTTCTACTAGTGATGCAGTTGTGGGAACGTGAAGGAGAGCGTGTTGGTCGCTGCCGCTGCTAACTCCCTTCTGCAACTTCTCTGCTGAGGACTGTGAATTAGATGAGGATGAATCTCCAGGAAAGGCGGCACATGCCGGTTTTGGTTGATTAACTGTATTCGGTCGTGATTGTCTTGATGAAGCTGTCTTGGAAGAGAGAGTGCTCGGGAGATTATAATGGTCATCACCGCCTGCTCTTTTGTACACTCGACAGAGCGATATTTCAGCCTGCAAAAGTTAGGGTTTCAGATGCACGTCAAAAAGATGGACAAGGAGAAACAAAAGAACAATTAGAAATAGAAATAGAAGAAGAAAAAGACACGGTAATGAATCTGCCTTACTATATATTGACGGAAAGATTAAGAACAATTTTCAGGATGACTATTAACACTGTACAAATAGAAAATAAACTAGAAGAAGACAAGTTGAAAGTATGACATCAATTGGTCTTTGAGGAGAAAATTTAAAAAGTAGGAGAAGAAAGGATTAGGGCATGCAATGCAGCATGCAGCAGAAGAAAGCTGAAAGACCAGTGGGATATATAATTAATCTGATCAAAAGAACTTCTCATCAAGCAAACCTAGGTTACAAGGACTACCTACATAAAGGAAGCAATTAAAGGATATATTTTGTTTGTACATAGAGACTGGTTAGAAAAATTCCCTGAAAAACAGAAGTTAGTTCTCTCACTCTCAAATAAATAACTGAAACATTCATTACCTCCTGATCTCAAATAAATAACTGAAACATTCATTACCTCCTGATCTCAAATAAATAACTGAAACATTCATTACCTTCTGATACCTATCAGTATCGGCTTGAGGCAGTCGATACTCATTCATAATCCAACTTGATCGAATACCCTTTGGGGCCTTGCCGGAGTAAAATACAAGTGTCTTCTTCAGGCCGATTTGTCGTGAGTCCTCACCTCGGATCATCCTGTCTGCTCCTGTTGCCTTCCAGTATCCGGAGGTTGTCACTCGGTTGGGTCTATCGCCGTTACGGTACTTTCTGTCTCGGGGCACGTAAAAGAACCATTCCTTCTCTCCAATGGCAGCTAATGCTGCAAATATAATAAATTATTAAGGTCCTCAGACACTGAAATTTTGCCTGTACAAAAGGATACCTGATTCTTAAACAGTTCAAAGCATGACATATTTGCATTTGATGTTGAATTAAGAAAAGGGCGAGATAGATATCGTTGACCTAATTTTCATGAACAAGCAGAACTGCAATAACTACGACAGCAATGGACATTTTAAGCACTAAGGAGGCAATTAGGAAAACAAAAGGACCTAAGAGCGCAACCTTCAGGAAACCATGTAGATTGAGAGGGGAATTAGAAACTAAACAAGAAGTATTGAAACTATGTATGCTTGTAACTTTCTAAATTTATGCTCTATTTATCTTGAGCCTCATTAAGCTTAGAAATCAGAAAAATTATGGCGATTAATTGACAGGAGCAGACAACAAGGAAGAAATTTAGAATGTGTCTTAGCTACTAATAAAATCCAAGATCCGAACAATTTCCAATAGTAGGACAAACAAGTTCTCTAAATAACTTAAAAACTTTGACTTCAGATCTTGAAACCTATGAAATAGTAGAAAATCATGGAAAAAGGGGGAAGGATGAGAGAATTAATATAAACTAGAGAACTTGCAGGATATATAGAAATTAAAGCTCCAAGAAACAAATTATTTCCACTAAAGAACTATCCAATAACCTCTTTAGGCCATATATAATTTATGCTGATGTAAACCCTAATCTTGAAATCTAGAATCGGCAATGAACTGAGAGCCTTAAGATAAGAACTTAAATGGAGAAGTTACATAGATAAATATAAAACAGGTGACTAATCAAACCTGGGAGCTCCCAAGGATCGTAACGATACAAATCTAAGAAGGTAATGAGCTCCACGTTGAAACGCTTGCCTTCAACCTTGCGACGCAGGTAGAACTCAATCAGCTCTTCTTCTGTTGGGTGGAAGCGAAACCCGGGCATCACAAGGTCATGTTCGTGGTCGTCTCTGCTCATGTTTTCTTCGATGGCCATGACTCTCGAAATTCATCACCTCTTCCAAGTGCTGACCCTCCACCCCTTTTATTACTAGAAGTCTTGGACCAGTGCAAGTGGGAAGAGATGGTTGAAACTTACCAAGATAAAAATAGATATCAGTACTAATAGTGATTTACTACTACCTACTTAAACAACTAGCCAATCTTGTATATATGAGTATATATAGATAATATTATATTTATATATATATGATAATAGTTATACTAGTTATATAGTAATTAATATATATTATATATATATATATAATATATATATATATATAGTATATAATAAATATAATACTATATATATCAAAACAAGAGGTGAAGGATATATGAGAGATCTCATATTATAGTGTGTAGACTAGCTAGGGGGGCCCGACAAAGGAGAGAAGGGGTTGAAAATTAAAATTGAGGGACGGAGTTATGAGAGAGAGGGTGACACTTTAAGAAGAGGACAGATGGGCGGTAGCCCTAATGAGAGGTGATTGGCCCCCCTTCCCATGCCTCTCCTTGTCATGCATCTCGTCTACGATGTATATTGCTTTTCTTTTTTACCATCTCTTCTTCTCTTTTTAACCACTTCTACTTGCTCATCAATATTTTACAAATAAATTCTTATCCTTTCTTAATCTTGGCCGCACCCTTAAAGGTCTGATATGCAACTGTAATGAATTGCATGTCGAACCAACTTGGATGAGATTAATTTGTAGTTCATACAAGTTCATGCATATATGTCTTATTTATTTCTCATTTGTAAAGACAAGTGATCAAAAATACCAGATATGTCTTTATTAATATGCATGTCATTTTAACGCATATGTATGCAAACATATTCTTTATTTTGTTATCGTCATCATCAAAATAACATGTGGCCGTTGATATGTCAATATGTCATCATCAACAACCAGGTCTAATGGAGTTGCTTATGTCTAGAACACTCCAGTGGGTATTAGCACAATTTCTACAATCAACTGTCAGCTTGATGTTATCCTTCATTTCAATTGTACAATTTTAAGCAAGTCTAGAAACTCCACGTAAATAAAAGAATTTGTAACGCGCATGCATTTTTAAGATTATCTCTAAGGCACTTTCCTTTGGTCGTTTCATAAGCTAATAGTCGGAGCGGATAAGTTTCAAGCATAGACATAAATTTCTTTAGGGAAAATCATTTCCACCCCCCTACAAAAAGTAGTCGATGCTTTCCACTCCACGTCAAATGGTCAAAGGTGTTTACCCCCTTCAAATTTGAATTTCATTCTTCTACCCCCTTTGTCAAGCAGTCAAAGGTATATTGAATCTTTCAGAAGTCAATCTTTCTTTTTTTTTGGTCAATGAGAATTTTATTCATTCAAACCAAAAATGAGAGTTATGTACATCATGATTCTCACAAATTGAGAAATATAAAAATCATTTACAGACTAGGGATATTCCCCACAAACAAAAAAACTACAAAGAATTAATCCATTCTCTATTTTCCGGTTGTATAGAACTATTTAGAACTGGGATCAAAATGTCCATTTTAATCTCACTCACTAGCTGCTCAATCCCTTTTGATTTCTGTGAGAAAATTCTGGCGTTTCTCTCACACCATATCTTGTAAAGAGTTGTCGCAAAAGCCATCCTCTTGATCCCCTTCTTGAATCCCCTGCCTCTTAAACAATTGTTGAACCAATCCAAAAGGTAATTCCATCTACATGATCTCCATCTAAACTTGAGCCAACTCATGATCCTATTCCAGACATTCTGAGAATAATCACATTCAAAAAATAAATGGTCGCGATCTTCAGGACCTACACCAAAACATAAACAGCAACTATTTGATTGAATGATCCCCATCTTCATTAACCTGTCTTAAGTCAGTAGTCTGTTCTGAACAGCAAGCCAACAAATAAACGAGTGCTTGGGGTAATTCATTTTCTCCCATACAGTGTTAAACCATGGGACATGAGGAGCAGGGGGAGATAAGGCTACATACAGTGCAGAAATTTTAACTTTAGAATTTTTGTAGCATGAACTAATGATTTGTTTCAAATTGTCAATTCCATCAACTAAGACTGATGCTTTATCCCTGGATTTAATCAGTTGCTTCCAAAGCCAAGAATCCCCATATTTAGCCTTTACATGCCATATGTCTCTGTTCTTCAAATATTTTCCATGAATCCACTTTATCCAAAGGAGTTCCTTGTTCATATGAATATACCATATATTCTTCAAAGCTGATGCAAGGTTCCATAATCGAGCAGAAAAAATGCCTAGACCACCAAATTTTTTATCACAACAGATCTTACCCCAAGCTATTAGTGATGGTTTATGAGAATGGTCTGTTCTTCCCCAAAGAAAATCCCCGCATATGTCATCTTCTGAAGCACACCAACAGGCAAGATGTAGCAGGATGTCCAGTATATTTGAACACGAAGTCAATCTTTCCACATGGTTACAATATTAACTTTTTTCTAAATTTTAACTTTAGGGTCCGTTTTGTCATTTTTAGATTTTGTTTGCAATTTTCATTTTTTAACTCACTGTTTTTCGTTTTTCGATTCGATTTTTTTTCTTATGATGTTTATAAATTTTGAATTTAGTTTGTAATTTTTGGAATTTAGGGACTGGGTTTTGTGAATTCCAGATTTTTAAAATCTTACTTAAAGTTTTTAGAAGTAAACCATGCACTTGGCTATTTGATTAGAGAGTAAAGTGGAAAGGTGTCCAATGTGCCTTTGATGGTTGACTAGGGGGACGATATAAAAACATTTGAATTTAAAGGCGGTATGCACTTTTGACCATATATTTTTCCTTAATTTCACATAGTTGTAATTTTACTTGTAAAGTAAAGGGTGTCAGATTGCAATAAGTTATGTGTTAAATAAACAAAATATAAAAGGGGTAAGATCTCCAGAATCCTAGTTAAGGTCTCCGGCGGCGAAGATAATCCAAAAAGAGAAAGTTGTAGTCTGTGAAGTCAAAGGTAACCCGTGACCACTTGATAATTGGATCAAGATCAAGACAACTACGAGCACGCATGCTTCCCCCAAACACCAAATTGATAATTGGACCAACTATAATACATCCGCTAGAAGCTCATTTTGCACATTAATATGGACCCCTATTGTATCTGTAACAGTAAAAGTTGGTTAAATTTTCAAGAAGGATGACAATACATCTTGGATCCAGCTCTCTCTTATGTAGTATGACCCCTCCTCAACTATCAGTCCAAGCACAAAGTAACTCCATCACCCATCGCACCTCTCCACATTAATTGATGGCCAAGTCTTCATGTGTGCCCTACTCTTATTCTATATAAGTGAAACCATGACAGCTTTTTAGTGCATAAGGTCTCTCTCTCTCTCTCTCTCTACATATTAAAATGACGTTGGTCATACAAGTATTTTTAGGGTACCCATATTTTTATGCTGTTTTCATAATACGTCTATTAAAATGACAGGATGAATACTCCGTGCATAAGGTCTCTCTCTCTCTCTCTCTCTACATATTAAAATGACGTTGGTCATACAAGTATTTTTAGGGTACCCATATTTTTATGCTGTTTTCATAATACGTCTATTAAAATGACAGGATGAATACTCCGTGCAAGCAGATTTCAAGACAAATAGAGGTTTCCTCTGTTATTTGTCATTCACTTGTGGAGAAATACTCAAAGAAAAGTAGTATAGAAAATATTAGTCTCGTGCCTACAACGATGCACATACTCTATATATAGTGTCTTCTTCGTGTCACGATGTGGTGATCAAGCACACAGATTCGACAAGGATCCCTTTTCGTTCCTAGACAGCTAGCGTTAGTATTTGTTTGTAAAAAACAAGATAGTTTCACATTGGAATTTTGAACATTCTTTTAGAGGTTTTAAAGCATTGAATGCTTATTGGGCTTTGAATAATGGATCAAAGTGTAGACTTCTAAACCCGTGTGCGGGTAGCGCGAATAATGCGCGATTACTAGACGCACTTAAATATTCTATTTTTTAATATATAATTATATATTGAATATATTTTTTCATGTTATTTTGAATTTTAAAATATTATGTAAAGAAAAGTGACTGTTGAAAAGTGGCTGTTTGCTCTAAGGGGTGTTTTAAAAAGTTGTGACGGTTGGAAGCACCTTTTCAAACCTATAAATAGTTTATGTATTCAGATATCTATTGACAATTCTTTTCTGAATCTTTTCTATCAAAAACTTCTGCAATATTAGAAACTTGTTTCACAGCGAATTATGAAAAATTCCAGATTTGCTTACTGGAATTTTCATTTTCTGTTGTATCCTGGGAAGAAAATTTGCATTAAACCGAAGCAACTTTGAATATCAAGTGGGGGCAAATATTTCTTTAAGGAAAGTATTTCACGCCTTAGAATTTCTGTCTCCTTCAATTTTTAAAACTAACAATCTTAAAGAAATAACTCTGCTACGATGGAGTCGGAATCAATCAAGGTGATGAATCAAGACATGGTCAAATTGGACCGATTCGACGGGAACAATTTCTCTTGCTGGCAAGACAACATGATGTTTCTTCTTACAGTATTGAAGATCTCCTACATCCTCAATCCCAACCTATAGTCCATAGAAGATCCAAAACCAAGTGCAGACGACAAACAACCTACTGAGGAGGAAATAAAAGAAATCAAAAAGCAGAAAGCAAAACAGGAGGAAGATTAAGTGCTGTGTCGCGGTCACATTCTAAACACACTTTCGAACCGATTGTATGATCTTTTCACGAGGATAAAGTCGACAAGGGAGATCTGGAACGCACTAGAATTTAAATACAAAGCCGAGAGGAAGGTACAAACAAGTATTTAATTGCAAAATATCTAGAATATAAAATGGTTGATGACAAGTTTGTCGGAGGAAGGTACAAACAAGTATTTAATTGCAAAATATCTAGAATATAAAATGGTTGATGACAAGTTTGTCCTAGAGCAAGTTCATGAATTGGAGGTTCTGGTTAATAAGATTCATGTTCTCAAAATAGTTCTTCCAGAGTCTTTTCAAGTTGCTGCAATTATTATAAAACTACCATCAACTTGGAAAGATTACTCGAAGAAACTAATGCATAAAACTGTGGATATCTCTTTGGAACAACTTCAGAAGAATCATAGAATTGAATCTTAGAATTGAATCTTCCTAGAGGAGTCACGCATACGTGATTCAAAAAATTCTGCCCAAAGTTATTATAAGGTCCACACTGTGGAAAAGAATGAATCTTCGGTAAAAAATGTGAACCTTCAAGTAAAGAAAAGTGGACAACACTTTAATATGGCAAATAAAAGCTAAAACAGGAGATTCTTGGATGTGGAAACAAATGGTTAAAGTCAAGGATAAAGCATTGATTCTCTTTGGAGGAGCTGACAGGTTAAAAGACTTCATTCATTCTTGCCACAGGAACTCTAAACTCAGAATTTCAGCTTTGTATGCAGGGCTTCTTCCTACATCTCAACAGGTTTCTTTTTGGAGGAGCTGACAGGTTAAAAGACTTCATTCATTCTTGCCACAGGAACTCTAAACTCAGAATTTCAGCTTTGTATGCAGGGCTTCTTCCTACATCTCAACAGGTTTCATGGTGTAAAACTGTTTGGGGGAGTCTAAACATCCCTAAACATGCCTTTATTAGCTGGTTAGCTATGTAAAATAGGCTATTGACCCTAGACAAATTACTGCAAAGAGGAATTACAGATAACAACAATTGCAGTTTATGTATGGGTTTAAGCTTGGAGTCTAGGGATCACCTGTTCTTTGAGTGTTCCTTCTCTGGCTACATCTGGGATAAAATCATGGAATGGACAGGCTTTGGATGGAAGTCTACTAATTGGTCTCATCTAGTTAATTGGTTTGCAAGTTTGAGAGGAAGAGGATATAAGCAAAAGCTTAAAAGACTGATTTTTACAGCTTCTATTTACCACATTTGGAGGGAAAGAAATGAACGGATCTTCTCACAAAAATTCAAGGATGCTGATCAGATAGTGAAGGAAATCAAATATGATGTCTCAACCATACTATTGAATAGTCTACACTCCTCTAACAGTGACAGAGAGCTTTTCATGTTAATATGAAGTTCTGATTTTTCTTCATATACGTGTAATTTTTTTGTAAATCTCAGTCCATAGTACTGAGTATTCTTGATGTGTACATATTTCTCATTTGGGATATGAATAAAATTTTCATTGACCAAAAAAAAAGAATTTTCAGAAGAAAAGGGGATCCTGTTTTATTTACGGCAAGCCTGGACATTTTTCTAAAGAATGTCATCAGAGAAAAAATAATAACGTAAAATCAAAGGCTTCTGCAAATATGATAGAAGAGAATCTAGTCGCTATGATTTCTGAAATCAATATGATTTCTGTTAAGTCTGGATGATGGCTTGATTCTGGAGCAACAATCCATGTTTGCAAGGACAAATCCTTGTTCAAAGGATTTGAAGAAATTTCGAAAATTACAAAAGTGCAAATGGGTAACAATGCTTGTGCAAAGGTTGCTGGAAAGGGGTCTATTAATATAGATTTTACTTCTGGAAAGAAATTAACTCTTATAAATGTTCTCTATGTACCCGAAGTTAGAAAGAACTTAGTTTCTGTTGATCTTCTTTGTAAGAAAGGGTTTTGGGTTGCTTTTGAGTCAAATAATGTTATCCTGTCTAAGAATGGGATGTTTGTGGGAAAGGGCTACTCTTGTGATGGAATGTATAAACTAAGTATTAATAATAAAGTGATATCTTCTGTTTATATTGTTGAGTCTTCATATTTATGGCATGATCGCTTAGCACATTTAAATTTTCGCTATTTGAAAAACATGAGAAAGTTAGACTTCATTAACTTTAATGGTGAATTTGATAAATGTGAAATTTGTGCTAAGTCCAAATTAATAAAGAAATATTTTCCAAGTGTTTCTCGCAAAGATTCTAAAGTTTTAGATTTAATACATTCTGATATATGTGAATTGAATGGTATGTTAACTAGAGGAGGAAAAAGATACTTTATCACTTTTGTTGATGATTGCAGTAGATATATGTATGTTTATCTTTTAAGAACAAAAGATGAAGCTTTTGATATGTTTAAAAAATACAAAACAGAAGTTGAAAATCAACTTGAAAGGAAAATTAAAGTATTACGTTCTGATAGAGGTAGTGAATATTTTTCTGATAATTTTAATTCTTTTTGTGAAGAACATGGCATTATTCATCAATGTACATCACCCTATACTCCCCAACAAAATGGTTTAGCCGAAAGAAAAAATAGAGCTTTACAAGAAATGATAAATTGTATGCTTAATAATGCTAAGTTACCTTGAAATTTTTGGGGAGAAGCATTGTACACAACATGTTATATTCATAATAGGATTCCCTCTAAAAAGTCAAATATAAGCTCTTATGAGTTATGGAAAGGTAAAAAACCTAATCTGTCATATTTTAAAGTGTGGAGGTGTTTGGCTTATTATAGAATTCCTGATCCTAAAAGAATATAACTTGGACCTAGAGCCTTTAAAAGTGTTTTTGTCGGATATGCTAAAAATAGTAAAGCATATAGACTACTTGATTTATCTTCTAATACTATTGTTGAATCTAGAGATGTTGAATTCCTTGAAAATAAATTTTCTGTAAATTCTAAAAATGTTGAAAATGTTCCTATTCTGCTTAACTCTAATAATAATTCTAGTTCTGATTTTCATGCTAAGGAAACGAATACATCTAAAGAAATATCAGAGCCAAGAAGAAGTACTAGAGCAAGAAAAGAGAAATCTTTACCTTCAGATTTTATTCTCCTGAACAAATTATGTTTCTTGTTGAATGCGATAGGAATAATAATGTTTTAAATAAACATCCTATAAGTTTTAATCCAGGTGATGATCCTAAAACCTTTATAGAAGCAATGTCATCTAGAGATGCTTCATTTTGGAAAGAAGTTGTCAATGATGAAATGGATTCTATAATGGGAAATAGTACTTGGATTTTAGTAGATTTACCTCAAGGAGCAAAGCCAATAGGAAGTAAATGGGTTTTTAGAAGAAAATATCATTCTGATGGTTCTGTTCAAGCTTTTAAGGCTAGATTAGTAGCCAAAGGGTTTAGACAAAAAGAAGGCATAGATTATTTTGATATATATGCACCTGTCGCACGTATAACATCTATTAGAATTCTTATTGCTTTGGCATCTATACATAAGTTATTTGTGCATTAAATGGATGCCAATACTGCTTTTTTAAATGGAGATTTAAATGAGGAGGTTTACATGGAACAACGGGAAGGTTTCATTCTTCCAGGAAATGAAAGAAAAGTATGTAAACTAATTAAATCTCTTTATGGTCTTAAACAAGCACCAAAACAATGGCATGAAAAGTTTAATTCTGTTATTCTATCTTATGGTTTCAAACATAATAGATCTGATAAGTGTATTTATTCTAAATTCAATGATAAATATGGTGTGTTTATCTGCTTGTAAGTGGATGACATGTTAATATTCAGCACTAATATGATTGGTATAAATGAGGCAAAAGAGTATCTATCTTCTATGTTTAAAATGAAAGATTTAGGAGAAGCGGATACTATTTTAGGGATTAAAGTTAGAAAACATTGTCGGGGTTTTTCTTTATGCCAATCACATTATATTGAAAAAATAGTGAATAAATTTAATCATCTTGGTTTTAAAGAAGTTAGACTTTATTAACTTTAATGGTGAATTTGATAAATATGAAATTTGTGCTAAGTCTAAATTAACAAAGAAATCTTTTCCAAGTGTTTCTCGCAAAGATTCTAAAGTTTTAGATTTAATACATTCTGATATATGTGAATTGAATGGTATGTTAACTAGAGGAGGAAAAAGATACTTTATCACTTTTGTTGATGATTGCAGTAGATATATGTATGTTTATCTTTTAAGAACAAAAGATGAAGCTTTTGATATGTTTAAAAAATACAAAACAGGAAGTTGAAAATCAACTTTAAAGAAAAATTAAAGTATTACGTTCTGATAGAGGTGGTGAATATTTTTCTGATAATTTTAATTCTTCTTGTGAAGAACATGGCATTATTCATCAATATACAGCACCCTATACTCCCTAACAGAATGGTTTAGCCGAAAGAAAAAATAGAACTTTACAAGAAATGATAAATTGTATGCTTATTAATGCTAAGTTACCTTTAAATTTATGGGGAGAAGCATTGTACACAGCATGTTATATTCATAATAGGATTCCATCTAAAAAGTCAAATATAAGCCCTTATGAGTTTTGGAATGGTAGAAAACCTAATCTGTCATATTTTAAAGTGTGGGGGTGTTTGGCTTATTATAGAATTCCTTATCCTAAAAGAACAAAACTTGGACCTAGAGCCTTAAAAAGTGTTTTTGCCGGATATGCTGAAAATAGCAAAGCATATAGACTACTTGATTTATCTTCTAATACTATTGTTGAATCTAGAAATGTTGAATTCTTTGAAAATAAATTTTCTGTAGATTCTGAAAATGTTGAAAATATTCCTATTCTGCGTAACTCAAATAATATTTCTAGTTCTAATTTTCATGCTAAGGAAACGAATACATCTAAAGAAATATCAGAGCCAAGAAGAAGTACTACAGCAAGAAAAGAGAAATCTTTACCTTCAGATTTTATTTCTTCTGAACAAATTATTTTTCTTGTTGAAGGTGATAGGAATAATAATGTTTTAAATAAACATCCTATAAGTTTTAATCCAGGTGATGATCCTAAAACCTTTATAGAAGCAATATCATCTAGAGATGCTTCATTTTGGAAAGAAGCTATCAATGATGAAATGGATTCTATAATGGGAAATAGTACTTAGATTTTAGTAGATTTACCTCAAGGATCAAAGCCAATAGGATGTAAATGGGTTTTTAGAAGAAAATATTATTCTGATGGTTATGTTCAAGCTTTTAAGGCTAGATTAGTAGCCAAAGGGTTTAGACAAAAAGAAGGCATAGATTATTTTGATACATATGCACCTGTCGCAAGTATAACTTCAATTAGAATTCTTATTGCTTTGGCATCTATACATAAGTTATTTGTGCATCAAATAGATGTCAAGACTGCTTTTTTAAATGGAGATTTAAATGAGGAGGTTTACATGGAACAACCGGAAGGTTTCATTCTTCATGGAAATGAAAGAAAAGTATGAAACTAATTAAATATCTTTATGGTCTTAAACAAGCACCAAAACAATGGCGTGAAAAGTTTGATTCTGTTATTCTGTCTTATGGTTTCAAACATAATAGTGCTGATAAGTGTATTTATTCTAAATTCAATGATAAATATGATGTGCTTATCTGCTTGTATGTGGATGACATGTTAATATTCGGCACTAATATGATTGGTATAAATAAGACAAAAGAGTATCTATCTTCTATGTTTAAAATGAAAGATTTAGGAGAAGCAGATACTATTTTAGGGATTAAAGTTAGAAAACATAGTGGGGGTTTTTCTTTAAGCCAATCACATTATATTAAAAAAATAGTGAATAAATTTAATCATCTAGGTTTTAAAGAAGTTAACACTCCTTTTGATCCCAGTGTCAAATTGACTACCAATTCTGGTAGAGCTGTAGCATAGCTTGAGTATGCTAGTGTAATTGATTCTTGAATGTATGCTATGCATTGTACTAGACCTGATATTTCATTTGCTGTATGCAAATTAAGTAGATACACTAGTAATCCAAGTGTAGAACATTGGAAAAGCATTTCCAGGATTTTTGGATATTTAAAGAAAACCAAAAATCTGTGTTTTTTATATAATGATTATCCGGCTGCATTAGAGGAATACACCGATGCAAGCTAGATGACTAGTGTTGGAGAAAACCAATCCACTTTTGGAATGATTTTTACACTTGGTGGAGGAGCAGTTTCTTTGGGCAAGAAAGAAACAAACATGTATCTCACCCTCCACCATGGAATCTGAATTCATTGCTTTAGCAGCAACTGGTAAAGAGGCTGAATGGATTAGGAACATATTGCTAGATATTAAGTTATGGCCGAGTCCAATGCCTCCTATCTCTATCTATTATGATAGTCAAGCCAATATTAAGTTATGGCCGAGTCCAATGCCTCCTATCTCTATCTATTATGATAGTCAAGCCACTTTGTCAATGGCTTATGATTGTACATATAATGGTAAGTCTAGACACATAAGTCTAAGACATGAATATGTGAGACACTTGATACAAGATAGTGTCATAACTATTGTCTATGTCAAGAAAAATAAAAATTTGACTGATCTATTTACAAAACCTCTAGCAAGAGAGGTAGTAAAGATGGCATCAAGTGAAATGGGGCTGAAACTTTATATTTAAAATCACCAGGAAATGGTAACCCAACCATTTACTAGAACTAAACTGGTTAAATGGTTTAAATGGGTAATAACAAGTTTCTGAAAGTGATTGATTGATATTGATGCATTAAGCCATAAAAGATAATGTCAATATCGTCCATTACGGAATAAGAGGATGAGTTATGCTCTTAATGAAAGTCTAATACAATATTGTTGTATGTTTAAAGTAATGGAAAACACATTGTAGACGTTTCACCTATATGAACTTAGAAGTGGTACCGCTTCTTAAAAGAGCTAAAGGTTTGTTCTTTAAAGAGTTCATGAACCAGGTATAAGCACAAGGCCATAACAGTGCTAAAATATTAATTCTCATTGAAACAATAGATTAGTGTATGTACAATATTCTCCGGTTCTATCACAAAGAGTAATTAGTTTAATGTTAAGGCAACTAACGACTTGGATAGAACTTTGAGGTATTTGTACTAAGTAAATGTTTAAATCAAAAGATACCTCTACATATGTATACTTATTTTATTTTGTACATGTTGCAGATTATTTTTAAATATAATACTATTAAAATGTTTTTTCAAACAAAGTAGGGGATTGTTAGTATTTGTTTGTAAAAAACAAGATAGTCCCACATTGAAATTTTGAACATTCTTTTAGAGGTTTAAAAGCATTGAATGCTTATTGGGATTTGAATAATGGATCAAAGTGTAGGCTTCTAAACCCGCGTG
This sequence comes from Asparagus officinalis, assembly GCF_001876935.1. Taxonomy (NCBI): domain Eukaryota; kingdom Viridiplantae; phylum Streptophyta; class Magnoliopsida; order Asparagales; family Asparagaceae; genus Asparagus; species Asparagus officinalis. The sequence goes on from NC_033797.1 coordinate 104,435,259, forward strand.
CGGGTAGCGTGAATAATGCGCGATTTTGACGCGATTATTAGATGCACTTATCACTTTGCATGCTTGCCGCTGCTGCTTAAATATTCTATTTTTTATATATATAATTATATATTGAATATATTTTTTCATGTTATTTTGAATTTTAAAATATTATGAAAAGACAAGTGAATGTTGAAAAGTGGTTGTTTGCTCCAAGGGGTGTTTTGAAAAGTTATGACTATTGGAAGCACATTTTCAAACCTATAAATAGTTTATGTTTTCAGATATCTATTGACAATTCTTTTCTGAATCTTTTCTATCAAAAACTTCTGCAATATTAGAAACTTGTTTCACAACGAATTAAGGAAAATTCCAGATTTGCTTACTAGAATTTTCATTTTCTGTTGTATCCTGGGAAGAAAATTTGAATTAACCCGAAGCAACTTTGAATATCAAGTGGGGGCAAATATTTCTTTAAGGAAAGTGTTTCACGCCTCAGAATTTCTGTCTCCTTCAATTTTTAAAACTAACAATCTTAAAAAAATATCTCTGCTACGATGGAGTCAGAATCAATCAAGGTGATGAATCAAGACATGATCAAATTGGACCGATTCGACGGGAACAATTTCTCTCGCTGGCAAGACAATATGATGTTTCTTCTTACAGTATTGAAGAACTCCTACATCCTCAACCCCAACCTACAAACCATAGAAGATCCAAAACTAAGTGCAGACGACAAACAACCTACTGAGGAGGAAATAGAAGAAATCAAAAAGCAGAAGGCAAAACGGGAGGAAGATGAAGTGTTGTGTCGCGGTCACATTCTGAACACACTTTTGGACCGATTGTATGATCTTTTCACGAGGATAAAGTCGGCAAGGGAGATCTGGAACGCACTGGAATTTAAATACAAAGCCGAGGAGGAAGGTACAAACAAGTATTTAATTACAAAATATATAGAATATAAAATGGTTGATGACAAGTCTGTCCTAGAGCAAGTTCATAAATTGGAGGTTCTGGTTAATAAGATTCATGTTCTCAAAATAGTTCTTCTAGAGTCTTTTCAAGTTGCTGCAATTATTGTAAAACTACCATCAACTTGGAAAGATTACTCGAAGAAACTGAGTCTTTTCAAGTTGCTGCAATTATTGTAAAACTACCATCAACTTGGAAAGATTACTCGAAGAAACTAATGCATAAAACTGAGGATATCTCTTTGGAACAACTTCAGAAGAATCTTAGAATTGAAGAGGAGTCACGCATACGTGATTCGAAAAATTCTGTCCAAATTCGAAAAATTCTGTTCAAAGGATTTGAAGAAATTTCAGAAATTAAAGACGTGCAAATGGGGAACAATGCTTGTGTAAAGGTTGCTGGAAAGGGGACTGTTGATATAGATTTTACTTCTGAAAAGAAATTGACTCTTATAAATGTTCTGTATATACCCGAAGTTAGAAAGAACATAGTTCCTGTTGATCTTCTTTGTAAGAAAGGGTTTCGGGTTGCTTTTGAGTCAAATAATATTATCCTGTCTAATAATGGGATGTTTGTGGGAAAGGGCTACTCTTGTGATGGGATGTATAAACTAAGTATTAATAATAAAGTGATATCTTCTGTTTATATTGTTGAGTCTTCATATTTATGGCATGATCGCTTAGCACATTTAAATTTTTGCTATTTGAAAAACATGAGAAAGTTAGACTTCATTAACTTTAAAGGTGAATTTGATAAATGTGAAATTTGTACTAAGTCTAAATTAACAAAGAAATCTTTTCCAGGTGTTTCTCACAAAGATTCTAAAGTTTTAGATTTAATACATTCTAATATATGTGAATTGAATGGTATGTTAACTAGAGGAGGAAAAAGATACTTTATCACTTTTGTTGATGATTGCAGTAGATATATGTATGTTTATCTTTTAAGAACAAAAGATGAAGCTTTTGATATGTTTAAAAAATACAAAACAGAAGTTGAAAATCAACTTTAAAGAAAAATTAAAGTATTACGTTCTGATAGAGGTGGTGAATATTTTTCTAATAATTTTAATTCTTCTTGTGAAGAACATGGCATTATTCATCAACGTACAGCACCCTATACTCCCCAACAGAATGGTTTAGCCGAAAGAAAAAAATAGAACTTTATAAGAAATAATAAATTGTATGCTTAATAATGCTAAGTTACCTTTAAATTTATGAGGAGAAGCATTGTACACAGCATGTTATATTCATAATAGGATTCCCTCTAAAAAGTCAAATATAAGCCCTTATGAATTATGGAATGGTAGAAAACCTAATCTGTCATATTTTAAAGTGTGGGGGTGTTTGGCTTATTATAGAATTCCTGATTCTAAAAGAACAAAACTTGGACCTAGAGCCTTTAAAAGTGTTTTTGTCGGATATGCTGAAAATAGCAAAGCATATAGACTACTTGATTTATCTTCTAATTCTATTGTTGAATCTAGAGATGTTGAATTCTTTGAAAATAAATTTTCTGTAGATTCTGAAAATGTTGAAAATGTTCTTATTCTACTTAACTCTAATAATATTTCTAGTTCTAATTTTCATGCTAAGGAAATAAATACATCTAAAGAAATATCAGAGCCAAGAAGAAGTACTAGAGCAAGAAAAGAGAAATCTTTACCTTCAGATTTTATTTCTCCTGAACAAATTATTTTTCTTGTTGAAGGTGATAGGAATAATAATGTTTTAAATCAACATCCAATAAGTTTTAATCCAGGCGATGTTCCTAAAACCTTTATAGAAGCAATGTTATCTAGAGATGCTTCATTTTGGAAAGAAGCTATCAATGATGAAATGGATTCTATAATGGGAAATAGTACTTGGATTTTAGTATATTTACCTCAAGGATCAAAGCCAATAGGATGTAAATGGGTTTTTAGAAGAAAATATCATTCTGATGGTTCTGTTCAAGCTTTTAAGGCTAGATTAGTAGCCAAAAGGTTTAAACAAAAAGAAGGCATAGATTATTTTGATACATATGCAGTCGCACGTATAACATCTATTAGAATTCTTATTGCTTTGGCATCTATACATAAGTTATTTGTGCATCAAATGGATGTCAAGACTGCTTTTTTAAATGGAGATTTAAATGAGGAGGTTTACATGGAACAACCGAAAGGTTTCATTCTTTCAGGAAATGAAAGAAAAGTATGTAAACTAATTAAATCTCTTTATGGTCTTAAACAAGCACCAGAACAATGGCATGAAAAGTTTGATTCTGTTATTGTGTCTTATAGTTTCAAATATAATAGTGCTGATAAGTGTATTTATTCTAAATTTAATGATAAATATGGTGTGCTTATCTGCTGGTATGTGGATGACATGTTAATATTCGGCACTAATATGATTGGTATAAATGAGACAAAAGAGTATCTATCTTCTATGTTTAAAATGAAAGATTTAGGAGAAGCGGATATTATTTTAGGGATTAAAGTTAGAAAACATAGTGGGGGTTTTTCTTTAAGCCAATCACATTATATTGAAAAAATAGTGAATAAATTTAATCATCTTGGTTTTAAAGAAGTTAACACTCATTTCGATCCCAGTGTCAAATTGACTGCCAATTCTGATAAAGCTATAGCACAGCTTGAGTATGCTTGTGCAATTGGTTCTTTAATGTATGCTATGCATTGTAGTAGACCTGATATTTTATTTGTTGTATGCAAATTAAGTAGATACACTATTAATCCAAGTGTATAACATTGGAAAAGCATTTCTAGGATTTTTGGATATTTAATGAAAACCAAAAATCTGTGTTTGTTCTATAATGATTATCTGGCTGTATTAGAGGGATACACCGATGCAAGTTGGATGACTAGTCTTGGAGACAACCAATCCACTTCTGGAATGATTTTTACACTTGGTAGATGTAAAACCCCATAAATTTGAATATTTTATGATAAATAATGATAAATATGTTATATAGTGAAAAATAATATATTTGATGTTTGAATATGATAAGAATTGATTTGAGATTAATTCAATGTATATTTGTGAAAATATGAGTGCAAATGCACGAAACATGCACAAAGGCCAAAAGAGTGAAAATCTGGTAATAATAAACAGTTATGAGTTTTTATGTTTTGCACGCCGATGCAGTTAGAATTTGAAAAAGGGTAAAAACCAAAGTTGTGGGTCTCTTCAACAGCTTTCAAACAAGTCTTAGATCGCCTCATTCCGAGGTCGGATGAGAAAGTTACAGCCAAAATACAGAAGGTTATTTTTCTAGTCAGACTAGGTTTCCTGGTTCGGGTCAAACAGGTTTGTTTCGGGTTTGCCTCTATAAATACATGTATTTTTTACGAAAATTCTTTTGTTTTATCATATCTAAGAACCCTAACAGCCACCAAACCCCTATAAACCCTATTTTGAATTCTTGGAGAAGATTGTAGGCTTTCAAGTTGGGTTTTTGTTGATTTTTGGCTTTCGGAGTGGAGATCTCCTTCGATGTTGCTTCTAACAAGTTTTCCTACAACCCCAGGCGAGTATCATCTCTATTAATCCCCTTCCTAGTTTTTAAAATATTTTTAAAGAGTTTTTAATGAGTTTTATAGAGCCTAATCAATTAATTTGTGTATAAAAATTGGATCTTTTGTATATATGTATAAAGACTAGGTCTTTTCATGTTAAAGAGATTAAGCATGAATTTACAGAAGTATTTTAAGATCTAAAAATAATTTAAAACATTGTTTATCTGAATTTAGATGTCTTATTCTTCGTTTTAAAGTTTCGTGCATGATTGAAGGTTTATATATAATTTCTTGTGCAAATAATCATGTTTGTTATGTTCTGCTGAAAATCTGCTGCACATATATACTATTAAACTAGAAATTTAAAATAACAAATGAAATACAAATTGAACCAAACTAATTCCAATTGAAATATATGTGAATCTAGTTTTCAAAACAGAAAACCATACATAAATATAGTTTTCCTAGAGAAAGATAGACTCAATTTACTGATGATATATTCTGCAGAAAATCTGCTGCACATATAAAATATTTAACTAGAAATTAGAAATATCATATGAACTCCAAATTGAACCAAATTAGTGTCAAATGGTATCTATTTGAGTCTAGTTTTCAAAACGAAAAACTATTCTTAAAAAGATTTTGTACAAAGAAAGATATTCTCAAATTACTAATGATATGTTCTGCAGAAAACTACAGACGTGCTGATTTGAAATAAATTGATATATTACGTAAAGGTTTCTTGAGTTTTGCTCTTGTTTGTTATTTTTGAGAGAGTTTCTCGATCTTGTACTGTTATATTATAATGATTAAGAGTTGTTTAATACCTGGGATGATGGTGGACTTCAGATGTGGACACGCACACCAAGATTTGTGCATGTATGCTATCAGATGTGGACACGCACACCAAGATTTGTGCATGTATGCTATATTGTGTTAGATTGACACACTTTTAACACGAGTTAAATTGATAAACACATATGAATAATGGTGTTCTATATGTATCCGGAAATAGGAAGATAAACCCTATTGCCGCAGAACGATTAAGTAATAGTACTATAATAGTATCGTTAGTACATGTATCCGGAATAGGAAAATAATAAACCCTATTGCCGCAGAACGATTGAGTAAGAGTATTACAATAGTATCGTTATTACATGTATCCGGAATAGGAAAAAAATAAACCCTATTGTCGCAGAATGATTGAGTAAGAGTATTACAACAGTATCGTTATTATATGTATCCGAAATAGGAAAATAATAAACCCTATTGCCGCAGAGCGATTGAGTAACGAGCATTACAGAAGTATCGCTATAGTACAAGATGATACACACATAGATAATTGATCAGTTGTAAGTTTTACTTCCATGATAGATTGCCCGCGAGTAGGGTATTTCCTTTGAGATTTTGATGCACCCGTTATGAACGGCAGATATATTTATTTTAGCAATTGTTAATATCCTCTTATATTAGAGCAGGTCACTCAGACGTAATTTGAGATGAGATGATTATTCTTTATGTTGAAGATTGGAGTATTTATCATTGATTATTTGTTTCATAGAGGGTTATTGTTTGGTGGAAAATTTGTAATAAGAAAAATGAATGAAAGAACTGTATTTGATTTTATTCTCTCTAACTGCTTAGAAAAAGAATGATTACAACTCTCTCCACTCTCGATTACAATTGGATTCCCGATTACAAAAGAGAAGAGAATGATCTGGATTCTCTCCTTTGTTTAATTCTGGGTTCTTCTCGGTAGCGATGAGATGCCTCCCTCGAATGCTTGCGTCGAGTTTGCTTCTCGTTGACGATCCGAATATCTATACTCACTGGAACAACGGTTTGATCTTACTGATAATTCTTGACGAATATTGTAGTTCAGAACGAATAACAAACTCTGATAAAAAGAGTTGTTTGAACCGAAAATGATTCGGTTAATAAGCCAAATATCGATGGTTTAGAGATCCTCCGTTTGTTGATTTCCCAGACTGTGACCCGAAAGATCCAGCCCTGATCTGATTATCAAAAATCCGATCTTTAACTCTGTTGAGTTTGTCGTTATTTATAGGGGATTAAGGGGTGTAACCACCTCCTTAATTCGCTCCTAAGTGGGGCTAATGGGATGTAACCGCCCCTCAAATCACTCCTGAGTGGAGTTGTGATCCCCTCAGATCGTGGGAAACGGTTTTGGAACCGTTCAGCTCGTGTTTGAACGAGTCAAACGCAGGCCCGCGTTCTGACGTGAATTCTGCAATCAAACGCAATGTCTGGAAGCTTGAACGCATCATCTGGAAGCTCGGACGCAGCAATTAGAAGCTGCGTTTGCAGCGTTGGAATCTATGTCTGAGCTACGTTTGCAGCGATTTGGAAGCTGCGTCTGAGCTGCGTTTGCAGCGATTTGGAAGCTGCGTCTGGCGGCGATTTGAGCTGCGTCTGGCGGTGATTTGAGCTGCGTCTGGCAGCGGTTTGAGCTGCGTTTGGCAGCGATTTGAGCTGCGTCTGTCAGCGATTAGAGCTGCGTCTGGGTTGCGTTTGCAGCGATTTGGAAGCTGCGTTTGAGCTGCGTTCGTGGCTATGAACAC
>NC_033797.1:104442474-104447334 GCF_001876935.1 Asparagus officinalis
GAGAGTCGATAAGTGGATTTTGTCAGAGGTGTTTGATATTAACGTGACAAGATTGTGTTGCGATTGGAGCAACTTTGTGGACTTATCATCCTATTGACGAGGATTGATAAGTTGATTTGTCAGAGGTTTGGTGTTAACGTGACAGGATTGTGTTGCGATCGGAGCAACTTTGTGGACTTATCATCCTATTGACGAGGATTGATAAGTGGGTTTTTCAGAGGTGTAATATTAACGTGACAGGATTTTGTGTTGCGATTGGAGCAACTTTGTGGACTTATCATCCTATTGATGAGGATTGATAAGTGGGTTTTTGTCAGAGGTGTTTGATATTAACGTGACAAGAGAATGTTGCGATCGGAGCAACTTTGTTGACTTATCATCCTATTGACGAGGATTGATAAGTGGGTTTTGTCAGAGGTTTAGTGTTAACGTGACAGGATTTGTGTTGCGATTGGAGCAACTTTGTGGACTTATCATCCTATTGATGAGGATTGATAAGTTGATTTGTCAGAGGTTTGGTGTTAACGTGACAAGAGAATTTATGGGCCTATCGCTCTATTGAAGAGAGTCGATAAGTTGATATTGTTAGAGGTGTAATATTAACGTGACAATATTTTGTGTTGCGATTGGAGCAACTTTGTGGACTTATCATCCTATTGAAGAGGATTGATAAGTTGATTTCGTCAGAGGTGTGATATTAACATGACGGAAATTTATGTTGCGATGAGAGCAACTTTGTGGAGTTATCATCCTATTGACGAGGATTGATAAGTGGGTTTTGTCAGAGGTTTAGTGTTAACGTGACATGATTTGTGTTGCGATTGGAGCAACTTTGTGGACTTATCGCTTTATTGAAGAGAGTCGATAAGTTGATTTTGTCGTCAGAGGTGTGATGTTAACTTGACAGGAATTTGTGGACCTATCGCTCTATTGAAGAGAGTCGATAAGTTGAAAGTGTTGCGATCGGAGCAACTTTGAGGACCTATCGCTCTATTGACGAGAGTCGACAAGTTGATTTTGTCAGAGGTGTTTGATATTAACGTGACAAGAGAATGTTGCGATCAGAGCGACTTTGTGGACTTATCATCCTATTGAGGAGGATTGATAAGTGGATTGTCAGAGGTATGATGTTAACATGACAAGAGGATGTGTTACGATTGAAGCAACTTTGTGGACTTATCATCCTATTGACGAGAATTGATAAGTGGATTGTCAGAGGTATGGTGTTAACATGACAAGAGGATGTGTTGCGATTGAAGCAACTTTGTGGACTTATCATCCTATTGAAGAGGATTGATAAGTGGATTTTGTCAGAGGTTTAGTGTTAACGTGACAAAATGTGTTGCGATTGGGGCAACTTTGAGAACCTATCGCTCTATTGGAGAGTCGATAAGTGGATTGGTTGTCAGAGGTGTGATATTAACGTGACAGGATTTGTGTACTTGTGATTTGAACAAGATTTTGAAGACTAGCGTCTCGCTAGGGAGAATTGCTAAGTGAGTTTATCATCAGAAGCGATGAATTTTGATACTAAGATTTAAACAAGATTTTGAAGACTTAGTGTCTTGTTGGGGAAGATTGGGATTTGAGCAATTTCGAGGACCTATCATCCTATTGTTAAGGATTGATAAGTTGGTTGTCAGAGGTGTATTGTTAACGTGACAAATTGGGAGTGATGCAAGCTGCATTCATACTCTGTGGGGTGATGATTGTCAGAAGTATAATGTTAACTCGACGATGTGAAAGATTCGTTACTCTTAATCCAGAGGGTTCCAAGTAACCAACCCCCAGTCTTGATTAAGACTTAGCAGGGGAATAAAAAGAAGTAGATAAGGCACATCACGTAGTGGGACACTATCCATGAAGTCGGAACAGAGGCACATCACCTGGTAGGCCATTATCTGATGAGTTTGACTATCAGAGGTAACTGTTAACGTGATAGTTTTGTGGACCCGCCATCCTACTTGAAGAGGATTGGTGGGGGAATTTGGAGGAAAAGGACTATCAGAGGTGACGGTTAACGTGATAGTTTTGGTGGACCCACCATCCTACTTAAAGAGAATTGGTGGGAGAATTTGGAGGAAAAGGACTATCAGAGGTGACGGTTAACGTGATAGTTTTGGTGGACCCGCCATCCTACTTGAAGAGGATTGGTAGGAGAATTTGGAGGAAAATGACTATCAGAGGTGACGGTTAACGTGATAGTTTTGGTGGATCCACCATCCTACTTAAAGAGGATTGGTGGGAGAATTTGGAGGAAAAGGACTATCAGAGGTGACGGTTAACGTGATAGGTTTGGTAGATTTTGTGGTTGACAGAGGTATTCTATTAAACATAACAACTCAGAAAATTTATTACTACAAATAAATCAACCCCCAGTCTTGAACAAGTGCAGAGGGGAAGGGTAGACGTGACACATTGCCTAGTGAGCCACTGTCTAACGAGTTTGACTATCAGAGGTAACTGTTAACGTGATAGTTATTGGACCTACCATTCTACTGGAAAGGATTGGCTTCAGCGGCCGTAGTATCTTCCGGTTCTGATTGGGAAGAGTGAGCTTAGTCCGATTGCTCAGGTGAAGGTTGGGCTTGGTCTGATTGCTCAGGTTGATCCTGCGTACTTTGTTCTTCAGCTTTGATCCTGGTAATAATCTTTTGGGCATGTTCGCCTTGAGAGATTAGTTGTCTCCAAGAACGGCATTCTGCAACCCTCATTTGTGCTAGAAGGTTGGTCTGCAAGTTGTGTCGACAGGTCTCTACTAAGGTAGACTATGTCATGGTTCGAAACCTTTTGACGAAGGCTTTGACAGACTCCCTCTTCTTATGCTTAGTGGCGAGAAGGGTATGAATGGAGACTTCTGTATCATCTTCAAAGAATCTTGATAGGAAAAGTCTCTCTAAATCCGTCCACTTTTGGATACAACCGGCAAACAATTTTCTGAACCATTCAAAGGCAACTCCCTTGAGGGTGCCAATGAATAATCGAGCCAGTATGGCGTCGTTTGATATCACATTTCCAGTCTGTGACTTGAAATGATAGATATGTTGGTTCGGTGATCCCATGCCGCTAAAAGTTTGTAGCGTCGGGACCTCAAACTTTGGAGGATAAGGGGCTGCATCTCATTTGGCAGGATAGGGTCTGACAACTCCCTCGTCTTAGAGCTCGCTTCTGTTGGTAATGGCATTGAGGCGGGCTTCCAATTCTTCCATTTTGGCAGATTGGAGATTCTGCTCGTTCGCAGTCTCTCTTCCTTCATCAGAGGAAGATTCTAGGTTGTGGGCTTCTTGGTCAGAAGCCGTGTCATCAACCACTTTTCCCTTCCCTTTGCTTGTGTGAGGTCGGGATGAAGACGTTTTTACTCTCCGGGAGGATTCTTGCCTAGGTGGCAACTCTGTCTTCTGAGATTTAGCCTTGTCTGCGACGAGTTGAGTCAACAGGTCTAGGAGTTCATTGAGGGTCTTCTGCTGTGATTTGAGCATGGCGTCTTGCTCAGCAACCCTCTTTGAAAGATCTTCAGAATGTTCTGCCATGTGGGTAAAACTCTCATGCCCAATGAAAGAGCTTGATGATTGAGACTCCGCAATGGCTGAGTGTTCATCATCGGAATTAGTTCCTCTAGCTAGCCTCCGATAGTTGATAGGGAGAATGGCTCATGTTCGCGTCCGAGTGCATTGGTAGACTCCTTCAAACTCGTTAGCGATTTCTCTGACGGTCGGTGAACGACTTGTCTCAGAACTAGGACCTGAGGCTTTCCCTCTGCCGATCACATTGATAGTGACCTCAGGATATTCGGTCTCTGGAGACTTCTTCCTGTGAGAACATCGACGTTGGTTGGGCAAAGCAACATTCGTAAATTGGTCGAACACCAATAGTTTGGCCACATATGAGCAGCATTGATATTCCGAGAGGACCGTAGGAATGACTTGTTACATCGGTCTTTCTCTAGATATGAACTCTCTCAGATCTGTTGTGAAGATTCAAGGAGAACTACTCACTGATCGTGAGGTTTGAATTGGAACCCCCAGTCCATGATTGGACAAGACTGACTCTTGGTGAACATGGATCTGGTTGAGATACTTTGAATCCATGGACTTTTTATATCCGCCCCTCAACCAAGTCGCGCCCCGAAGCTCCACGGAGAAGACCAGGTTCCATATTGAATTTTGTCACCCGAACGCATGCCTGAGCTTCACGTTTTGCTGATGAAACGCATATTTAAGAGTTGCGTTTATTTTGTGGAATGCACCCCTGAGGGTTGCGTTCATTTTGTGGAACGCGCCCCTGAGGGTTGCGCTCAGTCTTCTTCACACAGAGCCTATGTTTGGGCTCATAGACGCGATACTTGCATTCTAAAATAGAAACGTAGGGCATAGGGTCGCGTTTAGGCTCACAAACACGAAGCTCGTGTTGACTTGAGGATCGATATTCTCAAAGATGTGCTCGTCGTAGGGATCTCCTCCTGCGTCGAGCGGCATCCTTCCTAGCCTGCTTCAAGGCATTTGTTGCCTCAATGGACATCTTTCGACCCGATACCCATCGTCTTGGTGCGGGTTTGGCTGAAGCTGAGCCCACTCCATCGGAGGAGGGGCTGTCCAAGCAATCTGGCCCAAAGGAGAGGTCTTCCTTCGGCGGTTCGGCTGCAATTGGAGCAGTTGGAGCTTTAGTCTCTTTGGAGACTTTATGGATCTTGAACATAGGCTTGGGGCTAAGGGATCTGGAGGAGAGGGCTTCCTCGTACTTGACTTGATTGAACTCTACAACGAGAGTTTCAACCGTCGTTCTAGTGAGATGAACATCGGATTGCGCCACCACTTCTTCGTCAGAGAAGCTAGTCCCCAGCAGAGTCGCCATCTTTTGTTT
>NC_033797.1:104447738-104458663 GCF_001876935.1 Asparagus officinalis
ACCGCACCCGAAAGATCCAGCCACGAACTAAGTTGATTTCTTAGTTATTTATAGGGGATTAAGGGGTGTAACCACCTCCTTAATTCGCTCCTAAGTGGGGCTAATGGGATGTAACCGCCCCTCAAATCACTCCTGAGTGGAATTGTGATCCCCTCAGATCGTGGGAAACAGTTTTGGAACCGTTCAGCTCGTGTTTGAACGAGTCAAATGCAGGCCCGCGTTCTGACGTGAATTCTGCAATCAAACGCAGTGTCTGGAAGCTTGAACGCATCGTCTGGAAGCTCGGACGCAGCAATTAGAAGCTACGTTTGCAGCGTTGGAATCTACGTCTGAGCTGCGTTTGCAGCGATTTGGAAGCTGCGTCTGGCGGTGATTTGAGCTGCGTTTGGCGGCGATTTGAGCTGCGTTTGGCAGCATGGACGGCAGATATATTTGTTTTAGCTTAGTTGGTATCCTCTTATATTAGAGCAGGTCACTCGGACGTAATTCGAGATGAGATGATTATTCTTTATGTTGGAGATTGGAGTATTTATCATTGATTATTTGTTTTTCATTCATAGAGAGTTGTATGAATGATTTGATATATGTATGTACTGACTCTATTTTCTTATATACTCCTACCCCTTCCCCTGGGAGAGGTAGTGATGATCTCGCTAGCGCTTTGATGCTCGTTGTTTTCCTCCCTTTCAGGCAGCGAGTTTGGCGCACGGAGAGTCGCAGGTTGATGGGACTTCTTAGTTATCCATTTAGTTACTTATCATATTTTTGTAGTTATTGTAGAACTCCACATGTAGTTGATTATTTTCAGAATCTAAATTGGTATTTTATTTCATAGAGTTGAGAGCTATTATGAGACTTTGTTTATGTGACTCATTGTATTTGAGATTCAGTTCAGACTCAGAGATATGTCTATTTCATCCCAGTTGGGCTCATTATTGATTTTTCATATGCTTCTTCTGTGTACATTCGGTGTTGTTCTATTTCTATTTCTATTTTTGCCTGTCCGTACCTTCACCTATTTATTGTTTCCACTAGAGAGATAGTGATTATGATGGTGAAACATGTCGTAGCATGGTGTTTGGTGCTTGGCAGATTTGACAATCTGGGTTTCACCTAGGGCTATAGCCTTATGTGAACCCTGGGGCGTCACAGTTGGTATCAGAGCTCTAGTTTCAGTATCCTTAGGATCATTCCTGTGTCAAATTATGGAGCTAGGATAGAGTTTTCTAGGATTCACGTATAGAGTCCGTTAGGAATTCCTAGAATGAGTGAGGACGATATGTTCGTATATCTCAAAATTTCAAAAAAAATTTTATGACAATTATTTTATGTTGATTTAAAGTATTTGCATGAATTCTATATGTTATGAATACGTATTGTGATACGTTATATATATATGTATATATGTTTGCGATCTCACTTACTGTGATCATAAGCTCTCCTCTCGATATTATGAATGTTGGGATGAGAATACGGTCGAGATAAAACTCATACCCGGAGAGCTGAGCAAGCAGAGTCCGAGCCGCAGCAGGCTCCACAGTATTTGATTGACTTTATGATACCGTTTGTAGACTAGCAACACTCGAGGAGGGAGTAGCGAGCCACATTATATTTTTTGGAGTTCCACCAACCGTTGTACCAATTGTACATATTGAAGAGGTAATACTAATGATTACATTATCACCACAACCATTTGTTGATAGTGATACAGAGTAGGAGGCTTGGCTCTGTAAGAATAAGAAAGATGTAGGACACTGAGAACACCATAGTGCAGGGCACATTGGATTCATATGCAGCTTATAAATAAAAAGAAATATGTGAAAATTCCTTAACGTAGACTCAGTATCAAACCAGAGGTTAAATATATTCAGCACAGAGGATATCACCGGAGAATAGCAGCAAAGAATAGCTACGATTTTAGATTTTCATCGGGACAGTGAATATCACTTATTTGGGAAAATTTTGTTTACTTCTTCGACAAGCAGTTAGAGATAGTTTGCTTAAAATAGTGAGATATGCCTATAGTTAATTACAAAATCTAGACTAGCATGATGGTAATGACAAGGGCAAGAGGCCTATTATGGGATCTAGAGGACCCTAGCAGCAGGGTAAGGATTTTTACCATCAGCAATAAAGGCATTACAAGAAGATAGCAAACATGATTTGATAACACTGTAGCAGCGCATGATTCGGGACACATGATACAATTATAATAAGATCGGACATAGAGCGAAGAATTATTGCAGTACACCAGCAGGAGACTAGCATGATAGAGATCAGGGCCAATAATCTTAGGGAAACAGTTACGGTTAGCATCGGAGGATAGATGTGCTACCGGTTATTCTGAGGATGTAGGGGCCTATAGGCCAGAATTGCGCTATTTAGAGTATTCATCAGTGTCAGATGGACCCATGTGTTTCACCGCCAGCAGCGTAGCAGGCGTCGGCCACCAGCAGAGTTTATGTAGTCGCGCCATGTGATCATTGTGCGAGCAGAGTTTTTGTAGTAAATTCTTATCCAGCTCGAATCTTGTTGATTCAGAAGTTTTGCATTTTTTTTATCTATCATGATGTCATGATTAGACATCAGCTTGTAGCGCAGCGTTTAGGCGTTCCATTATTAGTTTGTACTCCTTTAGGGGAGCTGTCCCTATTAGAGAGTATATGTAGGAGATGTGTCATCAGTATAGATGAGTTTGAGTTCATCTTTGTCATGGTCGTGTTGTGGATGTCGAATTTCGATGTCATTCTTGGTATGGAATGGTTATTATCCTACAATATCAGTACCGACTGTTTTCCTAAAACAGTATGCTTGTGAGATTTCGTTGGGATTGTATAGATAGTAGCAACCTCATAGGGTAACCAGAATGCGGAGTCATTTCTGGCATACGTCGAAGAGGTGATAATACAGGATCGGGGTGCAGTTTTGAGCGAGACCGGAGTTGTCTCAGTATATCAGGATGTCTTTCAGAACATACCTATGTTTTTCTCCAGTGAGAGAGGTTGTTTCCCTGCATCGAGTTGCAGCAGACACCGTACCGATTTTTCGAGCACCCTATCATATCTTATGGCACCCGCTGAGAGGAGGGAGCTACAGACTCAGGTAGATGAGTTGTTAACTCAGGGCTTTATTTGTCGGAGTCATTTTCATGGGAGCACAGGTCTTTTTCGTGGGGAAGAAGGACTATAGCATGCGATTGTGTATCGATTATCGTGAGTTGAATAAGGTCATTTTCTGGATCACGAATACACTATCGAGGATTTATTACTTGTTTGACTAGCTGAAGGGAGCGCAGCATTTCTCGAAGATTGATCTTCGTGTTAGACCCTAGAGGGGGGGTGATTAGGGTCTTATGCTAATCTAATCCGATTAAATGCCAATTAAAACTAATTAACAAGTTATCCTAGCAAGTATGAAATACAACAAGATATATGAGCTAGGATAAGCAATATGAATAATGAAATATATCCTATATGATGAACTATATATGCAAGGATATAAAAGAGATATATGCAATGTATGTGCAAGGATATATAAACTAACACAAGGGTAAACAATATGAACTAGATAGTGGATGATATAGATAATGAGCTAATGACAATGGCGATATAAGATATGAACATAAATATGAATGAACGCCAAAGCACACTCAAACAAGCAATATGATCACGGAGTTCGGACCTTCCGTCCTACGTCTCCGCTCCCCACTCCCGGGGAGAAATCCACTAACACAATCCGGTTTGGAAGCCGGAACTTCTTCTACACACTCGGTTTTCTAGCTAACCGAAAACTCTACAACTCACACTCTTGCAATCACACTCTACACCCACTAAGTGTTGGACCTAGCCGTGTCTCCCTCAAGTGCTCGGTTACAACCTCTCCCTAGGCACGTCAACCGACGCCACTCCTCTTGGGACGATCCCCGACTCTCACCACACACTCCTCACTCGGTGTACAAGTGTATTACAAAGTGATTCTCACAATAAGCACAAATATGACAAATGATTGTTCTCAAAACAAGGTGAGAACTCAATTAAGCTCACTCTCAATGTCACAAACCCACAACCCTAAATTATACTATGAATGTAAATACAATAAGCTCAATAGGTTGTGTGTGAACAAAGAGATATAAATCAAAACTAAACTCAATGTAGTTCTAGCTTAATAACAATGATAATCAAATATATAAAAAAGCTAGAAATAGAGTTTAGAAAACTTCTCAATATATCAAGAGTTGGAGGGAGAATAGTTGAATGCCCAAACACCAATAGATGATCTCCTCAAGCTCTTGTAGAATTGAATCACAAAAACAAACTCTCAATTTGCTTAAAAGCTTTTTAAACACACTTAAACCAAACTAAAACCCTTGTTAAAAACTTTATTAAACTTGATTAAAAACTCTCTTAGTTAACTTGAAAAGACATCAGCAATGGGGTATATATACCCACTCAAAGCTCAGCCAAAAACCCCAAAACGAAATGACCAAAAACCCCAGCAAACAGCTCAGAGAAAGAGCCGTTAAAAAGCAACGGCTATATTGTCGGTCGACCGAAAATCCCGTCGGTCGACCGATGAGAGCAAAACCACGAAGAAAACTTTCTGGATCATCGTCGGTCGACCGGTGTGGTCGACCGATGGAGCTTTCGGTCGACCGGACCGGTCGACCGACAGACTCTCTGTCGCACAGTGAGCACGAGAACTCAGGTTCGGTCGACCGAAAACTGACATATTCAAAAACTGTTTTGATGGTTTTAAAATGCTGTTTAAAAATATCAAATAAATTCCAAAAAATGTAAAACTTTGGGGAATGATTGTAGACATGATAATAAACATGCTACAATAACTGGTTTCAAAAAAGGACTTCCCAAATGAAAAATATCATCATTTTACAAAATAGTCCAAAACACGAAAATGTAAACATGTGAATTTTGACATTTTGGCTAAACCAATTTTTGAAACTTTACAAAATGATTTTATAGACTTGAAGAAAGATGTAAACTATTGTTATGAAGTCTATAAACAATGAATGTAGTATTTTATCAAAATACACATATAATGCACTAAAACATGATTTCATTTAACTAACTAAAATTGATATTGATGAAATCCATATATATGCATACGAGTATGAAACAAAAATATGTTTTCTAATTATATTCAATTGTTTCATAGTAAAACTTGAAAACTATCAAACCAAAACATATATGTATATATATAACTATATATATACAAAAACCAAAACGTGTATGTGTGTATATGATTGAGCTTAAAGTACTAACACACATAATATAAATTCCTAAACTAAATTACCCAAGCAATGATCTTGATCTTCAATAAGCTTGACTTGGTAATCTCGCGTATGAAGCTTGAACTTGGATCTTGAACTTTGAATAGCAAGGCTTTACCGACATTCCGCCAACCTCCTTTGGAAACCTCCATTGGATATGATCGTTGAAGCTCTATTCCATCCAACCTCCAACAACGTTGTTTGTCTATAATAAATAAGAAAACACAAATACTAGATAAACAACATTAGTGGTAAATTGTTTGTTAAACATCATCAAAACAAGAAGGCCAACACTTCGTTCTAGTTATTTTCAGTTGCAAGTGCGGTAAATGGATATTTCTAAAACCGTATTTTGTGACTCGATATGGGTCTTTTGAGTTCTTGTTTTGCTATTTGGGCTGACCAATGCACCCGCGGTATTCATGGATTTGATGAACCGGATTTTTAGTCCATGTTAGGACCAGTTCGTAGTCATTTTATTGACGACATCATTATCTTTTCGAGATCGGAGTCAGAGCGCGAGCGGCATCCTCTATTGGCATTGCGGGGATAGCGGACAGTCAATATTAGAGGCATCAGTGATACACTGAGTTCAGCAAATACGAGTTTTGGCTATAAGAGATCAAATTTTTAGGCCATGTCATCAGCAGGTGGGGCATAACAGTGGATCCAGCCATTGTTGAGGCTGTACTAGATTGGGAGTCACTAAGAACCATTACAGGGATTCGTAGTTTTAGTATGGTATGAGAGAAAGTTCATTCAGGACTTTTTGAAGATTGTGATACCACTTACACACCTTACAAAGAAGGATGTATAGTTTTCTTTGGGCACGGGGTGCTAGGAAGCCTTTAAGACTATTAAGGCTAGATAGACTACAATAACAATTTTGACAGTTCTAAACAGTGATACGACATTTGTCATTTACGTGGACACATCATTAGCAGGACTACGAGGTGTTTTGATACAGACCCGGAGGGTATGGCTTATTTCGCGACAGTTTAGGCGCATCGTAACAGATATATAGTACATCCATGCACAAGGAAAATATACAAGGATCTGAAGAGGTATTTTTGGTGGAGTGGTATGCGCAGAGGGATTGCAGATTATGTGGTTAAGTGTTATACCTGTTAACAAATTAAGGCAGAACATCAGAAACATGCAGGAACCCTAAAGCTTTTACCCATTCCTGAGTGGAAGTGGGCAAATATTTCCATGGATTTCATAGTGGGGTTGCCTAAGTCAAAGAAAGAAAATGATTCTATTTGGGTTATAGTGGACAGATTAACTAAGTCTACACATTTCTTACCAATGATGACGACTTATACGGTAGATATCTATATGAGGATCTTTATTTGGGAGATTGTTAGATTGCATGGAGTTTCGGAGACGATTGTATTAGATCAGGGCTTAGGCTTCACATCTTATTTTTGGAGGAGTTTTCAGGATGCTTTTGGCAGTCAATTGTCATTTAGCAATGTTTTTCACCCCAGACAGATGGTCAGACCGAGAGGGTGAATCAGATCTTAGAGGACATGCTGAGAGCGTGCATTATAGATTTTTAGGGTAGCTGGGAGGATCATATCCCACTAATTGAATTTTCATATAATAATAGTTATTAAGCTACTATCGGGATGGCACCGTATGAAGCTTCGTACGGAAGACCTTGCAGATCACCTATATGTTGGGCAGAGCCAGAGGATAGTTTATTGATTGGTCCAGAGTTAGTTAGACAGACCACAAAGCAGGTGGCATTGATTCGAGAGCGCATTCTTACGGCGCAAAGTCGGCAAAAGATCTATGCAAATCAGAGGAGACGACCTTTAGAGTTTTAGGTCGAAGACTCAGTTATGTTGAAAGTATCACCGATGAAGGGCGTTTAGCGATTCGGTAGACGAGGGAAGCTTACCCCGAGATATGTTAGTCCTTTCAGGATCATCGAGCGCATTAGAGCTATTTCTTACAGGTTAGATCTTCCAGCATCGATGTCGAGTATACACGATGTCTTTCATGTTTTGATGCTTAAGAAGCATCTGCGGGATGATGAGCACTTTCATGTTTTGATGCTTAAGAAGCATCTGCGGGATGATGAGCAACAGAGAGTGATTGATTCACCAGAGTTTGAGATTTAGGATGACTTGACTACCGTAGAGATTTTGGTATGTATACTTGCTAGAGAGAATAAAAAGCTTAGGAATAAAGTCATTCCATTAATAAAATTTGAGTGGAACCAGCAAGGAGCCGAAGAGATTTTTTTGGGAACACGAGGAGGATGTTCGTCGCGACTACCCACACCAGTTTGGACATGTATGATGTTGATACATTCTTATGCTTATATGCTTTGATAGTAGTCTTTATCTATGTTGTTTAGCCACATTTATATTTATCTTTAATACTAGAATGGAGATATTGCCACCTGATCCTTAATCATTTAAAACATATGGTATATACATGAGGGTTTCCTTATTTGGATTATTTCGCTCGACGTACCAATTTCGTTTAATTAGGGATTTATGGGAGAATGTTTGCATTCTAGGTTGTTAACTTTAAATATCATTGTGCTAATACTATAAGATGGGTTCAGAAGGAATTCTTAATATGAATTACACCTTTTTATTGTTTTTTCCTAGTTTTTTGAGCTTTGAGATGCGATTGTAGAATTTTGGGGACGAAATTCTTTTAAGGGGGAAGAATGTAAAACCCCGTAAATTTGAATATTTTATGATAAATAATGATAAATATGTTATATAGTGAAAAATAATATATTTGATGTTTGAATATGATAAGAATTGATTTGAGATCAATTCAATGTATATTTGTGAAAATATGAGTGCAAATGCACAAAACATGCACAAAAGCCAAAAGAGTGAAAATCTGGGAATAATGACCAGTTATGAGTTTTTATATTTTTCACACTGATGCATTTAGAATTTGGAAAAGTGTAAAAGACCAAAGTTGTGGGTCTCTTCAACAGCTTTCAAACAAGTCTTAGATCACCTTATTCTGAGGTTTTATGAGAAAGTTACAGCCAAAATACATAAGGTTATTTTCCTAGTCAGACTAGGTTTCCTGGTTCGGGTCAAACAGGTTTGTTTCGAGTTTGCCTCTATAAATACCTAAATTTTTCATAAAAATTTCTTTCTTTTATCATATCTAAGAACCCTAACAGCCACCAAACCCCCATAAACCCTATTTTGAATTCTTCGAGAAGATTGGAGGCTTTCAAGTTGGTTTTTTGTTGATTTTTGGCTTTAGGAGTGGAGATCTCCTTCGACGTTGCTTCTAACAAGTTTTCCTACAACCCCAGGCGAGTATCATCTCTAGTAATCCCCCTCCCAATTTTTAAAATATTTTTGAAGAGTTTTTAATGAGTTTTATAGAGCCTAATCAATTAATTTGTGTATAAAACTTGGATCTTTTGTATATATGTATAAAGACTAGGTCTTTTCATGTTAAAGAGATTAAGCACGAATTTACAGAAGTATTTTAAGATCTAAAAATAATTTAAAATATTGTTTATCTGAATTTAGATGTCTTATTCTTTGTTTTAAAGTTTCGTGCATGATTGAAGGTTTACATATGATTTCTTGTGCAAATAATCATGCTTGTTATGTTCTGCTAAAAATCTGCTGCACATATATACTATTAAACTAGAAATTTGAAATAACAAATGAAATCTAAATTGAACCAAACTAATGCCAATTGAAATATATGTGAATCTAGTTTTCAAAATAGAAAACCACACCTAAAGATAGTTTTCCTAGAGAAATATATGCTCAATTTACAAATGATATATTCTGCAGAAAATCTGCTGCATATATAAAATGTTTAACTGGAAATTAGAAATATCATTTGAACTTCAAACTGAACCAAATCAGTGTCAAATGATATCTATATGAGTTTAGTTTCCAAAACGAAAAACTATTCTTAAAAAGAGTTTGTCCAGAGAAAGATATTCTCAAATTACTAATAACGAAAAACTATTCTTAAAAAGAGTTTGTCCAGAGAAAGATATTCTCAAATTACTAATGATATGTTCTGCAGAAAACTGCAGATGTGCTGATTTGAAATAAATTGATATATTACGTAAAGGTTTCTTGAGTTTCGCTCTTGTTTGTTATTTTTGAGAGAGTTTCTCAATCTTGTACTGTTATATTATAATGATTAAGAGTTGTTTAATACCTGGGATGATGGTGGACTTCAGATGTGGACACGCACACCAAGATTTGTGCATGTATGCTATATTATGTTAGATTGACATACTTTTGACACGAGTTAAATTGATAAACACATATAAATAATGATGTTCTATACATATTCAGAAATAGGAAGATAAACCCTATTGTCGCAGAACGATTGAGTAAGAGTATTACAATAGTATCGTTATTACATGTATCCGGAATAGAAAAATAATAAACCCTATTGCCGCAGAACGATTGAGTAAGAGTATTACAATAGTATCGTTATTACATGTATCCGGAATAGGATAAAAATAAACCCTATTGCCGCAGAACGATTGAGTAAGAGTATTACAACAGTATCGTTATTATATGTATCCGGAATAGGAAAATAATAAACCCTATTACCGCAGAGCAATTGAGTAACGAGCATTACAGAAGTATCGCTATAGTACAAGATGATACACACATAGATAATTGATCAGTTATAAGTTTTACTTCCATGATAGATTTCCCGTGAGTAGGGTATTTCCTTTGAGATTTTGATGCACCCGTTATGAATGGCAGATATATTTATTTTAGCAATTGTTAATATCCTCTTATATTAGAGAAGGTCACTCAGACGTAATTTGAGATGAAATGATTATTCTTTATGTTGAAGATTGGAGTATTTATCATTGATTATTTGTTTCATAGAGGGTTATATGAATGATTTGATATATGTATGTACTGACTCTATTTTCTAATATACTCCTACCCCTTCCCCTGGGGAGAGGTAGTGATGATCTCGCTAGCGCTTTGATGCTCGTTGTTTTCCTCCCTTTCAGGCAGCGAGTTTGGCGCACGGAGAGTCGCAGGTTGATGGGACTTCTTAGTTGTCCATTTAGTTACTTATCATATTTTTATAGTTATTGTAGAACTCCACATGTAGTTGATTATTTTTAGAATCTAGATTGGTATTTTGTTTCATAGAGTTGAGAGCTATTATGAGACTTTGTTTATGTGACTCATTGTATTTGAGATTCAGTTCAGACTCAGAGATATGTCTATTTCATCCCAGTTGGACTCATTATTAATTTTTCATATGCTTCTTCTGTGTACATTCGGTGTTGTTCTATTTCTATTTCTATTTTTGCCTATCCGTACCTTCACCTATTTATTGTTTCCACTAGAGAGATAGTGATTGTGATGGTAAAACATGTCGTAGCATGGTGTTTGGTGCTTGGCAGGTTTGACAATCCGGGTTTCACCTGGGACTGCAGCCTTGTGTGAACCCTGAGGCGTCACAGTGGAATAACGAACGGGAAATGAAAAGCCTTGGAGTTTCATTAAAAGATCATGGCTATCGTGGATAATATGAATGACTACATTAGCTGAAGGAATTTTTTGCATTATGCGTGGAGTTCAATTGGCCATGTCACTTGATGGAGATTTAAATTCAAGCCAAAGAGGTTGATGAATTT
>NC_033797.1:104459544-104470941 GCF_001876935.1 Asparagus officinalis
GCATAAGTCAGAAGTATTTGAGGCTTTCAGGAGATGGAAAGCTATGGTCGAAAATGAGACCGGTCTGAGAATAAAGAAGCTCAGGACCGACAATGGTGGTGAGTATGAAGACACCGGATTCAAGAAGTTTTGCTATGAGCACGGGATCAGAATGGAGAGAATCGTGCCAGGCACGCCTCAGCAAAATGGTGTAGCTGAGCGGATGAACCGAACGTTAACAGAGAGAGCCAGGCTTGGCAGGTTTGACAATCCGGGTTTCACCTGGGACTGCAGCCTTGTGTGAACCCTGAGGCGTCACAGTGGAGGAACAGTTTTTTGGGCAAGCAAGAAACAAACATGTATCTCACACTCCACCATGGAATCTGAATTCATTGCATTAGCAGCAACTGGTAAAGAGGCTGAATGGATTAGGAACTTATTGCTAGATATTAAGTTATGGCCGAGTCCAATGCCTCCTATCTCTATCTATTGTGATAGTCAAGCCACTTTGTCAAGGGCTTATAATTGTACATATAATGGTAAGTCTATACACATAAGTCTAAGATATGAATATGTGAGACACTTGATACAAGATAGTGTCATAACTATTATCTATGTCAAGACAAATAAAAATTTGGCTGATCCATTTACAAAACCTCTAGCAAGAGAGGTAGTAAAGATGACATCAAGTGAAATAGGATTGAAACCTTATATATAAAATCACTAGGAATGGTAACCCAACCATTTACTAGAACTAAACTGGTTAAATGGTTTAAATGGGTAATAACAAGTTTCTTAAAGTGATTGATTGATATGGACGCATTAAATCCTAAAAGATAATATCAATATCGTCCATTACGGAATAAGAGGATGAGTTATGCTCTTAATGAAAGTCTAATACATTATTGTTGTGTGTTTAAAGTAATGGAAAACACATTGTAGACGTTTCACCTATATGAACTTAGAAGTGGTACCACTTCTTAAAAGAGCTAAAGGTTTGTTCTTTAAAGAGTTTATGAACCAGGAATAAGCACAATGCTATAACAGTGCTAAAATATTAATTCTCATTGAAACAAGAGATTAGTGTATGTACAATATTCTCTTGTTCTATTACAAAGAGTAATTAGTTTAATGTTAAGGTAACTAACAACTTTGATAGAACTTTGAGGTATTTGTACTAAGTAAAGGTTTAAATCGAAAGATACCTCTACATATGTATACTTATCTTATTTTGTACATATTGCAGATTATTTTTAAATATAATACTATTAAAATGTTTTTTCAAACAAAGTGGGGGATTGTTAGTATTTGTTTGTAAAAAATAAGATAGTCCCATATTGGAATTTTGAACATTCTTTTAGAGGTTTAAAAGCATTGAATGCTTATTGGGCTTTGAATAATGAATCAAAGTGTAGGCTTCTAAACCCGCGTGCGGGTTGCGCAAATAATGTGTGATTTTGACGTGATTATTAGACGCACTTAGAACTTTGCACGCTTGCCGCTGCCGCTTAAATATTCTACTTTATATATATATAATTATATATTGAATATATTTTTTCATGTTATTTTGAATTTTAAAATATTATGAAAAGACAAGTGACTGTTGAAAAGTGGTTGTTTGCTCCAAGGGGTGTTTTGAAAAGTTATGACTGTTGGAAGCACCTTTTCAAACCTATAAATAGTTTATGTTTTCAGATATCTATTGACAATTCTTTTCTGAATCTTTTCTATCAAACACTTCTGCAATATTACAAACTTGTTTCACAACGAATTAAGGAAAATTCTAGATTTGCTTACTGGTATTTTTATTTTCTATTGTATCCTGGGAAGAAAATTTGTATTAACCCGAAGCAACTTTGAATATCAAGTGGGGGAAAATATTTCTTTAAGGAAAGTGTTTCACGCCTCAGAATTTCTGTCTCCTTCAATTTTTAAAACTAACAATCTTAAAGAAATAACTCTGCTACGATGGAGTCGGAATCAATCAAGGTGATGAATCAAGACATGGTCAAATTGGACCGATTTGACTGGAACAATTTCTCTCGCTGGCAAGGCAAGATGATATTTCTTCTTACAGCATTGAAGATCTCCTACATCCTCAACACCAACCTACAGCCCATAGAAGATCCAAAACCAAGTGCAGACGGCAAACAACCTACTGAGGGGGAAATAGAAGAAATCAAAAAGCAGAAGGCAAAATGGGAGGAAGATGAAGTGTTGTGTCGCGGTCACATTCTGAACACACTTTCGGACCGAATGTATGATCTTTTCACGAGGATAAAGTCGGCAAGGGAGATCTGGAATGCATTGGAATTTAAATACAAAGCCGAGGAGGAAGGTACAAATAAGTATTTAATTGCAAAATATCTAGAATATAAAATGGTTGATGACAAGTCTGTCCTAGAGCAAGTTCATGAATTGGAGGTTCTGGTTAATAAGATTCATGTTCTCAAAATAGTTCTTCCAGAGTCTTTTTAAGTTGCTGCAATTATTGCAAAACTACCATCAACTTGGAAAAATTACTTGAAGAAACTAAAGCATAAAACTAAGGATATCTCTTTGGAACAACTTCAGAAGAATCTTAGAATTGAAGAGGAGTCACGCATACGTGATTCAAAAAATTCTGTCCAAAGTGATTGTAAGGTCCACACCGTGGAAAAGAATGAATCTTCGGTAAAAAATGTGAACCTTCAAGTAAAGAAAAGTGGACAGCACTTTAAAAGGAAGAATTTTCAGAAGAAAAATGGATCCTGTTTTATTTGTGGCAAGCTTGGACATTTTGCTAAAGAATGTCGTCACAGAAAAAATAATAATGTAAAATCAAAGGCTTCTACAAATATGATAGAAGAGAATCTAGTCGCTATGATTTCTGAAATCAATATGGCTTCTGTTAAGTCTGGATGGTGGCTTGATTCTGGAGCAACAATCCAGGTTTGTAAGGACAAATCCTTGTTCAAAGGATTTGAAGAAATTTCAGAAATTACAGAAGTGCAAATGGGGAACAATGCTTGTGCAAAGGTTGCTGGAAAGGGGACTGTTGATATAGATTTTACTTCTGGAAAGAAATTACTCTTATAAATGTTATGTATGTACCCAAAGTTAGAAAGAACTTAGTTTCTGTTGATCTTCTTCGTAAGAAAGGGTTTTGGGTTGCTTTTGAGTCAAATAATGTTATCCTATCTAAGAATGGGATGTTTGTGGGAAAGGGCTACTCTTGTGATGGAATGTATCAACTAAGTATTAATAATTGTTAGACCCTAGAGGGGGGGTGATTAGGGTCTTATGCTAATCTAATCATATTTTATGCCAATTAAAAACTAATTAACAAGTTATCCTAGCAAGTATGAAATACAACAAAAATATAAACTAGGATAAGCAATATGAACAATGAGATATATCCTATATGATGTATATATATATGCAAGGATATATAAACTAACACAAGATGATATATCCTATCGAAGAGATATACAATATGATATATGTATATGCAAGGATATAAAACTAACACAATGGGTAAATAATATGAGCTAGATAGTGGATCATAAAAATGATGAGCAATGCACAATTGGCGATATAAGGTAAATGCAAAAACAATTACGCCAAAGACAAACTCAAACAAGCAATATGATCACGGAGTTCGGACCTTCCGTCCTACGTCTCCGCTCCCTACTCCCGGGGAGAAATCCACTATCACAACCGGGTTTTCTACGTTCACCCGAATAACGTTTACACCTCACACTCGGTTTTCTAGCTAACCGAAAACTTTACAATCGACACTCTTGCAATCACACTCTACACCCTCACAAGTGTTGGACCTAGCCGTGTCTCCCTCAAGTGCTCGGTTACAACCTCTCCCTAGGCTCGTCAACCGACACCACTCCTCTTGGGACGATCCCCGACTCTCACCACACACTCCTCACTCGGTGTACAAGTGTATTACAAAGTGAATCTCTCAATAAGGCTCAAAACAATAATTGATTGTTCTCAACTATGGATGAGAACACAATGAAAGCACAACTCAATGTTACAAACTCTCACAACCCTAATATACTATGTATGTAAATACAATAAGCTCATGTGGGTGTGTGTAACAATGAGATAAAATCAAATCTAAACTCAATATAAAACTAGCTTTAATAGAAATGATAATTAACAAATAATTATAAATAAAAGCTAGAGTTGAGTTTAGGAAAACTTCTCTATAAACACAAAGAGAGGATGATGAAATGTTGAAGATGAACTCTTCAATAGTTGATGTAAACTCCTCTTTGTAACAGCAAACCCAAAACAAACTTAAACCAAAACTAAACAAGCTTAAACCCTTGTTTAAAACCTTGTTTTAAAAACTTCTTAGCTACTTGAAAGAGAATAGCAATGGGGTATTTATACCCACTCAAAATCTCAACCAAAACCCCTAAGTAAAAGACCAAAAAGTCCAGAAAAAATCGGCTCAGAAAATAGCCGTTGAGAAAGCAACGGTCATATTGGCGGAGCGGCGGTCGACCGGAAATTCTGGCGGTCAACCGATGCGAGATCTCGGTCGACCACTGCGGTCGACCGACAAACTCTCTGTTGCCTACTGCCGACTGAACATATGAGCGGTCGACCGAAAACTGATACATGAAAAACTATTTTTCTAATTTTAAAACCCTGTTTAAAAATATCAAATAAATTCCAAAAAATATAAAACTTTAGGGAATGATTGTAGACATGATAATAAACATACTACAATGACTGGTTTTCAAAAAGGACTTCCCAAATGAAAAATATCATCATTTTACAAAATAGTCCAAAACATGAAAATATGAGATACTTGAATTTTGATGTTTTGACATAAACCAACTTTTGAAACTTTGTGAAATGTTTTTATAGACTTAGTAAAACATGTATAAACTGATATTGAAGTCTATAAACTAATAAGACAATATTTTCACAAAATTGCATATTCTATGCAATGTTATCAAAAACACAATAGAAAATATGAAATATATAATTTCATATATATAACCATAAAAACCCAAAACCATGTATGTATATATATAACTATATAAATGCATAGAAACCAAAACTTATGTTTAGGAATCGTTATCCTTGACGCGCGATGTGTTAACGAGGTTCGGCCCTCTGGCCTACGTCCCCGCTCCCCACTCTCGAGGAGAAATCCACTACACAGCCGGTTTGGAAGCCGGAACTTCGTCTACACAGCGATCCCACACGATCTCTCTCACTACACAGTTTGATCTCAACAGATCACTCCCTCACAGTAGATCTTACTCAAGATCTCAACTACACAGCACAAG
Organism: Asparagus officinalis; assembly: GCF_001876935.1. Taxonomy (NCBI): domain Eukaryota; kingdom Viridiplantae; phylum Streptophyta; class Magnoliopsida; order Asparagales; family Asparagaceae; genus Asparagus; species Asparagus officinalis. The sequence goes on from NC_033797.1 coordinate 104,464,827, forward strand.
ATAACAGATGTAGAACTCTCTCTTACAAAGCCCCTATGGCAAAGAGAACAAATTACTGAAGCTGGGAGGTGAGCTCACACAAAACCACAGAGAAGAAAGCAAGACTGATTTGAAAATTTTCTCAGCAGAAACAGAAAATACTCTCTCTGGTTTTTCAAACGTTTTGCTCAAGGAAGAAGAAGCAGCAGTAGGGTTTTTATAGAATAGATTAAAACAATTTTAAAAACCAAACCCAATCTTCCTGTTTAGGAAGATAATCCCCTTTACAGAGTCTTAGCTCAGACTGAGCCAAGCACAAAAGAGTGAAAGCACGACAATCGAAAATAAAAATGACCGTTTTAAAAAATCTCGTGTTGACTGAAGGGAAAAAAGCGGTCGGCCGAAATATCGTTCGATCGACCGAAAATCACGTCGGTCGACCGACCGAAAATTTCGGTCGACCGTGAGCTGCTTCAGAAAAATCAGAAAACCAGCAGAAACACTGTCGGTCGACCGGACGGTCGACCGATATAAAAATCGAGAATTCGGTCGACCGGCCCGGTCGACCGACGACCTCTCTGGAAACCAGTAAGAAAAGATGATATGTGCGGTCGACCGGTCCGGTCGACCGCTTTCTGACATATGCTGGAAAACATGTTTTTGACCAAGTTAAAATATTTGTAAAATATTTATTTGACCTCTGAAAAATCTGAAACTTTGTAAAATGTTTTTGATACTAAAAACAAACTGTTTGAAGAAAGAATTTTGCAGATAGGTTCTCGTATTTGTGAAAAATAAGGTTTTGTGAAAACGGCTTAAAAGTTTAAGAAAGAAAACATGTGTGTAAATCCCAATAGCTTCATGTAAACATAGTGACTCTTTGCCTACATTCTAGCACTAGAGAGAAACATAAAAGAAAGCTAATATCCTCATATTTAAAGCAATACTTGAGCTTTGATTAGCTTGAATCGGATGAAGCTTTTATTCGAGTTTTTCGTTCTTGAATTAACGTTGCTTCATCTCTTGGCCTCCTCCTACTTTGGATATTATCTTTGTAGCATATATTCCATCCATCCTCCATTTATGGCACTAACGAGCTTGATAAATAGATTTACTACAATTTCACTCAATAAGCCATTAGTACCAATAATGGTGGTTGTAAGAACATCATCAAAACATAAGGGCTAACATATATGATATTGAGCTTAGAGTATCTAACACACATAATATAAAATCTAAACTAGATTACCCAAGTTAGATCTTGATCTTCAATAAGCTTGACTTGGTACACTTTGCGGATGAAGCTTGAACTAGATCTTTAACTTGAATTTGCATAGCTTCACCGACATTCCGCCAACCTCCTTTGGATATGATCGTTGAAGCTCTATTCCATCCATCCTCCAACTATGTTGTTTGTCTATAATAAATAAGAAAACACAAATACTAGACAAACAACATTAGTGGTAAATTGTTTGTTAAACATCATCAAAACAAGAAGGCCAACAATAATAAAGTTATATCTTCTGTTTATATTGTTGAGTCTTCATATTTATGGCATGATCGCTTAGCACATTTAAATTTTCGCTATTTGAAAAACATGAGAAAGTTAGACTTCATTAACTTTAATGGTGAATTTGATAAATATGAAATTTGTGCTAAGTCTAAATTAACAAAGAAATCTTTTCCAAGTGTTTCTCGCAAAGATTCTAAAGTTTTAGATTTAATACATTCTGATATATGTGAATTGAATGATATGTTAACTAGAGGAGCAAAAAGATACTTTATCACTTTTGTTGATGATTGTAGTAGATATATGTATGTTTATCTATTAAGAACAAAAGATGAAGCTTTTGATATGTTTAAAAAATACAAAACAGAAGTTGAAAATCAACTTGAAAGGAAAATTAAAGTATTACGTTCTAATAGAGGTGGTGAATATTTTTCTGATAATTTTAATTCTTTTTGTGAAGAACATGGCATTATTCATCAATGTACAGCACCCTATACTCCCCAACAGAATGGTTTAGCCGAAAGAAAAAATAGAACTTTACAAGAAATGATAAATTGTATGCTTAATAATGCTATGTTACCTTTAAATTTATGGGGAGAAGCATTGTACACAGCATGTTATATTCATAATAGGATTCCCTCTAAAAAGTCAAATATAAGCCCTTATGAGTTATGGAAAGGTAGAAAACCTAATCTGTCATATTTTAAAGTATGGGGGTGTTTGGCTTATTATAGAATTCCTGATCCTAAAAGAACAAAACTTAGACCTAAAGCCTTTAAAAGTATTTTTGTTGGATATGCTGAAAATAACAAAGCATATAGACTACTTGATTTATCTTATAATACTATTGTTGAATCTAAAGATGTTGAATTCTTTGAAAATAAATTTTCTATAGATTCTAAAAATATTGAAAATGTTCCTATTCTGCTTAACTCTAATAATATTTCTAGTTCTGATTTTCATGCTAAGGAAACGAATACATCTAAAGAAATATCAGAGCCAAGAAGAAGTACTAGAGCAAGAAAAGAGAAATCTTTACCTTTAGATTTTATTTCTCCTGAACAAATTATTTTTCTTGTTGAAGGTAATCGGAATAATAATGTTTTAAATAAACATCCTATAAGTTTTAATCCAGGTGATGATCCTAAAACCTTTATAGAAGCAATGTCATCTAGAGATGCTTCATTTTGGAAAGAAGCTGTCAATGATGAAATGGATTCTATAATGGGAAATAGTACTTTGATTTTAGTAGATTTACCTCAAGGATCAAAGCCAATAGGATATAAATGGGTTTTTAGAAGAAAAAATCATTCTGATGGTTATGTTCAAGCTTTTAAGGCTAGATTAGTAGCCAAAGGGTTTAGACAAAAAGAAGACATAGATTATTTTGATACATATGCACCTGTCGCACGTATAACATCTATTAGAATTCTTATTGCTTTGGCATCTATACATAAGTTATTTGTGCATCAAATGGATGTCAAGACTGCTTTTTTAAATAGAGATTTAAATGAGGAGGTTTACATGGAACAATCGGAAGGTTTCATTCTTCCAGGAAATGAAAGAAAAGTATGTAAACTAATTAAATCTCTTTATGGTCTTAAACAAGCACCAAAACAATGACATGAAAAGTTTGATTCTGTTATTCTGTCTTATGGTTTCAAACATAATAGTACTGATAAGTGTATTTATTCTAAATTCAATGATAAATATGATGTGCTTATCAGCTTGTATGTGGATGACATGTTAATATTCGGCACTAATATGATTGGTATAAATGAGACAAAAGAGTATCTATCTTCTATGTTTAAAATGAAAGATTTAGGAGAAGCGAATACTATTTTAGGGATGAAAGTTAGAAAACATAGTGGGGGTTTTTCTTTAAGCCAATCACATTATATTAAAAAATAGTGAATAAATTTAATCATCTTGGTTTTAAAGAAGTTAACACTCCTTTCGATCCCAGTGTCAAATTGACTGCCAATTCTGGTAGAGCTGTAGCACAGCTTGAGTATGCTAGTGTAATTGGTTCTTTAATGTATGCTATGCATTGTAATAGACCTGATATTTCATTTACTGTATGCAAATTAAGTAGAAACACTAGTAATCCAAGTGTAGAACATTGGAAAAGCATTTCTAGGATTTTTGGATATTTAAAGAAAACCAAAAATCTGTGTTTATTCTATAATGATTATCCGACTGTATTAGAGGGATACACCAATGCAAGCTGGATGACTAGTGTTGGAGACAACCAATCCCCTTCTGGAATGATTTTTACACTTGGTGGAGGAGCAGTTTCTTGGGCAAGCAAGAAACAAACATGTATCTCACACTCTACCATGGAATCTGAATTCATTGCTTTAGCAGCAACTGGTAAAGAGGCAAAATGGATTAGGAACTTATTGGTAGATATTAAGTTATGGCCGAGTCCAATGCCTCCTATCTCTATCTATTATGATAGTCAAGCCACTTTGTCAAGGGCTTATAATTGTACATATAATGGTAAGTCTAGACACATAAGTCTAAGACATGAATATGTGAGACACTTGATACAAGATAGTGTCACAACTATTGTCTATGTCAAGACAAATAAAAATTTTGCTGATCCATTTACAAAACCTCTAGCAAGAGAGGTAGTAAAGATGACATCAAGTGAAATGGGGCTGAAAGAGGTAGTAAAGATGACATCAAGTGAAATGGGGCTGAAACCTTATATTTAAAATCACCAGGAATGGTAACCCAACCATTTACTATATATTTAAAATCACCAGGAATGGTAACCCAACCATTTACTAGAACTAAACTGGTTAAATGGTTTAAATGCAAATTTCTGAAAGTGATTGATTGATATTGATGCATTAAGCCCTAAAAGATAATGTTAATATCGTCCATTACGGAATAAGAGGATGAGTTATGCTCTTAATAAAAGTCTAATATATTATTGTTGTGTGTTTAAAGTAATGGAAAACACATTGTAGACGTTTCACCTATATGAACTTAGAAGTGGTGCCGCTTCTTAAAAGAGCTAAAGGTTTGTTCTTTAAAGAGTTCATGAACCAGGAATAAGCACAAGGCCATAACAGTGCTAAAATATTAATTCTCATTGAAACAAGAGATTAGTGTATGTACAATATTCTCCGGTTCTATTACAAAGAGTAATTAGTTTAATGTTAAGGTAACTAACGACTTTGATAGAACTTTGAGGTATTTGTACTAAGTAAATGTTTAAATCGAAAGATACCTCTACATATGTAAACTTATCTTATTTTGTACATATTGTAGATTATTTTTAAATATAATACTATTAAAATGTTTTTTCAAACAAAGTGGGGGATTGTTAGTATTTGTTTGTAAAAAATAAGATAGTCCCATATTGGAATTTTAAACATTCTTTTAGAGGTTTAAAAGCATTGAATGCTTATTGGGCTTTGAATAATGAATCAAAGTGTAGGCTTTTAAACCCGCGTGCGGGTAGTGTGAATAATGTGCGATTTTGACGTGATTATTAGGCGCACTTAGCACGCTTGCCGCAGCCGCTTAAATATTCTATTTTTTATATATGTAATTATATATTGAATATATTTTTTCATGTTATTTTAAATTTTAAAATATTATGAAAAGACAAGTGACTGTTGAAAAGTGGTTGTTTGCTCCATGGGGTGTTTTGAAAAGTTTTGATTGTTGGAAGCACCTTTTCAAACCTATAAATAGTTTATGTTTTTAGATATCTATTGACAATTCTTTTATGAATCTTTTCTATCAAAAACTTCTGTAATATTACAAACTTGTTTCACAACGAATTAAGGAAAATTCCAGATTTGCTTACTGGAATTTTCATTTTCTGTTGTATCCTGGAAAGAAAATTATTTTTCCAAAAATTCCTTTTCTAACATGTTCATTTTATCATTTAGAAATTTTTCTCAAAGTTTTATTATTTTTGGAATTAATTTGCTAATTTTAAAGTATTTTCAAAATCAGCCCAAAAACAGGTTTTGAGACTGTCAGTTTGAGGTCGACCGCCATGAACAAATTATCATAGTCTGGATTTTATATGCCCGCGGTCGACCGTGACGGTTGTAGGCATATAAAACTGCCTATGGGTCCCTTAACACAGCTCGGCACGGTGATTCGACAAATCAACGAACAATCGGGTGACGTATCTAAACACGAGCGTTAGTCCACAACATCGAAGCCAAGTGACACGCAACGAAGCGGATTAATGAGGCGACGAGGCTAATGAATCGCACGCAAGCAATTGAATGTATCCATTCGCGTGCGGAATCAAGCTAACGGTTCGGTGAGTCAACGAGTCATCCAACTGTAGAACGGATTTGAACTCAATCACCGAAACGGATTTACTGCCAAATCGGGATCCGGACTTCCAAATCAGAGTTCAGATCAACGACAAAGCGGATTTACTGCCAAATCAAGATCCGGACACCAAATCAGAGTCCAGATCAACAATAAAACTTGGATAAACTGCGAAACCATAAAACCGGACAACGGACGACACGGCGAAAACCCGGGGAAAGAGCTCGGCACTAAGCCATCTAGGCGGCTCGGTGAGCCGAGCCACCAAGTGGTGGCTCGGCCAAAGCCGAGCCACCACAAGGTGGCTCGGCCGAG
>NC_033797.1:104470987-104506896 GCF_001876935.1 Asparagus officinalis
CACCTCCTTGGTGGCTCGGCGGCCATTTGGAGGACTCGGCCAAAACCGAGCCACCAAGAGGTGGCTCGGGGGCCGAGCCACCCCATGGTGGCCGGCCACCTGTGCCAAGGCACAGGTTTGAGTGCCTATAAATAGGCTAGATGGGCTCATTTGTTGAGGGTTGGAATTTTTGAAGGCGAAGCTCTACTGAATTGAGATCTGAACCTTGGAGATTTGAAGCTTTGAAGACTTGCTCTTTCAGATCCGGTGCTCAGCGATCGTCCACGTCAAAAAAAGCAGGAGTTCGAGAGGAATCGGATCTGAGATCTACGCGGTTATCCTCCGGATCAAAGCTTGGCCTTTGATCCCGAGAAGGCTACTATTTCCTTGGTGAAATAGTACCCCCAGCTGTTATTTCCTTCATGAGATAACACCCGTTATACCGTGTAGATCCGACCGGATCTAGATCGCGCGGTGGTCCACGGATTAACCCTGGCGCAGGCAAAGAACCCACAAAAGCGAGTGACCGCAAAACAGGAGCTCGTGATTCGTTCGAAAAAGAAAAGTTGTAATCTTTTTATTTTTTCTTTGATTTTGTTGTAACCGGATCTTATAAAAAGACCGGATCTTTTGTAATCGAAAAACAGTTACTTGAGAGAACAACGAATTCAATGAAGAAAGCAATTTTTCCCACGCGAATGAGTTTGGAACAGGGGCATTGAGTCTCTAGTCTTTGAGGACTCCTCTTCCTGGTTTTCCTCGTGCTCCCATCATGATAGTACAACTCGTCGGCTTGACGGTCGGAGTAACCTATCGTGTGTTGACACGACTTCTCAGGTATAACGTCGTCATCAGACAACAACGTTTCCTTCTGAGGGTGAACTACCTTCTTTGGGCTTTCAAAAGTCACACGCCTCGAAACATGCCTTTGTGAGTTCTTAGCGGGCTCCTGGACTTCAATGCGCAAAGTGGCGTGCGCAACTGCCTTGAACTCGTTGTCATGTTGAGGGTGGCGGCGACCCCCAGCAGGTTGAGTCGTTCGGGGCTTCTTCATCGGGCCCAAACGTTCTTGAACTGGAGCTTTGCTTCTTTCATCGGGAATTGGACCGAGGCGCTCCAAAACTGATCTTCTTCTTCGGGATGATTCTGTGGGATCTCCCGGAGTAGCTATGGGAATTACTGGCGACTTCGTTTGGTTCGCCGGAGGCTGGATTTGCGTTGAAGGCTGCAATGATTGTGCCTTAGCCTGAATGGCCACTTCAGACTTCGGCCTCCATACTTGGCGGGTTGGTGGCGGCTTCTTGGCCACTTCCTTCTGTAGCCTTCTGCAGGCTTCTTGGACTTGAGCCCGTGCTTCTTCAGACTTCGGCCTCCAGACTTGGCGGGTTGGTGGCGGCTTCTTCGTCACCTCCTTCTGCAATCTCCTGCGGGCTTCCTGGACTTGAGCCCGTGCTTGCGCTGACAGTGCGCGGCGCTTGCGAATGCGCTCTTCGAGTGTCGAACGATTCCGTTTGACACGGACCCATTCATTCGTTGGCGGCTTAGAAGAGCTGCCATTCATCGGTTGTTGAGGCTGTTTGCCTCTCCTGTTCTTCAGATCCGCGTTATAGCGGATTCCATCCGTGGATTCCATCGTCTTCGCGAGTTCCTTGGCCAAACGTTGGTGTCGCCTCTGACGGGCTCTCTTGGAAAGAGTAACGGAGGAATCGGCGGGAACATGCTTAACCTGGTTGGAAGTTGGTGGAGCCTCACCTGATGCAACCATGGCATCAATCGGGGTGAGATCTTCGTTGGTATTCTCAACTTCTTCATACCAACGGACTTTTCTCCTGGAGGAGAACTTCTTGGACTTGCAAGGGGAGGTTGATCCGGACGAGGATGACAGATACTCCTTGAACTTTTGCTGGTCGAATTCATACTCGACCTCCTCCTCGACCAGGATTGAGATCCGCGGCTGCGACGCAACGATCTCGGCAGCGAGATCGGTGGCTCCCACTGTGGTCGCCAGATGAATTTGTTGTTCTCTCAAGTAACTGTTTTTCGATTACAAAAGATCCGGTCTTTTTATAAGATCCGGTTACAACAAAATCAAAGAAAAAATAAAAAGATTACAACTTTTCTTTTTCGAACGAATCACGAGCTCCTGTTTTGCGGTCACTCGCTTTTGTGGGTTCTTCGCCTGTGCCGGGGTTAATCCGTGGACCACCGCGCGATCTAGATCCGATCGGATCTACATGATATAACGGGTGTTATCTCACAAAGGAAATAACAGCCGGGGGGTACTATTTCACCAAGGGAATAGTAGCATTCTCGGGATCAAAGGCCAAGCTTTGATCCAGAGGATAACCGCGTAGATCTCAGATCCGATTCCTCTCGAACTCCTACCTTTTTTGACGTGGACGATCGTCGAGCACCGGATCTGAAATAGCAAGTCTTCAAAGCTTCAAATCTCCAAGGTTCGGATCTTAATTCAGCAGAGCTTCGCCTTCAAAAATTCCAACCCTCAACAAATGAGCCCCTCTAGCCTATTTATAGGCACTCAAACAGTAAATCCGCTTTGTCGTTGATCTGAACTCTGATTTGGAGGTCCGGATCCCGATTTGGCAGTAAATCTGTTTTGGTGATTGAGTTCAAATCCGTTCTACAGTTGGATGACTCGTTGACTCACCGAACCGTTAGCTTGATTCCGCACGCGAATGGATGCATTCAATTGCTTGCGTGCGATTCGTTAGCCTCGTCGCCTCGTTAATCCGCTTCGTTGTGTGTCACTTGGCTTCGATGTTGTGTACTAACGCTCGTGTATAGATACGTCACCCGATGGTTCGTTGATTTGTCGAATCATCGTGTCGAGCTGTGTTAAGGGACCCATAGGCAGTTTTATATGCCTACAACGGTCGACCGTGAATACATCCAGAGACTTTCGCGGTCGACCGCCAGCTTTAAAACTCTGTTCTCAGATTTTTTTTGTGCCTCACGGTCGACCGCGAGATTTCCACGGTCAACCACCGATGTCATCATTGCTTTTTAACGGCTATTTTTACAATAGTTCTCTGGGGGCTTTTTGGTCATTTCAAGTTGGTTTTTGCTTAGTTTTTGAGTGGGTATAAATACTCCATTGCTGCTCTCTTTCAAGATATCTAAGTTTTGTGTTTAACAAAATCTTAAGTGTGTTTAAAAGAGCTGTTTAAGCTGATTTCATCAGTCTATTTTCAAAAGAAGTTTTTCTACTACAAGAAGAGGATTTTTAATCTCATCATCCACTGTTCTTCTTGTCTATGGAGAAGTTTTCTTTAACTCATCTTTACATATAGCTTTCTACTTAATTTTCATATCTTAGTTATATTTATTGAGTTGTATTATTTTCATTCACTGTTATCACACACACATATTGAGCTTAATATCTTCATACTATATAGTGTGGGTTGTGGAGTGTGATTTAGTAAGTGTAAGCTTCTTTTGCGTTCTCATTTGTTATTGAGAACAAACCATTGTATTTAATCTTTATTTATGAGTATCACTTGTAATACACTTGTACACCGAGAGAAGTGTGAGGCGAGAGATGGGGTCGAATCTAATAGGAGTGGCGTCGGTTGACGAACCTAGGGAGAGGTTGCATCCGAGCACTTGAGGAGGAGGATACGGGCTAGGTTCCTACACTTAGTGTGTAAAGTGTGATTGATTAGTGATTGTGTAGTATGAGAGTTTTCGGTGATCTTGTAAACCGAGTGTGTAGAAGTTCCGGCTTCCCAACCGGATTGTGATAGTGGATATCTCCTCGAGATGAGGAGCGGGGACGTAGGTCGTGAGGACCGAACCTCTTAAACATATCTTGTGTTTGTGTTTTTGCTTAGCGTACTTTTTATTCGTGCTTATTCATATCTCTCTTGCTCATATCTATCTTGTATCTTTCTTGCAAGAACAAATTAATCAACATAATTTTTAATTAGATTTTAATCGGGATTAGATTAGCATAAGACCCTAATCACCCCCCTCTAGGGTCTAACAATTGGTATCAGAACTTGGTGCTCTTTGATTTAAGGACTAATCGCCTTGAGTTAAAGATCCAAGTTATTATTTTTGTGCTAATCTAGTGTTGATTGCTTTTTGCTTCTTGCATATAATCATTATGGATATGTATGATGCATCTAGTCTAGGTTATGCTATTAATGTTGCTCCTCGTTTGGATATTTTTCCCTATGCTCAATGGCGTGTCAGATTCAAACTTTTTGTTTAATCTAAACAATTCGATTTATGGGAGATTATTAAGGATGTCTATGTTGTTCCCATTTTGGAAAAATCCAAATGGAATGAAAATGTTAAAAGATTGTTTAACATGAACAAGCTTTTGTTAGAATATTTGCTTAATGCTTTTCACTCATCGTTTTCTAACAAATTTGCTCATTTTCATAGTGCTTACGCCTTATGGAAATTTATTGAAGCACATGAAGGAGACTCGGAGGCTATTCAAAAAGCGTTGGAAGATCGTGCTTTAAGCTCTAAGGAAGCCTCATCTCCATGTACAATACCACTAGGTGGTAACCCTAGTGAGGTATGCAATCTTGATAACGATAATATTATTACTTTTGATGAACTTGCTATTGAGTTTGAAAAATTTCACAATTGCTATATTGATATAAAGAGTAAGTATGTAAATATAAAATCCACTCATGAAACACTAGCCACTAAGTTTAATTTTATTGCAAATGAAAATATAATTCTTAAAGAATGCAATGAAAAATTGAGAATTGAAAATGCTAGTTTGCTTCATGAAAAACGTGATGCTATGTTAGAAGTAGATAAGTTGAAATCTATGATGAGTAATCTTGTTTATCCTACTTCTAGTAGCAATGCTTGTATGCACAATGATGAGTTGAATCAAATGAGAAAACGAATATCTACCTTAGATTCAACACTTAACACTTGTATTGCTAATAATAAAAAGCTTATGGACTTATGTGCAAAGTTCAATGTTAATTCTTCTAAGAAACCTATTCACTATGCACATATGTATGACAAAATTCACAAATATTCTATTTGCGATCTTAAAGGCCATTTAGCTCAATTTTGTCATAATACACCAAAAATTGACAAGTCTATTCATGATTGTGCATCCCATCAAGTTTCTTCATCACATACACATGTACACACACATAGTGTAAATCATAAACATGCTCATGTGTACAAATGTGATTATTGTGGTCGTTTTGGTCATTTGGCCATGTTTTATTTCGATTTGAAAAGAAATTCTCGTTTGCAAAATAATTACAAAGAAAAATCTATTTTGCAAATGAACCACGTGCATTTCATTTCGGCTAACGTAAACCATTCAAACCTCTACATTACACAAATTGCAATCGTATGGGTTATGTTTACAATTTTTGCTTTGATCGTATCGGTGCACAAAATACGCCCAAGCAGGTTCATAACCCTAGGGCCTTGGATTTAAATGATAGGGGTCATGTCCTAAATTTTAGTGGTACCAAAATGATTTGGGTTTCAATATGATTTTTATATCATTTTGTTTTGTTTTGTATTGTTTTGTGTTGAATAATTGGTTTTTCAGTTTAAATGATGAATTTTATTTTTTTAAGTTAAAATAAAATATTTCTTCATGTTTTAATAACAAAAAAAAAACCTTATATATGTTCACATATCTTACAAAACAATTCCTATAAGTTTCAAACTGAATTTTCTTTAAAATCCAGATTTTATAAACTGCCTATGCCTTTTTCTTTCTCGCGGTCGACTGTCACGGTCGACCGTCAAAGTTTCTGGAGTTTGTTACGGTCGACCGCCACGGTCGACCGCAAGAGAGTTTTTCGGTGTTACGGTCGACCGCCACGGTCGACCGCCACGGTCGACCGCCACGGTCGACCGCAAGAGAGATTTTTCATTTTCTGCTCATTTTCGTTTATCGGGTTTCGGTTTATTTGATTAAGTTTCTGAACCCGACTTGTTCTCCACCATTGATCTCAGTCATGCTCAGATCCAGACCGCTCCTTCCTCTTCTCTAAGATCTGACCCCCTTCATCTTCAAATTCCTTCGACATTTTCTCCCAAAATTCCAGCTCTTCCCTCGGTCGCCCGCAGAGTTCCTTCGGTCGACCGCGAACACTCGTTCATCAAATCTCGTGTTGAAATTTTGCTGGGTAATCTCTCACCTTTCAATTTCTTTTCTTGCTCTAAAGTTTCAACATTTCTATTCTAGGGTTTTGGTATAGAGTTTGCTCATTTATACTTATTGTGCTTTATTTTCTTTTTGGGGTTTTCAATTTCTGTCAAATTTCACCTCTTGTCAAAACCCTAATTAATCATATTTGTCAAAATGCCTCCTAAGAAAAGATCTAAACCTGAATCTGGTTCTTCATCTTCCATTGCCTCTCATTATGAGGATTATCTTCTGTTTAAGCTCCAAGTTAAGAAATATAGGGAGCTATGCAAACTGAAAATCCTGCCCACTAGTTAAGAAATATAGGGAGCTATGCAACGTTGAGCTTATGTCTATCGATCACACCGATCAGGCTGTGAACGATATCTTGTTTAAGCCCGGTTGCACCTATCCTATGAACAACAAATCACTCAATCCCACCGCTAAAATCATAGCTCGTATTGTTGCTCATAATCTCATTCCCAAAACCGGTAGTTTTGATCATTTTGCTCCTGATAAGGATAATGTTGTTTATGCTATTTTTGCCAAAATAAAAGTGAATTGGGCAAATGTTTTTCTTAAGAACATGGCATGCAAGCATCACAAATTTCTTCTTTTTGGCAGTTTCATCACCCTCATTCTTCAACACTTCAGTGTTGCTCTCACCAATGAACCCAAAGTTGATCCGGGTAAGGAATACTTTGATAGAGTCTCTCTCTCCCGTATGCAACTTTCTGACTCCTTATCTGATCCTACTAAGCCATCATCTTCTCGGTCTAGAGCTTCCACCTCCTCCACTTCTGATATTTGTGCCCGTTTGGATCATCTCGAGACTCAGGTCTTAACTATTCAGAGGGATGTTAGGACTATTCTATCTTATCAGCGTCAGTCTCTTAGGATTCCGGATCCATCTTCCAGTTCTAATTCTGAGGAGGGCTGTGCTGATGGATCTGCGTCAGGCTCTGGTTTGGGATCTGCTTCCGGATCTGATGATGATGGTGGTGGTTGACTTTTATTGTTGGTTTTCATGCTCATTGTTATGTATTGGTGAAACAAAACTCGCTACTTATGTTTTATTTTTAGTTGTAATAACTCTATGTTTGTGTGGAAAACTATGTGACTTTGTGAAACAATTTGTGTATGGTTCGTAGTATTGTGGAACAAACTATGTTTGTGGAAAACTATGTAGTATTTGGTGTTTAATTGATGATTTGTGATCTATTTGGTCTATATATTGTTTATGGTTGTTTTTGATGGATGTGGTTGCTTAGCTCCTATGTATAAATATAATCTTTATATATCATCTATTCAAATTAACAGGGGGAGCTTTAGCTGTATTTTTGTTTATTATCTGTGCCTGTATGCAGGGGGAGCATTGCTCCTATTCAATATATATTTATTTTTTCCCTTGTTGATGTTGTCAAAGGGGGAGAAAATCTAATGTGGTTTATTTGTTTGATTCATGATATATATGGTCTACATGTTTAATTCATATTGTATGTGGTTTATCAGTATATATTTCCTATCAATAAATAAATTGTTTGCTATCATCAAAAAGGGGAAGATTTTTGACTCTATAGTTTTGATGATGATTTGTCAAACAATTTATCACTAATATATTCTCTAGTTTTGTTTTTATGTTTCTCTTTACAGGTATTTCAACACAGACAATCAAGCGTTAAAGATTCAAGTTCATATGTATGGAGTTACCTAGGTATAAGAATAGTTTACTTACATATATTGTATGTTTATATTTAAGCTCAATATATGTACACTTAACACGATTTTTGACGTTTTCTATCATATAAATGATTTTTCATCAAACGTTGTTACAATATCTTTTATCTCATGTTTACAGCTCTTTCATGCTGTATTATATACATATAATATATGCATGATATATATTTGCATGGTTATAAGTCATATCAAAATTTTCATATTCATAAAATACAGGTTTTACGAACACTTTTCAAAAATAGTGTGTTTTTGCAAACAAAAGTTATTTTTTCCAAAAATTCCTTTTCTAACATGTTCATTTTATCATTTAGAAACTTTTCTCAAAGTTTTATTATTTTTGGAATTGATTTGCTATTTTTAAAGTATTTTCAAAATCAGCCCAAAAAACAGGTTTTCAGACTGTGTCAGTTTGCAGTCGACCGCCACGGTCAACCGCCATGTACAAATTGTCATAGTCTGGATTTTATATGCCCGTGGCCGACCGTGATGGTCGACCGTGAATACATCCAGAGACTTTCGCGGTTGACCGTCGCGGTCGATCGCTAGCTTTAAAACCATGTTCTCAGATTTTTTTGAGATTTCCATGGTCGACCGCCGATGTCATCATTGCTTTTTAACGGCTATTTTTACAACGGTTCTCTGGGGGATATTTGGTCATTTCAAGTTGGTTTTTGCTGATTTTTTAAGAGGGTATAAATACCCCATTGCTGCTCTCTTTCAAGATATCTAAGTTTTGTATTTAACAAAATCTTAAGTGTGTTTAAAAGAGCTGTTTAAGCTGATTTCATCAGTCTGTTTTCAAAAAACGTTTTTCTACTACAAGAAGAGGATTTTTAATCTCATCATCCACTGTTCTTATTGTCTATGGAGAAGTTTTCTCTAACTCATCTTTACATATAGCTTTCTACTTAATTTTCATATCTTAGCTATATTTATTGAGTTGTATTATTTTCATTCACTGTTATCACACACACATATTGAGCTTAATATCTTCATACTATATAGGGTGGGTTGTGGAGTGTGATTTAGTGAGTGTGAGATTCTTTTGCGTTCTCATTTGTTATTGAGAACAAACCATTGTATTTAATCTCTTTTTATGAGTATCAGTTGTAATACACTTGTACACCGAGAGAAGTGTGAGGCGAGAGATGGGGTCCAATCCAATAGGAGTGGCGTCGATTGACGAACCTAGGGAGAGGTTGCATCCGAGCACTTGAGGAGGAGGACACGGGCTAGGTTCCTACACTTAGTGTGTAAAGTGTGATTGATTAGTGATTGTGTAGAGTGAGAGTTTTCGGTGATCTTGTAAACCGAGTGTGTAGAAGTTCCGACTTCCAAACCGGATCGTGATAGTGGATATCTCCTCGAGGTGAGGAGCGCGGACGTAGGTTGTGAGGACCGAACCTCGTAAACATATATTGTGTTTGTGTTTTTGCTTAGCGTACTTTTTATTCGTGCTTATTCATATCTCTCTTGCTCATATCTATCTTGTATCTTTCTTGCAAGAACAAATTAATCAACATAATTTTTAATTGCCTTTTAATCGGGATTAGATTAGCATAAGTCTGTCCAAAGTGATTGTAAGGTCCACACCGTGGAAAGAATGAATCTTCGGTAAAAAAATGTGAACCTTCAAGTAAAGAAAAGTGGACAACACTTTAAAAGGAAGAATTTTCAGAAGAAAAAGGGATCATGTTTTATTTGCGGCAAGCCTGGACATTTTGCTAAAGAATGTCGTCACAGAAAAATAAATAATGTAAAATCAAAGGCTTCTGCAAATATGATAGAATAGAATCTAGTCGCTATGATTTCTGAAATCAATATGGCTTCTGTTAAGTCTGGATGGTGGCTTGATTCTGGAGCAACAATGCACGTTTGTAAGGACAAATCCTTATTCAAAGGATTTGAAGAAATTTCGTAAATTAAAGAAGTGCAAATGGGGAACAATGCTTGTTTAAAGGTTGCTGGAAAGGGGACTGTTGATATAGATTTTACTTCTGGAAAGAAATTGACTCTTATAAATGTTCTGTATGTACCCGAAGTTAGAAAGAACTTAGTTTCTGTTGATATTCTTTGTAAGAAAGGGTTTCGGGTTGCTTTTGAGTCAAATAATGTTATCCTGTCTAAGAATGGGATGTTTGTGGGAAAGGGCTACTCTTGTGATGGAATGTATCAACTAAGTATTAATAATAAAGTTATATCTTCTGTTTATATTGTTGAGTCTTCATATTTATGGCATGATCGCTTAGCACATTTAAATTTTCGCTATTTGAAAAATATGAGAAAGTTAGACTTCATTAACTTTAATGGTGAATTTGATAAATGTGAAATTTGTGCTAAGTCTAAATTAACAAAGAAATCTTTTCCAAGTGTTTCTAGCAAAGATTCTAAAGTTTTAGATTTAATACATTCAGATATATGTGAATTGAATGGTATGTTAACTAGAGAAGGCAAAAGATACTTTATCACTTTTGTTGATGATTGCAGTAGATATATGTATGTTTGTCTTTTAAGAACAAAAGATGAAGCTTTTGATATGTTTAAAAAATACAAAACAGAAGTTGAAAATCAACTTGAAAGGAAAATTAAAGTATTACGTTCTGAAAGAGGTGGTGAATATTTTTCTAATAATTTTAATTCTTTTTGTGAAGAACATGGCATTATTCATCAATGTACAGCACCATATACTCCCTAACAGAATGGTTTAGCCGAAAGAAAAAATAGAACTTTACAAGAAATGATAAATTGTATGCTTAATAATGTTATGTTACCTTTAAATTTATGGAGAGAAGCATTGTACACAACATGTTATATTCATAATAGGATTCCCTCTAAAAAGTCAAATATAAGCCCTTATGAGTTATGAAAAGGTAGAAAACCTAATCTGTCATATTTTAAAGTGTGTGGGTGTTTGACTTATTATAGAATTCCTGATCCTAAAAGAACAAAACTTGGACCTAGAGCCTTTAAAAGTGTTTTTGTCGGATATGCTGAAAATAGCAAAGCATATAGACTACTTGATTTATCTTCTAATACTATTGTTGAATCTAGAGATGTTGAATTCTTTGAAAATAAATTTTCTGTGGATTCTGAAAATGTTAAAAATGTTCCTATTCTGCTTAACTCTAATAATATTTCTAGTTTTGATTTTCATGCTAAGGAAACGAATACATCTAAAGAAATATCAGAGCCAAGAAGAAGTACTAGAGAAAGAAAAGAGAAATCTTTACCTTCAGATTTTATTTCTCCTGAACAAATTATTTTTCTTGTTGAAGGTGATAGGAATAATAAATTTTTTAAATAAACATCCTATAAGTTTTAATCCAGGTGATGATCCTAAAACCTTTATAGAAGCAATGTCATCTAGAGATACTTCATTTTGGAAAGAAGCTGTCAATGATGAAATGGATTCTATAATGGGAAATAGTACTTGGATTTTAGTAGATTTACCTCAAGGATCAAAGACAATAGAATGTAAATGGGTTTTTAGAAGAAAATATCATTCTGATGGTTTTGTTCAAGCTTTTAAGGCTAGATTAGTAGCCAAAGGGTTTAGACAAAAAGAACACATAGAATATTTTGATACATATGCACCTGTCACACGTATAACATCTATTAGAATTCTTATTGCTTTGGCATCTATACATAAGTTATTTTTGCATCAAATGGATGTCAAGACTGTTTTTTTTAAATGGAGATTTAAATGAGGAGGTTTACATGGAACAACCGGAAGGTTTCATTCTTCCAGGAAATGAAAAAAAAGTATGTAAACTAATTAAATCTCTTTATGGTCTTAAACAAGAACCAAAACAATGGCATGAAAAGTTTGATTCTGTTATTCTATCTTATGGTTTCAAACATAATAGTGCTGATAAGTGTATTTATTCTAAATTCAATGATAAATATTGTGACGCCCCTGGGTTCACACAAGACTACAGTCTAAGGTGAAACCAAGAATGTCAAACCTGCCATGCACCACACCGTATAATAACATGTTTCACCATCATAATTAACATCTCTCTAGGAGAGTCAACAACAGGTGTAGGTACAAAAGCAAGTAAAACATAATACAAGTGATAACTGATGAAATGATAACAACCACATAGATATCTAATCATCCAACCTACAGAAATACATAGTCAATGGCTGAAGTAAATAAACTGGAGTTCTCAACAAGTCTCAAATACAAAATGTCTGAGTAAAGGAAATAAGGCACACCGCCTTTACAACATCTAAAATATAGTCCTCAAATGTCTGACAAAATCTACAGTGGAGCTCCAAAATAAAACATAACTAAAAATAGACAGATGAACACTAAAGTGTGTTGCCATCAACCTGCGACTCTCCGGGCTCCTGGCTCGTTACCTGAAAAGGGGAGGGACAACGAGCGTCAAAGCGCTAGCGAGTAACATCACAACCAACCCCAAGGGAAAGGGCTCGTTGTAAGAAAATACAGCTAATACATATAAATCTAAAATCATGGATCCTATCAAAGAGGGTTTTAGTATTTAGAAACTTACAACACGAGCATAGGTACGTCGAGCGAAATAATCCAAACAAGGAAACCCTCATGTATATACCTTGTATCTCAAATTGTAAATCCCTAAACACCGAACCTGAAAAACTAGTACGGGAACAATAATAAAAAGAAAATACAACTCATCTCAGAACATAAATACTGAATTACATCATAACTAACATAGGTGTCATGTCATAACCTACATGAGTGTCATGTCATAACCTCATGTGAAGTGCCATATGCAGGATTAATACAAGTGTCCAATACATGAACTAGATATAGTGATTTAACAACTCATGGTACAAATGAGTAAATGTCCAACACGAGGACTGAAATGGATTATAGTCCAATACGAGGACTCCTATGGATTATAGTCCAACACGAGGATTGTGCAACTGTGCAAATATCGCTAATATACATAGAAAGATCTACTATACAGATTTCACACTTGACTCAGTGTGCAATTCTAAACTAGTACCCTCAGGTCATCTATCATGCATAGATACATAGTAAGACTAAAAGCCAAAGTCAGAAAAATCAAGGAAATCCCCCCAACAGGCGTAATACTAAACAAAAACCAACAAGGCAAAGAATCTATGCGGCAGTCGACCACAGAGGTCACCCTGGTCGATCGCGCACAGAGCCGTGATCACTGAGCTCAAAAACTGAGCGGCGGTCGACCGCAGAGGTCATCGCGGTCGACCGCGACCAGAGCAAAAACCCCAGTGCTCAACTGAACGACCCACGGTCGACCGCCACGCCCCTCTGCCCTTCTGCACGCCCAGTGGTCGACCGCCGCGTCCACCGCGATCGATCGTGAAGCAGACAGAAGCCCAGTAAGGGTTTCTGTCATCTTCGAAAACAGTTACACTTGATGATTTCTTATGTTATTGAAATTCTAATATTTCTAACGTGTCATTTGGCAGAAAACAACAAATTTAAACATTTAAAATCTATCACCAAGATCCCAAACATATATAAACATGATTTAGATGTTTTTAAAGTAGTAAAAATAGGATTAACTTTCGCTAAAAACATTTTCAGATCTAGATCTCATTAATTAAAATTCGTTGGTGAGCTTTTAAAAATCTAAAAAGTTTGATTCTCACATCATATGTAATAAAGATCTGTTATCTATTCATAAAATATGATTTAGGCCTAATAAAACCGGATTAAAACACAAGTTTAAGCATGAAAACCAAAAGGGGTGAAGTTGGGCGAGATGTTACTCGCCTCTGATGAGAATAAAACGCTAGATCTGTAGGAGGATGATCCCTTTCGCTGAAACCCACCAAAAATCCGCTGAAAAACCCTTCGAAGCTTCTCCCAAATCACCAAAGAATAAAAACTAGGGTTTGAGGGGAGAGAGGGGGCTAGGGTTTCTGATTTCAGATGAAGAGAAGCCTCTCTCTAGTATAAATATATATATACTAACCCCACAAACCCAACCCGAAACCCGTTAAGACCCAAACCCAGAAAAACAATCTGCCTGTTGCGCGGTCGACCGCCGCGCCCAACGCGGTCGACCGTACAACAGGAAAAATGTCTCCTGAGTGCCTGACTACTGTGCGGTCAACCGCCGCGCCCATCGCGGTCGACCGCGCAGCAGTAAAACTACCTGCTTTGGTTGTTTATCAACATGATGACTATTCACATGATTTCTCTCACATAGAATCACTTGTTGGGTTCCCAAACACTGGTTATCACATTTATCTAAAATATATATGATTATTTATCATAAAAGAATTATTTATCACTAATAATTCACATATATTCATTATAAAAATTACGGGGTTTTACAAATATTGTGTGCTTATCTGCTTGTATGTGGATGACATGTTAATATTCCGCACTAATATGATTGGTATAAATGAGACAAAAAATTATCTATCTTCTATGTTTAAAATGAAAGATTTAGGAGAAGCGGATACTATTTTAGGGATGAAAGTTAGAAAACATAGTGGGGGTTTTTCTTTAAGCCAATCACATTATATTGAAAAAATAGTGAATAAATTTAATCATCTTAGTTTTAAAGAAGTTAACACTCCTTTCGATCCCAGTGTCAAATTGACTGCCAATTCTGGTAGAACTGTAGCACAGCTTGAGTATGCTTGTGCAATTGGTTCTTTAATGTATGCTATGCATTGTACTAGACCTGATATTTCATTTGCTGTATGCAAATTAAGTATATACACTAGTAATCCAAGTGTAGAACATTGGAAAAGCATTTCCAAGATTTTTGGATATTTAAAGAAAACCAAAAATCTGTGTTTATTCTATAATGATTATCCGGCTGTATTAGAGGGATACGCCGATGCGAGCTGGATGACTAGTGTTGGAGACAACCAATCCACTTCTTGAATGATTTTTACACTTGGTGGAGGAGCAGTTTCTTGGGCAAGCAAGAAACAAACATGCATCTCACACTCCACCATGGAACCTGAATTCATTGCTTTAGCAACAACTAGTAAAGAGGTTGAATGGATTAGGAACTTATTGCTAGATATTAAGTTATGGCCGAGTCCAATGCCTCCTATCTCTATCTATTGTGATAGTCAAGCCACTTTGTCAAGGGCTTATAATTGTACATATAATGGTAAGTCTAGACACATAAGTCTAAGACATGAATATGTGAGACACTTGATACAAGATAGTGTCACAACTATTGTCTATGTCAAGACAAATAAAAAATTAGCTGATCCATTTACAAAACCTCTAGCAAGAGAGGTAGTAAAGATGACATCAAGTGAAATAGGGCTGAAACCTTATATTTAAAATCACCAGGAATGGTAAGCCAACCATTTACTAGAACTAAACTGGTTAAATGGTTTAAATGGGTAATAACAAGTTTCTTAAAGTGATTGATTGATATTGACGCATTAAGCCCTAAAAGATAATGTTAATATCGTCCATTACGGAATAAGAGGATGAGTTATGCTCTTAATGAAAGTCTAATACATTATTGTTGTGTGTTTAAAGTAATGGAAAACACATTGTAGACGTTTCACCTATATGAACTTAGAAGTGGTGCCGCTTCTTAAAAGAGCTAAATGTTTGTTCTTTAAAGAGTTCATGAACCAGGAATAAGCACAAGACCATAACAGTGCTAAAATATTAATTATCATTAAAACAAGAGATTAGTGTATGTACAATATTCTCCGGTTCTATCACAAAGAGTAATTAGTTTAATGTTAAGGCAACTAATAACTTTGATAGAACTTTGAGGTATTTATACTAAGTAAAGGTTTAAATCGAAAGATACCTCTACATATATATACTTATCTCATTTTGTACATATTACAGATTATTTTTAAATATAATACTATTAAAATGTTTTTTCAAACAAAGTGGGGGATTGTTAGTATTTGTTCGTAAAAAACAAGATAGTCCCACATTGGAATTTTGAACATTCTTTTAGAGGCTTAAAAGCATTGAATGCTTATTGGGCTTTGAATAATGGATCAAAGTGTAGGCTTCTAAACCCACGTGCGGGTAGCGTGAATAATGCGCGATTTTAACGTGATTATTAGACGCACTTAGCACTTTGCACGCTTATCGTTGCCGCTTAAATATTCTATTTTTTATATATGTAATTATATATTGAATATATTTTTTCATGTTATTTTGAATTTTTAAATATTATGAAAAGACAAGTGACTGTTGAAAAGTGGCTGTTTGCTCCAAGGGGTGTTTTGAAAAGTTGTGACTGTTGGAAGCACCTTTTCAAACCTATAAATATCTTATGTTTTCAGATATCTATTGACAAATCTTTTCTGAATCTTTTCTATCAAAAACTTCTGCAATATTACAATCTTGTTTCACAACGAATTAAGGAAAATTCCAGATTTGCTTACTGGAATTTTCATTTTCTGTTGTATCCTGGGAAGAAAATTTGCATTAATCCGAAGCAACTTTGAATATCAAGTGGTGGCAAATATTTCTTTAAGGAAAGTGTTTCACGTCTCAGAATTTCTGTCTCCTTCAATTTTTAAAACTAACAATCTTAAAGAAATAACTCTTCTACGATGGTGTCAGAATCAATCAAGGTGATGAATCAAGACATGGTAAAATTGGACCGATTCGACGTGAACAATTTCTCTCGCTGGGAAGACAAGATGATGTTTCTTCTTACAGCATTGAAGATCTCCTACATCGTCAACCCCAACCTACAACCCATAGAAGATCCAAAACCAAGTGCAGACGGCAAACAACATACTGAGGAGGAAATAGAAGAAATCAAAAAGAATAAATCTTCGGTAAAAAATGTGAACCTTCAAGTAAAGAAAAGTGGACAACACTTTAAAATGAAGAATTTTCAGAAGAAAAAGGGATCCTGTTTTATTTGCGGCAAGCCTGGACATTTTGCTAAAGAATGTCGTCACAGAAAAAATAATAATGTAAAATCAAAGGCTTCTGCAAATATGATAGAAGAGAATTTGGTCGCTATTATTTCTAAAATCAATATGGCTTCTGTTAAGTCTGGATGGTGGCTTGATTCTGGAGCAACAATCCACGTTTGCAAGGACAAATCCTTGTTCAAAGGATTTGAAGAAATTTCGGAAATTACAGAAGTGCAAATGGGGAATAATGCTTGTGCAAAGGTTGCTGGAAAAGGGACTGTTGATATAGATTTTACTTCTGGAAAGAAATTGACTCTTATAAATGTTCTGTATGTACCCGAAGTTAGAAAGAACTTAGTTTCTGTTGATCTTCTTTGTAAGAAAGGGTTTCGGGTTGCTTTTGAGTCAAATAATGTTATCCTGTCTAAGAATGGGATGTTTGTGGGAAAGGGCTACTCTTGTGATGGAATGTATCAACTAAGTATTAATAATAAAGTTATATCTTCTGTTTATATTGTTGAGTCTTCATATTTATGGCATGATCGCTTAGCACATTTAAATTTTCGCTATTTGAAAAACATGAGAAAGTTAGACTTCATTAACTTTAATGGTGAATTTGATAAATTTGAAATTTATGCTAAGTCTAAATTAACAAAGAAATCTTTTCCAAGTGTTTCTCGCAAAGATTCTTAAGTTTTAGATTTAATACATTCTGATATATGTGAATTGAATGGTATGTTAACTACAGGAGGAAAAATATACTTTATCACCTTTGTTGATGATTGAAGTAGATATATATGTATGTTTATCTTTTAAGAACAAAAGATGAAGCTTTTGATATGTTTAAAAAATATAAAACAGAAGTTGAAAATCAACTTGAAAGGAAAATTAAAGTATTACGTTCTGATAGAGGTGGTGAATATTTTTCTGATAATTTTAATTCTTTTTGTGAAGAACATGGTATTATTCATCAATGTACAGCACCCTATGCTCCCCAACAGAATGGTTTAGCCGAAAGAAAAAATAGAACTTTACAAGAAATGATAAATTGTATGCTTAATAATGCTAAGTTACCTTTAAATTTATGGGGAGAAGCATTGTACACAACATGTTATATTCATAATAGGATTCCCTCTAAAAAGTCAAATATAAGCCCTTATGAGTTATGGAAAGGTAGAAAACCTAATCTGTCATATTTTAAAGTGTGGGGGTGTTTGGCTTATTATAGAGTTCCTGATCCTAAAAGAACAAAACTTGGACCTAGAGCCTTTAAAAGTGTTTTTGTCGGATATGCTAAAAATAGCAAAGCATATAGACTACTTGATTCATCTTCTAATACTATTTTTGAATCTAGAGATGTTGAATTCTTTGAAAATAAATTTTCTTTAGATTCTAAAAATGTTGAAAATGTTCCTATTCTGCTTAACTCTAATAATATTTCTAGTTCTGATTTTCATGCTAAGGAAACAAATACATCTAAAGAAATATCAGAGTAAAGAAGAAGAACTAGAGCAAAAAAAGATAAATCTTTACCTTCAGATTTTATTTCTCCTGAACAAATTATTTTTCTTGTTGAAGGTGATAGGAATAATAATGTTTTAAATAAACATCCTATAAGTTTTAATCCAGGTGATGATCCTAAAACCTTTATAGAAGCAATGTCATCTATAAATGCTTCATTTTGGAAAGAAGCTGTCAATGATGAAATGGATTCTATAATGGGAAATAATACTTGGATTTTAGTAGATTTACCTCAAGGATCAAAGCCAATAGGATGTAAATGGGTTTTTAGAAGAAAATATCATTCTGATGGTTATGTTCAAGCTTTTAAGGGTAGATTAGTAGCCAAAGGGTTTAGATAAAAAGAAGACATAGATTATTTTGATACATATGCACCTGTCGCACGTATAACATCTATTAGAATTCTTATTGCTTTGGCATCTATACATAAGTTATTTGTGCATCAAATAGATGTTAAGACTGCTTTTTTAAATGAAGATTTAAATGAGGAGGTTTACATGGAACAACCGGAAGGTTTCATTCTTCCAGGAAATGAAAGATAAGTATGTAAACTAATTAAATCTCTTTATGGTCTTAAACAAGCATCAAAACAATGGCATGAAAAGTTTGATTCTGTTATTATGTCTTATGGTTTCAAACATAATAGTGCTGATAAGTGTATTTATTCTAAATTCAATTATAAATATGGTGTGCTTATCTGCTTGTATGTGGATGAGATGTTAATATTCGGCACTAATATGATTGGTATAAATGAGACAAAAGAGTATCTATCTTCTATGTTTAAAATGAAAGATTTAGGAGAAGCGGATACTATTTTAGGGATTAAAGTTAAAAAACATAGTGGGGATTTTTCTTTTAGCCAATCAAATTATATTGAAAAAATAGTGAATAAATTTAATCATCTTGGTTTTAAAGAAGTTAACACTCCTTTCGATCCCAGTGTCAAATTGACTGCCAATTCTGGTAGAGCTGTAGTACAGCTTGAGTATGCTAGTGCAATTAGTTCTTTAATATATGTATGCATTGTACTAGACCTGATATTTCATTTGCTGTATGCAAATTAAGTAGATACACTAGTAATCCAAGTGTAGAACATTGGAAAAGCATTTCCAGGATTTTTGGATATTTAAAGAAAACCAAAAATCTGTGTTTGTTCTATAATGATTATCCGGCTGTATTAGAGGGATACACCGATGCAAGCTGGATGACTAGTGTTGGAGACAACCAATCCACTTCTGGAATGGTTTTTACACTTGGTGGAGGAGCAGTTTCTTGGGCAAGCAAGAAACAAACATGTATCTCACACTCCACCATGGAATCTGAATTCATTGCTTTAGCAGCAACTGGTAAGGAGGCTGAATGGATTAGGAACTTATTGCTAGATATTAAGTTATGGCCGAGTCCAATGCCTCCTATCTCTATCTATTGTGATAGTCAAGCCACTTTGTCAAGGGCTTATAATTGTACATATAATGGTAAGTCTAGACACATAAGTCTAAGACATGAATATGTGAGACACTTGATACAAGATAGTGTCATAACTATTGTCTATGTCAAGACAAATAAAAATTTGGCTGATCCATTTACAAAACCTCTAGCAAGAGAGGTAGTAAAGATGACATCAAGTGAAATGGGGCTGAAACCTTATATTTAAAATCACCAGGAATGGTAACCCAACCATTTACTAGAACTAAACTGGTTAAATGGTTTAAATGGGTAATAACAAGTTTCTGAAAGTAATTGATTGATATTGACGCATTAAGCCCTGAAAGATAATGTCAATATCGTCCATTACGAAATAAGAGGATGAGTTATGCTCTTAATGAAAGTCTAATACATTATTGTTGTGTATTTAAAGTAATAAAAAACACATTGTAGACGTTTCACCTATATGAACTTAGAAGTGGTGTCGCTTCTTAAAAGAGCTAAAGGTTTGTTCTTTAAAGAGTTCATGAACCAGGAATAAGCACAACGCCATAACAGTGCTAAAATATTAATTCTCATTGAAACAAGAGATTAGTGTATGTACAATATTCTCCGGTTCTATCACAAAGAGTAATTAGTTTAATGTTAAGGCAACTAACGACTTTGATAGAACTTTGAGGTATTTGTACTAAGTAAATGTTTAAATCGAAAGATACCTCTACATATGTATACTTATCTCATTTTGTACATATTGCAGATTATTTTTAAATATAATACTATTAAAATGTTTTTTCAAACAAAGTGGGGGATTGTTAGTATTTGTTTGTAAAAAATAAGATAATCCCACATCGGAATTTTGAACATTCTTTTAGAGGTTTAAAAGCATTGAATGCTTATTGGCCTTTGAATAATGGATCAAAGTGTAGGCTTCTAAACCTGCGTGCGGGTAGCGCGAATAATGCGCGTTTTTGACGTGATTATTAGACGCACTTAGCACTTAGCACGCTTGCTGCTGCCGCTTAAATATTTTATTTTTTATATATGTAATTATATATTGAATATATTTTTTCATGTTATTTTGAATTTTAAAATATTATGAAAACACAAGTGACTGTTTAAAAGTGGCTGTTTGCTCCAATGGGTGTTTTGAAAAGTTGTGACTGTTGGAAACACCTTTTCAAACCTATAAATAGTTTATGTTTTCAGATATGTATTGACAATTCTTTTCTGAATCTTTTCTATCAAAAACTTCTGCAATATTATAAACTTGTTTCACAACGAATTAAGGAAAATGAATCTTTTCTATCAAAAACTTCTGCAATATTATAAACTTGTTTCACAACGAATTAAGGAAAATTCCAGATTTGCTTACTGGAATTTTTATTTTGCAATATTATAAACTTGTTTCACAACGAATTAAGGAAAATTCCAGATTTGCTTACTGGAATTTTTATTTTTTGTTGTATCCTGGGAAAAAAATTTGTATTAACCCGAAGCAACTTTGAATATCAAGTGGGGGCAAATATTTTTTTAAGGAAAGTGTTTCACGCTTCAAAATTTCTGTCTCCTTTAATTTTTAAAACTAACAGCTAGGGTAGCCGCCTTCGCATACATATGACGCTAATGCATGCCAATTCCATGCAAATTTTCAGTGAAATTAGCGGACCAAGCGTTAAATCTTCTCTCTAGAATTGCAAATGTTAAATACTAGTCATCTTCTTATTATTTTTATTTTTATTTATCAGTAGTTTGAAATATTGGTATGCTAGTTACCTACCCTTGTGGTGTTAATCCAAGATTTAGGAAGAAAAGTTAGATTTGGCGTGCGATTACCTCATTAGAACCTAACGGTTAGGTCCTAACCTTGTTCAGTCAAATTATTATTCTTGTTTATGTATACATGTCAAACATTGCATCAGTCTCCTAATTAATTAATTAATTTTTAAAGGGTTTTTTATATTAATCCCTCAAATCACTAGTAATTTGATATTAGTCCCTTAAATTGCTTAAATATATTGATAAGAGTTCCTCTCTTAGAACTTCTGTCAAAATTCCCTA
Organism: Asparagus officinalis; assembly: GCF_001876935.1. Lineage (NCBI taxonomy): Eukaryota > Viridiplantae > Streptophyta > Magnoliopsida > Asparagales > Asparagaceae > Asparagus > Asparagus officinalis. The sequence continues at coordinate 104,492,715 of NC_033797.1, forward strand.
ACCCTGATTTGGTTTACAGTAACCAATGATGTCCAGTTACTAAAATATCCCCACATAGATTGAATACATCACCAAACTAATTTCCCCATCTTCTCTCTCTCTATCTTTCCAATTCTTTCTATCTTCAGAAGAAAAGGGACAATTTTGCCCTAATGCTGATCTCGAGCCCTAATTAAACAAGTCCAAGTATAGTCCGAACCCTAGCAGCAAACTGAAGAAGAAGAATCCTCACAAGATTTGGGGGAAGTGATGGTGCACAGTAGCAGTTGCTCAAGTAATTTTGTTTGATTAAATATTTTCCTTTTGATTTTGTAGTCATCTTTTTTGGGATGTATTATTGCTTTGTTAGGACTAAAAGATTAGGGCTTTGTGGTACGTTATTCAATTATGCACTTTTGTGGGGATGATTTGAAGTAAATTTATGTACATTGTGATGATTTTGTTCAATTAAAATTACATTTAGTATATATTGTGCCTTGAACTTAATTTTTATGACGATCTTCTTATTACTGCCCATTGTACCTCAAATGGGTATTCATTTTAGGGTAACCGAGTTTTTATGCATAGAATGTGGTTTAAATTGATACTATGCTTAGTTATAGTGTTTGATTACTGTAATTTTGGTATACTTGATTGTTGCTTTCCATGGTTTGGCATTATAAAACATAGGGTTTTTTATTTCTAGGCCCATTTGTTTACTCATCTTTACCTCTAAGCCCAATAACTATTCTTTGTATTCTTAAACCCAAGTTTCTTTTTGTTTTTGCCTTTAAACCCAATTTCTAAAATACTGTATATACAACACTGGTATTCATACCCAAACATGATAAAAACCCTAAAATACCCTTCAATACCCCCACTTAAACCAGACCCCCTCTCTCTCTCCTCATTTTCCTTCTTCCTCAGGTCTTCGTCTTCCTCCTTCCTCAAGGCTTTGTCTTCCTCCTCCGATCCCACCTCTCATGCCCCCTCCAAGAAATCGAAGAAGAAAGGAAGAAAGACCCATGATTTTAGTGCTTGATGTCTTGAAAAGGCCCAAGACGGATCTCGAGGCAGCCGGACACACCTCCACCCTCTCCAACGAGACACTACAATTCTTCAACGATCAACAAGATGCTTGATGATTTTGGCTTTGGGATCTCTTTCGATGACGAGGAGGAGTGATTTCGTGTGAAATCTCATTTCTAAATACTCGATTAGGGTTAGGGTCGGGGTCGGGGTCGGGGTTGGGGGTTAGGGTTAGTTCATTGATGTTCTTTTGTGCTATCCCTTTTTGTTGAACTAAATCTAATTGTAGAATTGGTTTTATCAATTTATGAATGTATCGTTTCTGTTGAACTAAATCTAATTTGTACACAATAGATTTGCAAAGCAAGAGGTGTGAAATCTGGAGAATCTGGAATTTTGTACCTGTAAATTTTGCTTATAAAGAGTTGGAGAGTATGGAGCTTGCTTTGAAGATTGTGAAAGAGAAATTGCTGGGTAGAGTTAATGGAGTCAGTTATGCTATATGTACATTTTGAAGATTTGTGCAATTTTGAAGATTTGTAACATTTTGTAAAGTCTGGAGCTTGCCTTGAATATAATATCAGTTATATTATGTACATTTTGAAGATTTGTAACATTTTTGAAAGCCTGGAGCTTGCCTTGAATATATGATCAGTTATGCTATGTTTTTTGTGAAGATTTGTAACATTTTAAAAAGTCTAGAGCTTGCCTTGAATATATGATTAGTTATGCTAAGTATATTTTGAAGATTTGTGTAATTTTGGAGTTTGATTTGTAACATATTGTTTCAGATTGTAAGTTTTTGAAAGTAGATAATGAAAGTGTTGTTAGTGCAATATCGTTATTGTTTGTGCAATTTTGGAGTTTGTAAGACTGGAATTTTGTGCAATTTTGTGAGTGCTATTTTGTGGAATTTTGTAGAATTTTGTGTAATTTTATGAGTGTTATTTTGTTCTTGTGCAATTTTGTGAGTGCAACCAAGTGTGATAAACTGCAGATCTCTTTGATTGTAAGTGTAGCGTGATAAATTCAAAGTGTAGCATGATAACCTGTAAGTGTAGCGTGGTAGACTGTAAGTGTAGCGTGATAGACTAAAATTGTAGCGTGGTAGACTGTAAGTGTAGCGTGTTAGACTGTAAGTGTAGCATGGTAGACTGTACAGGATAACACGCTACACTTACAGGATAACCCGCTACACTTACAGGATAACCCGCTACACTTACAGTCTAACCCGCTACACTTACAACATAACACGCTACACTTACGGTCTAACCCGCTACACTTACAGCATAACACGCTACACTTACAGTCTAACACGCTACACTTACAGCATAACACGCTACACTTATAGGATAACCCGTTACACTTACAGCATAACACGCTACACTTACGGGATAACACGCTACACTTACAGGATAACACGCTACACTTACAGCATAACACGCTACACTTACAGTCTAACACGCTACACTTACAGCATAACACGCTACACTTACAGTCTAACACGCTACACTTACAGAATAACCCGCTACACTTACAGCATAATCCGCTACACTTACAGGATAACACGTTACACTTACAGCATAACACGCTACACTTACAGGATAACACGCTACACTTACAGGATAACCCGCTACACTTACAGTCTAACCCGCTACACTTACAGCATAACACGCTACACTTACGGTCTAACCCGCTACACTTACAGCATAACACGCTACACTTACAGTCTAACGCGCTACACTTACAGCATAACACGCTACACTTATAGGATAACACGCTACACTTACAGGATAACACGCTACACTTACAGTCTAACACGCTACACTTACAGAATAACCCGCTACACTTACAGTCTAACACGCTACACTTACAGCATAACACGCTATACTTACAGGATAACCCGCTACACTTACAGTATAACACGCTACACTTACAGGATAACACGCTACACTTACAGCATAACACGCTACACTTACAGGATAACACGCTACACTTACAGGATAACACGTATGCTGTAAGTGTAGCGGGTTATGCTGTAAGTGTAGCGGGTTATGCTGTAAGTGTAGCGTGTTATCCTGTAAGTGAAGCGTGTTATGCTGTAAGTGTAGCGGGTTATCCTGTAAGTGTAGCGTGTTATCCTGTAAGTGTAGCGTGTTATCCTGTAAGTGTAGCGGGTTATCCTATAAGTGTAGCGTGTTAGACTGTAAGTGTAGCGTGTTATGCTGTAAGTGTAGCGCGTTAGACTGTAAGTGTAGCGTGTTATGCTGTAAGTGTAGCGGGTTAGACCGTAAGTGTAGCGTATTATGCTGTAAGTGTAGCGGGTTAGACTGTAAGTGTAGCGGGTTATCCTGTAAGTGTAGCGGGTTATCCTGTAAGATTGCACAAACAATAACGATATTGCACTAACAACACTTTCATTATCTACTTTCAAAAACTTACAATCTGAAACAATATGTTACAAATCAAACTCCAAAATTACACAAATCTTCAAAATATACTTAGCATAACTAATCATATATTCAAGGCAAGCTCTAGACTTTTTAAAATGTTACAAATCTTCACAAAAAACATAGCATAACTGATCATATATTCAAGGCAAGCTCCAGGCTTTCAAAAATGTTACAAATCTTCAAAATGTACATAATATAACTGATATTATATTCAAGGCAAGCTCCAGACTTTACAAAATGTTACAAATCTTCAAAATTGCACAAATCTTCAAAATGTACATATAGCATAACTGACTCCATTAACTCTACCCAGCAATTTCTCTTTCACAATCTTCAAAGCAAGCTCCATACTCTCCAACTCTTTATAAGCAAAATTTACAGGTACAAAATTCCAGATTCTCCAGATTTCACACCTCTTGCTTTGCAAATCTATTGTGTACAAATTAGATTTAGTTCAACAGAAACGATACATTCATAAATTGATAAAACCAATTCTACAATTAGATTTAGTTCAACAAAAAGGGATAGCACAAAAGAACATCAATGAACTAACCCTAACCTCCCAACCCTGACACTGACCCTGACCCTAACCCTAATCGAGTATATAGAAATGAGATTTCACACGAAATCACTCCTCCTCGTCATCGAAAGAGATCCCGAAGCCAAAATCATCAAGCATCTTGTTGATCGTTGAAGAATTGTAGTGTCTCGTTGGAGAGGGTGGAGGTGTGTCCGGCTGCCTCGAGATCCGTCGTGGGCCTTTTCAAGACATCAAGCACTAAAATCATGGGCCTTTCTTCCTTTCTTCTTCGATTTCTTGGAGGGGGCATGAGAGGTGGGATCGGAGGAGGAAGACAAAGCCTTGAGGAAGGAGGAAGACGAAGACCTGAGGAAGAAGGAAAATGAGGAGAGAGAGGGGGGGTCTGGTTTAAGTGGGGGTATTGAAGGATATTTTAGGGTTTTTATCATGTTTGGGTATGAATACCAGTGTTGTATATACAATATTTTAGAAATTGGGTTTAAAGGCAAAAACAAAAAGAAACTTGGGTTTAAGAATACAAAGAATAGTTATTGGGCTTAGAGGTAAAGATGAGTAAACAAATGGGCCTAGAAATAAAAAACCCTAAAACATAACATTTATGAGTGATCAAGAGAAGGGACTTCTATAGACAATATTAGTTTTATTTCCTAAGGCTGAGCATAGGATATGTGTAAGGCATTATGGAAGCATTTTAAAAGGATTTTTCAAGGGATTTCTATGAGAAAATTGTTTGGGATGCAGCTAGGGCATACACTGATGAAGAATTTGGCATGCACATGAGGGCATTGGATGCAGTCTCTCATGCAGCTTGTACCAAGTTGACTGCAAATAGGAACTTCATTTGTTCTAGGTCTCACTTCGGTGTTCTACCAAGGAACAATTACATTGAGAATAACTTCTTTGAATCTTTCAACAATTAGATACTAGATTGTAGATATCTTCCTATTGTGGTTTTAGTTTATAAACTGAGATGCAAAATTATGGAAAAATTGAACAAGAGGAGAAAGCAAGGGTTAAGATGGAAGAGAAAGTTGGTACCTTACGCAGACAGGTATATTCAGAACATGAGCAAGAAGGTTGGATGTTACACAGTTAGGCACACTAATGATGATGAGGCTAAGGTGGAGAATGAATATGAAAGGAGGATCATCAATGTGGCAGATCATACATGCAGCTGCAACAAGTGGCAAATTATAGGATTGCCATTTATTCACGCGGCTTATTATATTGGATCCATATGAAATGCTGATTGGTCATCATATTGTGACAACTACTGCAGTGCGGATAGGTATACAGGGTGGCTTATGCAAAATCAATTGGAGTTTTACCATCACAGTGTGATGCCCCTGCCTTCACACAAGGTTGCAGTTCAAGATGAACCCAATGATGTCAAACCTACCATGCACCACACTGTGTAAAAACACGTTTCACCATCACAGTAATATCTCTCTAGTAAAACAACAACAAGTGAAGGTACAAAACAGACAAGATAAAGGTAATAATAAAATGAACATGATTAAATGAAGAGATATCCAATAATATAATCATGTCCTAAATGAAACAAAATAAAATACAACTGATACTGGAATAACTATAAAATGTCTCGATACACAGAGTCAACTGAAAAGTACATAAGCTCTCTCAGCCCTCAAAATAAAATGCAAGTCTAATAATCAATCAGAAACAAAACTAAACATCTGTTGAGTAGAAACTACTAAAAATAATTGACGGCGACTATGCTGAAAGTCCGTCAACCAGCGGCTCTTCGAAACTCTACTTCTCTACCTGAAAGAAGTGAAATTAACAGCATCAGAACGCTAGCAAGATCATCTCCATCCGTCCCCAGGGGAAGGGCTACTAAGTATGATGGAGGCTCTACCTTTAAGTGCATAGTCTACCTAGATCATTTTATCCTGTACTATATGGAATTTATGTTTAGAAATTTACAACACAAGACTAATACGTCGAACGAAATAATCTAAATAAGGAAACCCTCATAAATATACCATGTGTCTCAAGTCATAAATTTCTAGATATAAATTCCAACTAAGAATAAAACAATAAAGGAGAACAATACAGAAAGAAATACATCAATCGATATAAATTCCAACTAAGAATAAAACAATAAAGGAGAACAATACAGAAAGAAATACATCAATCATCTCCAAACAAAATGTCATCCAACTCCTCAATACATCAATCATCTCCAAACAAAATGTCATCCAACTCCTCATACCACCCTTAGTGGACAAAACAGATACTAGTACACTATCCCGTGTACCAAAGTTGTGAAATACCTTCACAATAGATCATATCGAATGAGTGTTAATAATCGCTTACTCTTAGGTTATCATAAAATTTATCAAATCGTCCTTCTCTAAAATTCTTCAACTCATCGCACCCTCGTGCAGACTGATAAATAGTATATCAACTCATCACACCCCCGTGTGAACCGATAAATATATAGGTATATCAACCTCTGCGCAAAACCATGCGGACCAAAATCATAGGTTCAACGACCTCTGCGCACGCTCGTGCGGACCAAAAATACATAAAGGAGTAAAGTCCATCGTGGTCTCATTGCGATCCTTACTAACACACTTAGAGTGTAGTCTATCCATGGTCATTCCAGACCCCAACTAACCCCACTCAGCATCCTCAATAAAAGCTAACTAAAATAGTCGTTACTTGTAACGATTATAAACTATTTGGCTATTCCGATCAATGGATTTGTACGTACTTAATCTTCGTACGTGTACTTCTCAAATACGTGTATAGATATCGTATGACTTGCACTACATGCTCGTACATCGAACCCCCTTGTAAAAGGTTTAAACTCACAATATTGAGCTTCATCAGTTGACCGACGAAAGCTTCGGTCGACTGATAAGCTAATGTCACACAAATCACATATAGCTGAGCCCGTTAGTCCACTGATGTTACCCATCAGTCGACTAATGACCTCTCGTCAATCTACTAATGACAACATCAGTCGACTGAACAAACCAAAATTTACAGATTCGGGTTTTTACTTGAATTTTTTCAAAGCTCGGCTTTTTATTAACTTATATGAATAAAACTTTATTCAATACTCATGATTACTTAGCCAGGGGTTTGTTTAAACAGGATGAAATCAATATAAACTCATAGATCTAAGATTTAACATGCAAATTAACTAAATTCATGTTTATTTTGACAAATTAGTGCATATAAATCAAAATTAAATTGTAATTAACATATTAAGATTAACTGTAATGATCATCTAAACACGAAAATTCCTGATTTACTCTACTGTTCTATGTATGAATTTAAGATATCATATCACAAATTAGGTTCTAACACATTAAATTAACCCTAAGCATGAGATTAATTACAAATATCACGTAAAAACTTTATATTTAAACTAAGGAAAAGGTTTGGATAGATGTGATATTGCCTTATCATGTGTACAACCCTCTGAAATAATTAGGAAATGATCCCCCATCGCCAAAAGCAGCAAATCTCGCCTTCTCCTCGCTTCTCGCATCACAAGACTTCCCTAAAATCATAAATTTAGAGCTAGGGTTTGAGAGAGGAGGAGAGAGGGTGCTAGGTTTTGGATCACAGATGAGAAGATGTGTTTTCTAGGATTAAATGTAAATGTGACTATATAAATAACATGAATCATCAACAAATCATAAATAATCATTTTACTTGCTCAAACAGGTGTGGTTAGTCGCGACGTATGTCCTCCTCTCGCTTCCAAGATGCCTCCTTATCTCCTTTCCGGTTCTGCTTGACCTTCACTAAAGGAATCACATTATTTCTAAGTTTCATGTCATCTCTAGTAAGATTGCAATCCTAAAACAAAACAGCCCAAACCCGAAATAGGAAACCTAGTTAGACTGGGAAAATAGTCTTTGATATTTTGGCTGTAACTTTCTATTACAATCTCAGAATGAGATGATTTAAGATGTGTTGGAAACTTGTTGAAGATACCTACAAATTTTATCTTTTATATTTTTCCAAATTCGAATTGTATCGGTATATAATGCATATATACTCTTAACTAGTCGTTTTTCCAGATTTCTTCTTTGTGCATGTTTTACTCATTTCATGCATGTTTAACCTTTGTGTACTCTCATATATACTCTTAATTGATCTTAAATTAATTGTTAGCATAATCATTCATCTATAATTAATATTTATCATGATTAAAGCTCATTTATTAATATATAAATCATATTATTCTTTCAAAATTCATGGGGTTTTACATTCACTCCCCCCCCCCAAAAAAAAAAAGAAATTCGTCTTCAAAATTCCTCCATCGTATCTTAGAGATTAATAATATGAGAAAAGCATGATGAGGGGATAATCTAGACAAGGAAACCCTCCTGTACACATCTCGTCTCATTAATTCCCAGATATGAATCACAAGCGATCATTTACACTTAACTACCAAGAATGCAAATACTTCCACTTAATCCCTTTAACCGGAACTAGTACGTCGTGCGAAAACACAAACAAGGAACCCCCCATATATACCATGTATTCTGAATAATAAGGAGCTAAGTATCAATACCCTCATTCCAACATTAAATGTAAATGTGGCTATATAAATAACATGAATCATCAAAAAATCATAAATAATTATTTTACCTGCTCAAACAGGTGTGGGTAGTCACAACGCATGTCCTCCTCTCGCTCTCAAGAAGCCTCCTCAGTGTCTTTCCAGTTTTGCTGGACCTTCACTAAAGGAATCACCTTATTTCTAAGTTTCTTGTTCTCTCTGGCATTATTACAAACAGGGACCTCAATGGTGGTCAAATTTGACTGAATCTTAAACTCTGGTGTATTAATCACCCTCTGCTACTCCTCATCATGCAAATACTTCTTGAGCATCGAAACAAGAAATACATCGTGTACACCTAACATCGATGCTGGAAGATCCAGCCTATATGATACGGCTCTAACGTGCTCAACAATCCTGAACAGACCAATATATCTCGGGGCAAGCTTTCCCCGTCTGCCAAAACGCTTAACACCCTTCATCGGTGACACCTCAGTATAACATAATCTCCAATCCGAAACTCTAAAGGTCGTCGCCTATAGCTTGCGTAGCTCTTTTGCCGACTCTAAGCAGCAAGAATACGATGTCTAATCAATGCTACTTTCTTCGTAATCTGCCTCACAAGTTCTGGTCCAAGTAATAAGTTGTCCTTCGAATCTGCCCAACAAATCGGGGATCTACATGGCCTCTTATATAACGCGTCATACGGTGCCATACCTATCGTCGCCTGATAGCTGTTATTGTAGGCAAACTCAATCAATGGAATATGATCTTCTCAGCTACCCTAGAAATTAATGACACATGCCCGCAACATATCCTCCAACACCTGGTTAACTATCTCAATTTGACCATCTGTGTGCGGGTGAAAGACACTACTATATGACAACTGGCTGCTGAGTGAATTTTGGAAACTCTTCCAGAAATAAGATGTGAAAACTGATCCACGATCCGACACAATCGTCTCCGGAACTCCATGCAAACAAACGATCTCCCGGATAAAAATCCTCGCATGAGTCTCTGTCATATAGGTCATCTTCACTGGTAAGAAATGCACTGACTTCATTAGCCAATCAACTATCAACCAAATGGAATCATTCCCCTTGTTCGACCTCGACAATCCCACAATAAAATCTATAGAAATATCTGCCAATTTCCACTTAGGAATGGGTAAACGTTGTATGGTTCCTGCAAGTCTCTGATGTTATGCCTTCACTTACCGACAAGTATAGAATTTAGATACATATTTCATGATGTCCCTACCCATGCCACTCCACCAAAACTATCTCTTCAAGTCTTTGTACATTTTAGTTTTGCCTGGATGCACTGTATACCTGGTGCGATGTGCCTCATCAATTAAATCCTTCTTCAACTGCGGATTATTTAGCATGACTAACTAGCCCTTATTCGAAGGCCTCCATCTGTTCTAATGGTCTAATCAGCCTTGGGCTCTTTGGAAATCCCCCCTTCCGGGTTTGAATCCAAGAGTCCTCTAACTGACCACTGACCAATCGATTAGCCAATGATGTCTGCACGGCCAAAGCTCCTAAAAATATGCTGCTCCTACCAACTCTGGCTTAAAATTAAACTGGCTAAGGGTGTGAAGATCTTGGTACAACAAGCACCTCCAAGTTTCAAGCCCATGACGACGCTTTCTACTCAACACGTCTGCTACAACGTTCATCTTCCCCGGATGATACTAAAGTCTAAACTCGTAATCCTTAATGAACTCAACCCATCGCTGCTTCCTCTGGTTTAGTTCCTTCTAGGAAAAGAGATACTTCAGACTCTGATGGTCTGTGAATAGCTCAAATTGTACCCCATAGAGGTAAGGCCTTCATGACTTTAGTGTGAAGACCATTGCTTCTAACTCCAAGTCATGTGTAGGATAGTTCTGCTCATGAGTCCTTAACTACCTCAAAATGTAAGCTACTACTCTCTGGGTCTGCATCAAAATGCCTCCTAGACCTGATAATAATGCATCCGTATAGACAATAAAAGTCTTATCACTGCTCGGAATGACCAACATCGGCGCTGTAGTCAACTTAATCTTCAATGTCTCAAATGCTTTCTGGCACTCTGGTCCCTAGACAAACTATACACCCTTCTTCATAAGATATGTCAGTAGGGTAGCACTCTTAGAGAAGTTCTAGATGAATTTCCTGTAATAGCCGGCCAGACCCAAGAAGCTACGAATCTCTGTAACGGTCTTCGATGGCTCCTAATCAAGTACTGTCTCTACCTTAGCTGGATCTATAACAATACCCTCCTTGCTGATAACATGGCCTAAAATCTGACCTCAGATAACCAAAACTCGTACTTGCTGAACTTAGCATAGAGCTGGTTCTCCCACAAAGTCTTTGATGCCAATTGTAGGTGCTGCTCATGCTCGGCCTCCGACCGCGAGTAAATAAAGTTGTTATTGATAAACACGATCACAAACTGGTAGTATGGATGGAAAACCCAGTTCATCAATTCTATGAATGCCGCAGGTACATTGGTCAGCCTAAATAGCATGACAAAAAAGTTAAAAGACCCATATAGAGTTAGAAAGGCGGTCTTAGGAATATCCATCTTCCGAACCCATAACCGATGATTACCAGAATGAAGATCAATATTCGAGAAATACTACTCTCCCTGTAGCTGGTTGAATAAGTCATAAATCCTCGGTAGTAGATACCTGTTCTGGATGGTAACCTTATTCAACTCACAATAATTTATACATAAACACATGCTACCATCCTTCTTCTATTGGGTTTTATACATATAATCCAAAATTAATCGTGCAACGAAAATTTAAAAAAGACCCAAACAGGATCCATGCGATTCAATTGATTTAATAGGAATTTCAGATTACGAACCTGTTTGTGTGTAGATTATAAATTAACACCTTAATTCAATCGGACTCTAGGTGCTGCTCAAGGAACAAACGCCCTCTATCAGTATTCACACACGAACGATCACGAACAGACATAGGGGTACTAGCTCCTTTCTACGTCAGCTAGGGTTTTTCTTTTTATGAGAGAAGATCAAATCAGGACGACACAAAAGTCTATAAATAGTCACGTTAACCCTAATGTGTAGAGAGATATTTTGGGCATATCTTATTCAATATAACAAAATTTTGTTTCTTATTCAGATAATAAGAAATAATATTTTATCTCTAAAATTTCTCAAAAATAACAGATTTTCATTTTGAATTTTACATTTAAAATTCGACATTGCCCAAAGAAATCCTAGCCCGTTCACCACGTTCTTTGCGTGCGACCCAATAGGTTCATATTATGTTGGCAGTGGGCCCAATCCCATTATAAACCCACAAGTCATAAGTGGCCTCTAGCAAGACATTATGACTACCCAAATAATATAAATATCGATAGTCTGACTTTAACTTAACCAATAGTACATGTTATAATCCTTTTTGTCACACGATATCTTGTTTAAATATAAGTCATGGTACATGTCAATCTTATATTGTTCAAACATATAATTTCTCGATCACTAAGTAGACTGATAAATTCAAATGACATTGATTACACTATCTATTCATTTGAGCATAGCCATGCATTTCTCAGTCCTACTTATCGAGGGGCCCAATAGATATCTCCCTCATAAGAGGGACAAATTCTGACAAATTCTATCTTCATTATTCACTATCCTCTGCATAATTCTCATCATGTCCAATCATAACCTTTATGATTATCCGATTAAAGATAACGTTTGATTATGTTAAAACACGATGTTCCTCATGTAGGAATCTGTGATAATCTCAGGTCTAAGGATTCAATAACATAACTATTATGATATCACTTATGATACTAACCCATGTAGTAATCTCATAGAGGGTCTATCTAATGTGTTGTTCTCTAACAAGTACCTACAGGTTTGATTTATATCACCATATATAATCATCTCATGTTTATCAATCAAAACCCATACTAGTCTTAATTTATCATTATGCCCTTTAGTGATAAATAACTAGGGATAACATGAATAACATAGTTATTCATAAACATTACAATAGTGTAACATGCTAATAATACTAATATGGAGAAAACCATTCTTTAAATGAAAATATATCATTACATCAAGGTCCAAATATTTGGCCTAGGGCATAACCACTAACAATCTCCTACTTGCACTAGACCCAATCATGCATATATCTAATACCCATTGACCTAGTATGTCCATTATGTTTGGCTTGTGGGAGAGCCTTGGTAAGTGGATTAGCAATGTTGTCATCTGTTGGTACTCTGCATATCTTGACATCTCCTCTCCCACATATTTCTCGAATGAGATGAAAACGCCTGAGTATATGTTTGGATCTCTGATGGGATCTGGGCTCTTTCTCTTATACAATAGCACCATTATTGTCACAGTAAATATCCACAGGGTTTGTGATACTAGGAACTACTCCCAATTCAGCAATAAATTTTTTGATCCATACTGCTTCCTTAGCTGCATCTGATGCGGCTATATCAAACAAAACTACAGTGGAGCTCCAAAATAAAACATAGATAAAATAGACAGTTGAACATTAAAGTGTGTCGCCATCAACCTGCGACTCTCCGGGCTCCTGGCTCGTTACCTGAAAGGGGGAGGGACAACGAGCGTCAAAGCGCTAGCGAGCAACATCACAACCATCTTTCTTAAAAAAAATAATAATAATAATAAAGAATAATTTACAATTTTTTCTTATTTGATTTCTTCATCCTTATACTAACAGTAATTGCAGAACTTCATCATCTTTGTACTAGATCGACAGAACAAATGTAAGTTCTTCAATTCTTATCTACATTATTTTGTGCATCAAGAATTTGCATTGAGGACAATACAAAATTTAGGTGTGGGGGTGAAAATTAGTTATTTTTTCTCTTTATTTTACCTTTTTAGTTGCATTTTTGTTATTTTTTTCTTTTTCTATAAAAAAATTAAAAAAATATTGTCACTTACCAAATTGATAGAGTTAAGTAATAACTGATTTATTTGATAAATTTTAAATTTTCTAATCTCTAGTTTGTTATATACTCAAGTTTACCTTTTATGATAACTCTAAATAAATTTCTTAAGAAATAATTTTCAAAGTAGTATACTTTACTTAAGCCTTAACTTAGACTTTTAATTAAAAATAATGAAATTTTTACATGCTTAACTTGGCGTTGAAAATATTTTCTTTAGGTTATCTCGATTTACACATTTTTCAGACTATATATATACTTACACACATATATATTAAAAAAACTAACCTTACAAAAGAAGAGTGCGGAAAATGGGCACAAAAAATAATATAAAATAAAATAAACTCTTTATTTCAAGGTGATTCTATCTTATAAAGCCTAAGTTGACTGAGTAATTAAGCCCAAGTAGTATCTCTATACTTAATGACCTAAGCCCAATTGGGTTGGGATTCATTAGCCCAAAACTCATTAAATGGTCACTTAGAAAGCCCGTTAAAGTAGAAAAAAAATCACCAAGAATTAAAGAGTATAAAAATAATAATAATAAATAAATAAATAAAAATAAAAATACTAATAAATATTTTATATATATAGTTATATTTGTATATATGGTCTTGGAAAATATTTTAGATCAAGCAACTTAAAAATTATTTAAAACAAAGAGTTAGCATGTTCT
>NC_033797.1:104514017-104519373 GCF_001876935.1 Asparagus officinalis
TATATATATATATATATATAGGGAGAGGTTCTAATGAAAACCTCCTTAGCCTAAAAACTAAAAACCAATATCATCCAATGACTAGGATTCAGTCAAACAGTCAACAAACACATGCATTAATTACCTCATTAAACACATACTATATAGAGAGAGAGAGAGAGAGAGAGAGAGAGAGAGGTTCTAATAAAAACCTCCTTAGCCTAAAAACTAAAAACCTCCTTCATCCAATGGCTAGGATTCAGTCAAACAGTCAACATACACATGCATTAATTACCTCATTAAACACATACATTAATTACCTCAACGCAGTGAATCCGGATTCACTACAGTGAATCCAGATTCATTACCTCAACGAACAAGTCCTTCTCTACAGTGAATCCAGATTCACTACAGTGAATCCAGATTCACTACAGTGAATCCAGATTCATTACCTTAACGAACACGTTTTTCACTGCAGTGAATCCAGATTCACTGTAGTGAATCCAGATTTGTGTTCGTTGAGGTAATTAATGCATGTGTCTGTTGACTGTTTGACTGACTCTCAGCCATTGGATTCACTAAGCATGTAAAAATTTCATTATTTTAATTAAAAGTTTAAGTTATGACTTAAGTGAAGTTTACTACTTTGAAAATCATTTCTTAATAAATTTATTTAGGGTTATCATAAAAGGTAAACTTGAGTATATCACTAAGTAAGGATTAGAAAATTTAAAATTTATCAAATAGATCAATTATTACTTATCTCCATTAATTTGGTAAGTGACAATATTTTTATGATTTTTTAAAGGAAGGTAGAGCAAGAATAAGAAAGAAAAAAAATATTATGACAAAAAAATACAACAAAAAGGTAAAATAAAGAGGAAAACATTGCTACTTCCCAACCCCACACCTAAATTTTGCATTGTTCTTAATACAAACTCTATGGTGCACAAAGTAAAACAGATAAGAAATGAAGTACTTACATTTGGCTGGCTGATATAAAACAAACTACAATTGCCTTTGGTGTGAGGAGGATGAATCAAAATTTTATTCTTTTTTTTATATTTTTCTTTTCTTCTTCTTTTTTTTACTATAAAAGAACAAGAAACTCTCAAATGAGAGAAGAATAAATTCTTTTTATTATTATGAGACAAAAAAAACAAACAATGTAGAAAGATGGGTTCAACATTAAGAGCGTGTATACTACATTGAATCATACCTTATTGCTGAAAATTCTCCCTCGAATTTGAAATAAATTCAAAATGATATAATCAATGACGTGCTGAAATTCTAAGCAGTCCGAGGTGTTTAATGATTCTTGCAACAATGTAAGGTAGGTATTATTAGTGTCATGTTTTTTGAATTTTTTAATGAACTTAGACTCTTGATTTGTGAAGTTTTGTTTTCTAGCAACCAATTCTTCTTTAACAACTTCCTCAACCCCAAGATTCAAGGTTGAGGTATGAAATTTTGGTTATTATTTATTTTTCAAAAATCTAAGTTCATTAAGAAAGAGTTCTTCAAATTTCAGTTTAAAGCAGCAAATGTTTAACACAATTTCCTTATTTTGACAAAGCTGATAAACTTCTTCTAAAATTTTTAGCTCCTCACCAAAAATTTCCTTAAAACTTGGATCTGACTCAACTTCTTCTTCTGGACTTTCCTGAATGTAATTTATTTTTAGAGGTTGATTATTTGGTTGGTTCCCTGGATTGAAGATGTTGAGATCAGCAGTCAAATTCCCAAAGAACAACTTCATTTGACTAGTTCTATAGTTAATGAGAGCATTAGAAGTGGGTAAGAAAGGTCGTTCTAAGATGATAGGTGTCTATCCTTTAGGATTAGAAACAGGTTGTGTTTCCAAGACTACAAAATCTACTAGAAAAATAAAATCCCTAATTTTAATCAGAAAATCCTCTATCTTACCCATAGGGATCTTAACAGATCTATCAGCTAATTGTAAGTGCATCGGGTTGGTTTCAATTCACCTAAAGTTAGTTGCTGGTAGACTGAATACGAAAGCAAGTTGACACTGACCCCTAAGTCTAAAAGTGCCTTATCAGTGTGGGTATTATCAATGACATGTGAAATTATGGGGGAACCTGGATCTTTACGTTTCAAAGGTATAGGTTTTGAGAGCATATCACTGATACTGGTGGATAAAAAGTCTTTCTTTGGAACATTTATTCTCCTCTTCTTAGTGCATAGTTCTTTTAAAATTTTTAGCATAAGATAGAATTTGTTCAATTACATCTAAGAGAGGAATATTAGCCTTAACCTGTTTGAAAGTTTCTAACATCTTCTCCTCCTGAGAGGAGTGTTTCCTAGGCCTGAGTCTATCTGGAAAGGGAACAACTGGTCTAAACCTATCAAAAGCAGGCTCAGGTTCGGGTTCTCGGTCATTTGAGAGGGGTGATTGTTGGATAGAGTCATCAGAAGAAGAAGAAGGAATTTGTTCTGGATCAATAGCTTGACTTGGAGGTGTTCTTACTTAATTGTCAACCTGTTTCCCTAACCGTAGTGAATGGATTGCATTTACTTGAGCTTCATATGATGAACTAGATCTTGTGTCCTTAGGGTTGACTACGGGTTGACTCGGAAATTTTCCTTTCTCTCTTTCACTCACAGCATTAGTTGTTGACTAAGTTAGGTTTCTAATCTAGCTATCGCTTAAGTGTTGGAGTTGAGTATTTATCTGGTTGATTGTATAAAGGAATTCAGAGTGGTGGATGTTTGAGTCAACGTATCCGTGGTTTGTGTAGAGGCCTTAATTATGGTTTCCAAACCCTCTTCCAAGACATTGAGAAGTTTATCATGATCTGAATTAGGAATAGTGTGAGTTACAACTTGATGATGATGAGATTGATTTTGATATGGTAGATTGGTTTGTTGAAATTTTAGGGGAAAACTAAAAGGAACTGTGTTTCCCCTAGAAAATGGTTGGTTTAAAGTGGGAATAAAATTTTGGTTTCCCGGGAGGTTTCCTTGATTCCATGCAAAATTGGAGTGATTTCTCTAACCCGGATTGTAGGCTGGAGAAAATGGATCATTCACAGGATGCTAGAATATAGCATTAACCTGTCCTAGTGGCTGATTATTTCCTAAGAGAGGGCATTCTTCTGAAACATAGGATGGTGAAAGACAGTTATAATAACCTGTGTTAGAAACTTGATTGATTTGAGCTGGTGCTCATTCCTTAATTTCTAAGTCTTCTAACCTATGCATGATTGTATCCATCTTAGCTTCAGATATAATGTTCGACTCTAAGGAAATACAACTGGACTTAGGTTGGGGAACGGATGAAACTCGGTCATCACAATGTTCCTATTGCATGGTTTTCTCGGATAGACTCTCTAAAAACTCCCAAACTTCATCAACATTTTTTCTCATGAAATCCCCTTGGCACATCAACTCTAAGGAACTTTGTGAAGAATAATCTAATCCTTCATAAATGATTTGGCATAATCTCCACTTCTTGAGACCGTGATGAGGACATTGGATAAGAAGGTATTTGAATCGATCAAAATACTTCCAGAAAGGTTCTCCCGAGGCAATTGTTTTTTAAAATTCACGATGCTATTTATTAGCTTAACCGTTTTATGGATCCAAAAAAATTTCTTAAGAAAAACAATGATAAATTTATCCCAAGTTGAGATGGAATTTGTGGGTAAGATATACAACCATTTTTTTGTCTTGTCCTTGAGAGCAAATGGAATAAATCTTAGTTTGATCACATCTTCAATTAATTCTCTCATTTTAATCATAATACATACTTCCTCAAATTCGGAGATAAAAATATAAGCATCTTCAGTTTTATTCCCTAGAAATTTAGGAAGCATGTTTATATTATATGGTTAAAGCTCAAAGTTAGTTCCATTTTCCTCAGGGAGCCTAATACAAGACGGGATTACATTCCTAGTGGGATAGCACATATCTTGAAGAATGAGTGGATTAAGATACGCTATTTCTATGATTGGTTCAAAGCGAATTAATCGATGTGTATTATCCCTAATCCACGCTCGCATACACCAAAACAATTCTTTTTATACATTTTTTATTTTTTTAAGAAAAATAAAAGTTAGTTTTTTTAATGATAAGAAAAAGGTGATAAAGGAAAAATCTAATTAAAATAAATAAAAAACAATCACTTTTTAATCATTCTAAACTTTAGGGTTAAGCCTAACTCAGCTAGACCAGATCCTAACCAAAAATTCCTTAGGTGAAAAGATTAAAGTTTTACTCGATGAGTTAGCCAGGTAAGGATAGTATTAGATGGTGATCAGAGATCAATTAAGTACCTTACTCTTTACAGAGCTCTTTACGCAACCCCTAAACCTTGCCTTAGACACCAACTAATCCAGAAGACTTGAACCATTTCACATAGGGATTTCTTATTCCTTATTGAGCTTGAGTCCTTAGGGGTCAACGTCTAATAAGTTTTAGGAGGCTTGAGTTTGTGAAGTGGAAAATTAGTGATTTGTGGGCTAAGAAAAGGATGACGAAATCCCTCACCTTATCTTGATTAAGGGGTTTTACCCTTAAGAATATTTTTAAGTGTGTGCCAAATCAAGATGCTCAAATCACTTGGGTGATTTCCTACTATTATATGCAATGCAACCCTAGGAATTAAAAGCGACTAAAAAGGATGGTAAAAAAAAATCTTTTTTTAATTAGGGTTAACAATCAAATAATTGTGAGAATGGGGAATATTGTTTGAATTTATTATCTTGTTAATAAATATCTAAGTGGAGGGTGGATTTTATTATAGTCGATAAAAATAAAATCTTTTTTAAGTCATAATTGTCTCTAATTGTGAAGAAGTAACTAAAAGGTGGAATTAAAAATTCTAGAAAGAAGAGTTACCTCAAGCAAATCCTAAATATGAATCAAACCTCGAGCAATTCTTCAAGTCCTGGATCTTCAATCCTTAATCTTCAACTCCAAGTGGTTCCTTCACAAGAAAACACACAAGTTAAAGAACCAAATTAATTAAAATACAAATTAAACACTGTTCCCCAGCAACAGCGTCAAAAACTTGACGGGGTATAAATATGTACCAAAAGTTATAAGTGCACAACCAATCAAGTTATAGTATAAAAAGTTATGGATCTCATGAGGAAGGTGTTTGTTAAAAATAATTAGAATCGGTTCTTATGTTGTGTGCATGACAATTAGGAGTGATGAATATTGTGATTGTGGAGAGATATGAGGATTCAAGAAAGAAAAGATGGAGGATTCAATTAAAGATATAAGGAATCTAGAATTGAATCCACTAGCTAATCTCACTGAATACGACCCTTGTTAGAGAATCGTCTAATTTTGTCGGAGAATCGTCTGCTTCCTTGTAATTCGTCTATTTTTAATTATGGCAGTGTTT
>NC_033797.1:104519383-104541954 GCF_001876935.1 Asparagus officinalis
CGGTTTGATACCCTAGCCGTCACGATATCCTTGATTTTAATGTGTATTGCATTCCTGGGGTTATGTCTGGGAAATGTCGGAAAGTATCGGACATATTGGGCGACATTTCAGCCAAGAAAAATCAGCCATATTTCATTAAAAGAAGTTTTAAGCTTGTTGGGTCAGGTTTGAAAAACCCGATCCGACCCAATAAGCTCATTAAACATTTTTTAGGGGTTTTCCCCCAAAGTCGGCTGCTGGTCTGCCTCTCCTTGATCCTGCTGCGGCTCAAACTCGGAAACGCCGACCAGACGACGCCGACGACGCGAACGACGCATCGCGATCGGCCGCTGACGTCCGTTCGTCTTGCGGATACCGCCACGCGAGACCGCTCGCCGCCGACTCCTTCGCCTCCGGATCCGCCACCGACCGACACCTCAAACTCAAGTATTTTTTTAGTTTTTTTCTTGTTTTCTTCTTTTTTTTGAAAATAATTTGGTTTCCCTTCTTTTTTTGCACTGAGATTATCTATTGTTGTTCTTTTTGCCGCCGATCATTATTTACTGTTTTTTTACTGATTATCTATTGCTTTCCCTTCTCTTTTGCACTGAGATTATCTATTTGTTTTCCTTTCTTTTTTTGCACTGAGATTATCTATTGTTGTTCTTTTTACACTGAGATTTGTGTTTATATTAAAGTTTTGGAGCAAATTAAGCTTTGGAAACAGGGGATTAGAGGCAAAGATAGTGATGTTATGATGCTTCCTCCTTTGTTCAGTGTGTGACAATTTCCATAATTTGTATTTTTTTGAAAGGAAGTTTGCCATTCAATGACGTGCGTGGTTCTGTGCAATCAAAAAGACAAAATAGGGAAAATATCCCATAAATTTTTGTTTCTGGTATTTTATCTGTTGTATGCTAGTGAATGAAGAACCTACTTACTGATTGGAGTTACTAAATGTAATCTTTTTTTGAAGAACTTTTTTGTTTGTCTTATTTTAATGTAAGGTGGGTTCTTCCTATGTTAATAAATATTTTGGTGAATTAATTATCCTTTTCCCCAAAAATGAGATAGGGGGCATTTAGCAGCCAAGAAAACTACATTGTCATATTGGAGTGTGGAAGTCCAAGTCCAAGATTCAACAACCATCTTAGCAAGAAAAACATGGGACATTGTCATATTGGAGTGTGGAAGTCCAAGTCCAAGATTCAACAACCATCTTAGCAAGAAAAACATGGGATTTTTGTTTGAGTTATAAAATAAGTCCAAGTCCAAGATTCAACAACCATCTTAGCAAGAAAAACATGGGATTTTTGTTTGAGTTATAAAATAAAGAAGGGCTTTGTGCAAAATTCCAAAGTTCATATGGTTTGTGAAATTTACCATTAATTCTTGCCTGGAATAGAAGTGACCAGGCCCAAAGGGTTAAACTGTCATTTTTTGTGATTTAATTTTTATCCAACTAAACTGCAATCATGCTAACTAGTGAAACTGTCATTTTTTTGGTTTAATTTTCAGCGAACGTTGTACATATAGCTTTTGTTTCAAACTATTATTTACATAATTGTTTCAAACGTTGTACAATAATTTTGGTAGATGTGTTGGGAAATTTGATTGATCCTTCATTCTTGCTCGCTGCTACTTAACTCTCAAGTATAATCTGTAAAAAAGAAAAACAAAGTCAATGAGCAACAACAATTTAGTAATTAGTATAATTAGAAAAAAGAGCTTAAAAATAGTAATTAGCATGCTAACTAATAAATTATAAACATATAAATATTTGATTGAATTGTATAATCACCATGCATGAATCATGATGCACAATTATTTGATTGAATTCACCATGCATGAATCATGATGCACAATTATTTGATTGAATTGTAAATATGTAATTGGTTTTAAGTTTGTATAACTAATTATATGTTTGTTGTCTATTGTAATTTTTAGGAACATGTCATTAGAAGGACAAGGGTCTACTAAGCTGCCAACATCAAAACCGGGCGGTAAAGATCCATGTTGGGTATATAGGGAGAGAGTTGATTCTGATACCAACAAGATTAATTATTTGCACTCAGACATTCAATGGCGGGACTACCAGATTCAAATCTCATTTAGCCGGAAAGAGAGGGAATTGCACACCGTGTACAAAAGTCCCTGATGATGTTAAAAGAAAAGTCTCTGAAATAGTGGAGAATGCAAAGAAGAGCAAAGAGGATAAGGAGACAAAGATCCATAATTTGTTGAGTGAAGTGCATATAGGGGAGGAAGAGGAGGAGCATAAGATCCATAATTTGTTGAGTGAAGTGCATATAGGGGAGGAAGAGGAGGAGCATAACTCCTTGACTACTCAAAGAAGCTCGTCATCCTCTTACAAGGCATATAGGGGAGGAAGAGGAGGAGCATAACTCCTTGACTACTCAAAGAAGCTCGTCATCCTCTTACAAGACAGTAGGCCTAATGGACTCCTTTGTTGCTCGTTCTCCCGAAGAGACCGCCCAAATAGTAGCTAAGGGCAAATAACCATCGATGGACTCCAAGCTAAGAAATAAGAAAAGGGAAGATGTTATGCAATACATCTCCAAATGGTTCTTTGAAGCTGGCATTCCATTTCATACAGCCACACTTCCCTCTTTCTATCAAATGCTACAAGCCGTGGGGATGTCTGGAAGTCATTTACAAGCTCCATCATTGTATGAGTTGAGTGAGACTTGCTTGCAGAGAGAGGTGGATGCAACAAAAGAGGTTGTTGAGAACTTCAAGAAGACATGCATTGTCAACGGTTGTTCCCTGATGACTGATGCTTGGAGTGATCGAAAGTCTAGAAGAATCATGAGCATAGTTGTACACTCTGCCGGGAGGGCATGTTTTTTGTCTTCACATGATACATCGGCCGATAAGCATGATGCTAACTATATTTGTGACTTTGTGAACAATGCTATTGATGAGTTAGGGGAGGAAAATGTGGTGCAGATTGTCACCGATGGGGCTTCAAATAATATGGCGGCCTCTAAGAAATTGGAGGAGAAGAGGAAAAATATATTTTGGACCACTTACGTAGCGCACACCCTGAACTTGATGTTATGTAACATAGCCAAGTTCAAACTCATTCATAATGTCATTACAATGGGGAGGAGTGTATTGGTATTTATATATAATCATACTAAGCCTCTTCAATTGTTTAGAGAGTTTACTAAGGGTGATCTTATGAGACCGGGGGTTACAAGATTTGCTACGACATTCCTCTCACTGCAATCATTAAGGGATCACAAGAAAGAAATGAGGCGGATGTTCATCTCTGATCAATGGATGGATTGTAGCCTTTCAAGAACAACAGCAGGCAAAAAGGTATGCATTTAAACTTTAAAAAATAAAATTGATAGCTACAAAGTATTCCTTTCATCTTTATATTGCATTCATTCTTTGATTGTTTGTATTATTTGTAGGTTGCAGAGATAGTTGCTAGCAACAAGTTCTGGGACAATACAGACTTTGCCCTCAAAGTTTTCAATCCTTTAGTGAAGGTTCTCCGGAGAGCCGATGGTGATAAAGTCCCATCTATGGGATTTATATTTAGTGAAGGTTCTCCGGAGAGCCGATGGTGATAAAGTCCCATCTATGGGATTTATATATGGAGACATGATGGTGGCCTTGGAAGAGTTGAAAGTAGCCCTTGGAAATGATGAGAAAAAATTATATTCCTATATTGAAAATGATTAAGCCAAGATTCAATAAGAAGCTTTGTGATTCACTACATAAAGCGGGCTACTACTTGAATCCATATTTCTATTATCTGGCTTACACGGAAATTGAAAAAGATAGAACCTTCATGACATCCCTTGTATATTGTATGCATAAAATCTTCCCAAATGACCATGCGACTTTCACTAAGATTGGAGCTCAATTACCTAATTATCAAGAACGTTTAGGGTCATTTGGAAATGAATATGCGAAGCGAGGAGCTTCTAAGGGTGATTGTCCAGGTAACTTTATAATATTAAATTAATTCATTAACCTTTATTACAAATTTATAAGTTACTAATTTTTTCAAATATGAATTAACTAGTTACATGGTGGAGGCTTTATGGGAGTGATACTCCCGAATTGAGAAAGATGGCAATGAGAATTTTGGCCTTGACAACTAGCTCTTCGGCATGTGAAAGAAATTTGAGCACATTTGAGATGGTAATAAACTAATAATGATTGAATTTAGATCATGTTGTAGCCTTGTAGGTTTATAGCATTTTGTGCTAATTCATGTTTTCACTTGTAGATTCATACTAAGAAGAGAAATAGATTATCCTACAAAAAGCTTCATGACCTCGTCTTTGTCAAATTCAATGCAAAATTGAAGAACAAACATGCCGTCATAGATAGAGATCATTTGTGCGCCTATGATGATGAGGAAATGGTCTCCGAATGGTTGATGGGTTCAAACGGGGATGATAGCGATGATGAAGTATTTCCGGGAGAATGTTTGAATTTTAAGCAAGTTTGTGACATTTCAGGAGCTAATCCAAGAAATCGAAAAAGTGCACGAACACGAACCTATAAAAGAATGAAAATGTTAGTATCATCTTCTTCGAAGGGGAAGGAGTTGGTGGAGGATGATGAGGAAGAAGATATTGAGACATCCTTAGAGTCGAATGAGGAGGATATTCTTACTCTCTATTTTGATGAGGATTGATTATAGTCATCTTAGTTTCAATGTTATTTTGGAATTACTTTTGGATAATTGGATGTTAAACAATTATGAGCTATTTGTAACTTTGAAAACTTGGTTGTATGCTTGCTTTGTTTATATTTCTCTATGGATATGAATCTTGTAATTTTCATTCTATATATTATAATTTATATGTCACTTGCTTCATTCCTTATATGTTATTCTATGTTTACTAACATTATCTTTATATTTTGTAGGTCAAGCACTCGGATGGTGTCAATATGCACTCGGAATCAGGTGTCTATAATTGGTTAGTGATCCTAACATCAATAATCATATGTTTAGAAAATATAATTATCAAGTATGTGAAGATTCTATTTATGATATTATATCAACCTATCCGATATGGAAATCCGATATTTTTCATGTCCCCCGATATATCCCCGATTTCCGCTATCCGACATGAATTTTGGCCGACCGACATGAACCCAACATCCGACATTTAAAACATTGAATTATAGTAGGGATTTCTTCCTTATAAGATATGAATCATTCTCTTTTCACATTCTACTTTAGATTTACTAAGTATAGATTATCAAACCACTCAAGGGAAGTATAACCTATCAAATTATCATCCAAGTAAAATTATTACTCATGAAAAGAATAATAACTAAATAGTAATTCTAGAATTCCTTCTACCAATTAGTTCTTTAGTTGAATATCCTAAATATGAATATTTTAAGCATGAGAGAAAGATTAACAAATCATAAGAGAAATAAAGCTAGTTTCATATAATTTCTAGAGTTCCAATAATAATTAATTCCACATCTAAGAAAAGGGCAGTTCCCTTGAGGGTTCTAGACTCAAGGCGAATCAAAGAAAATAAAAACAAGCAAAAAGAAAAACTAATCCCAAGAGGGTTCTAGCCTCAAATTGAATAGTGAAAGAAAATAAAATCTAAGCTACAAAATAAATTGTAAATACTAAGCTACAAAATAAATTGCAAGAATTAAATACATGAAAATAAATCTACACTACAAAACATTAATGTAAATCTAAACTACTAAGCAATAAGAAAAGAAATAAAATAGAAAATAAAATAAAATAAAATAAAACAAACCTCCAAATTGATCTTCATCTTCATCTTCAGAAATAAAATAGAAAATAAAATAAAATAAAATAAAACAAACCTCCAAATTGATCTTCATCTTCATCTTCGTCATCCAACAAAGAGAAGAAAAATATTAAGTGGTGAAAAAATTCCTTTTATTGATTGTAACAAAAGTTATAAAATTAGAAGATCTTCTCAATTAAGAGTAACTCTTCTCTCCAAATGGATTTACAAAGTTTTTCACATCATTAACCCCTCACTCTCTACCACTATTTATAGTAAACATCAATAAATGTTAACCCTTGAATTGAATTCTTATACAAACCCCTTAAATTTCAGCTTTAGATTCGTAACAGACTCTCGTCAGCATCGATACCAACATTGATGTTGGCATCGATGCTAGCATCGATGCGCAGACTTCTCCAATTGTTGGCCGTGGTTTCTTCTTTCATTGGATTTGGGCTTGGGCTTAGGCTTTTTGGCTTTTGCTTGAGTTCTTCATTTAATCCATGGGCTTTTGTTAAGAGAATAGATCATGAGTTTTATTTTTGATTAACCTACAATTAAAGATAAAAGCAATTATTAGTGATATATTTATTCATATAAAATAGATAATGAGGGTATAAATTTGTAATAAAATGTGATTATCACTCACTCTAAAGAAATAGTCAATGAGAAGCTTTAAGCGAAGTTCTCCGAAATAAACTTCACCCAAATAGCCCATGTGGGCTACATCATCCACACCCCAATAGAAGTGGGTACCCACGTTTTGGCGTAGTTTGCTAAAACGAACTTTGCCCATAACTATTATTGGCGAACCTCACTAATAACCATTTTAAAAGCTATTTTTGTAGAAATGGTTCACCCGTATTACCTCCTAAGTTAATGACCATGAAATCTACATTAAATGGCCACTAACTCTTTCTCTCTTTGCCTATAAGAGGAAGGGAGAATGTTCATTTTTCGGGGATCTAGAGATCCAGGAATCTCAGTATCAAGCATTGTATTTTAGAGAAGAATTCAACATCTTTAAAAGAGATCAAAGCTCAAACTTGGCTCAACTTCAGCGATCTTCATAAAATCAACATGAAGATTAAACGTCAACGAAGTCAAGTCGACGCTTCACTGGTACATAGAAAAGAACCTAGTTTTAAATAAATTTTTTTTGTTTCTTTTAAATTGTAGTATTGAGTCCATTACAACTTTAAGATTCAAAATAGGGATGACAACTTTATAAGACGTTATGGTTATTTGATTATCTTTTTATCATCTATATACATATTAGGTATTACTTATATCTTATTATTTCTTGAATATCATGGCTTGAAATATATTTATATATTTGTATATTATGTGTACAGGATACACAAAGGGCACTAGGCGCATCATTAGAAAGTTACATCAGCAAATAAAAGATCTTATTATACAAGATATCTTCTTTAGAGTTGTGGTAGTTGTCAAAGTTGAGACTGAGTGTTGAATGTCATTTAACTTAGAGAAATAACAATACTATTGTATTACTAGGTATGATGATAGTCAAAGCACTTTATTGGTTGCCTCGGCTAGGTCAGGATGATGTTGTTCTATACTTATACTTTGAAGCGACCAAAGTGGAAAGTCACATATTAACTTTACCTATTAGACTAGGGGTCTAACTTGGTGCATGAGGTGCAGGCTTGTCAAGAGATCTTGGTCATATCGTGGGGCGATATATTCGAACAAGTTCGTCATGAGGTTATAGAACTTAGGCTTGTATAGTATTCATTTAATGATGTATGCTCTCAAGGACAGAGAAGTAATATGGTAGGATGTTGCTATATGATATGTGTCTTCGCTGGGATATAAGAAGTTCGAGGGATGGAACTCTGCTTCTTCGCTGTATGAGCCCTTATAGACAACCATTAGTTATGGAGGACAGTCAATGTGCCGTTAGAGACATCGGGCGGTCTAGAAAGGATGTTATGAGTGTCCGCTAATTTGGCTATTGTTTCTTGCTAAAATGAGACAATATTGTACACACAGAGTAGTGTTAGGAAAGTAGTTAATTAGCAGGCCCAACTATCTAGGACTAGAGGAAGACTGATTGACTTGTCTCCTGCTTGTATTGCTTGGCTAGTTCTTATTTACACTAAGGAAAAGATTTAAGAGTGTGATGCATTAAGAGTAGATTGCGATGTTCATGTACGCTTCCTTCAAGTATCGAAGGTACTTGAGCAGACATGGTTGATAGATCTAGGGTAAGAAATACCACGTACTTATACTATTTGTTATGTTTTGTTTTTTTAGGGAAATCCTTGTATTGGTCCTAACGGATCTAGCTACAAGGCTACTTGCTTACCGGTTCTCAATGGTCCATGCCGCACTATGATATATGGACATGGATTTGAAAAGGAAGGAGATTCTCAGGAAGATTTTGAGTCGAGGATTCAATAACTTAGGAATTCTGTTCAGGGAGCTATTGATGACACTAACTCATTTGTACAAGTAGGAGTATGCTGGCTTAGTAGGTCCGCCCAATTGAGTGGGCGGATCTTAATAGGCCCAAGTCAATTAACCCTAAATAGATTAGGGTTTGGGCGTGGGTGTGTGTGTGTGTGTGTGTGTGTGTGCATGTGTGCAAGGGAGTACCCATCATATCCTTTTCTTCTCTATGCATTATGCTTTATGCAATAGTTACGGGGTGATATGTGATGGGCTTCCCACCAGTTGCACTGTGTGGTTGCCCTTGTGCTATTGATCAAGAAAGGCCTAGCAATTCAACAAAAAAGACTTTGGTAATCTCTAAATGATTTTTTATAATTCCTAGATGCATGCAAGGGTTTCATTGTCTCTCTGATGTGCATTGTTATGTAGTAGATCAACACTACTGCATGCATGTACTCATCAGGATCTTATAGTCCATGATCATCTTGGGTGAACAATCTGTGTGTGCTACCAGCGAAACTAATTGGGTCTATAATTGAAATAAAATACAATAATATTTACAATAATAATTTTCAAAAATAGATAGAACAATATAAATTAATATGGGTTTTTTAATTCAAATTTAATTGGAACATCCTATATTTAAGTCCTAATCATGGATCTATATTTTTGTAAACGTTATGCAATAATCATAAATATAATAGTACCCTTTTGGTAAGATAACAAAAATCTTTTAAGGTTTATATGGCAAACTAGGTAAGCCGATTTTATTGGAGACAAAATGTGCATGAGCTTAGCCCTTGATTGACAAATGAAAAAGATGGGGGTGTTGATGTCAGTTATCGAGCAAGGGATTTATTTAAGGATTAGTGTTGGGTTGAGGTTCTCAAGCTTCTTTAGATGGTTGGTCTAGGAGCTTGCTATCCTTTCCTACACATGAAGAACTCATAAGAGGTAGGAGTTGGGTTGTTCCTCCGACGATCAAGTCAGAATATAAACTTGAGAGGGAAATATGGGATGATGAAGAAGATTTTAAAGTTGCGTGAAAAGCTAGGAGCCTTACCTTGAGCTACATGGCTTCCTTTTATAGGGAATCAGAAAGGAAGATAGGTAACTTAAGCTAAGTTTAGGCAGGTAGCTGACTCGGCAGATAGCTGACAGGTGTCTGTCGCTGGCAAAGATAAGCCATTATGTACTTTATTGTGGAGAAAACAGCAGGCGCTTGGACCTTACTGGATCCGATGAGTAATAAAGACTATAGGGGATAAAGTAATGATGAATTTGTCAGGGCAGTTAATGCAAGAGTAGTTGGTCATTGGCAGGGCTTCGAGGACACACCACCTCACCAACCGCCTAGTTGAAGGCCGACAAACACCGCCTTTCTAGTTGGTTACGCAAGTTGTCAGCTTGAATAATAGGATGAGTGTGAGTGCGCATGACATCGATCTATAGTGGGTAGGCCGATAAGTACCACCTTTCTAGTCAGCTACGTAAGTTGTCGGCTTAAGGTATTGGTCATAGGTACAACTCAAGTTGTCGATTTTTAGAATGATCTAATTAAACAAAGGTTGTACACGTGTCATCTTCCTAACAGAGATTAATATTTGGTTAACTTGTAGCCTGTAACACTAGCCCCCTTCCACTCAAACTTGGCTAGCCAAGTACAGGTGGAAGTTCAAACGGCTACCATTGGTCATAGGTACAACTCAAGTTGTCGATTTTTAGAATGATCTAATTAAACAAAGGTTGTACACGTGTCATCTTCCTAACAGAGATTAATATTTGGTTAACTTGTAGCCTGTAACACTAGCCCCCTTCCACTCAAACTTGGCTAGCCAAGTACAGGTGGAAGTTCAAACGGCTACCAGTCAGTGAGTTCTGAGGCGCATTTATGAAGAAATCGGTGGGTTGCTATTGAGGTGACCTTTTGACGTTAATGGATATGATGTGCTGTCATCGGTTCATTTTACAAGATGGATGGTGTATCGATCAACAAGCAATGCTTCATTTCCCGTATGGGGGGTTTGACTTCCAAGTCAATCTTAGTTGTCTGTTCCTAATCATGTCAACCATTCTAACCTTGAACGTGTTTCCGTTCGAGCCTATATATAGCCTATTTCTGAGAAGAGCTTAGTTTTCAAACATATCTGCCACCTGATCTCAAAAACCATAGCTCTCTGCGTCGAATGTTTTTTGAAAAAAACTCTGACTAACTATGATAGCTTCCCTCGCTTCCACTTATGATTGCAGCAAGATGAGGATCAACCTCCTCTGCCTATTCCATTTGAATGTCAGTACGATAGATCTCAAAGATTATTATGATCGCTTTGATCTCCCTAAATCCTTCACTCTATCGGCGCCAGAGAGGTTGTATATCACCATGGTGGTGATAGGGCTCCAATCTACTTGAAGCATTTAGGGTATGGACTCCGTCTACCGCTACTCCCTTTCATCTATAAGGCTTGCAAAGCTTTGGGAGTATCCCCTTCTCAGATCAAGTCAAACTCAATCGTTACTTTGGTGACCATGTGGTGATCTGCCACCGAGTCGGTGTCGTGTCGAGTCTACACATGCTCGGCCGTCTGGTCATCGTCAAGACGGCCAAGAAGGGCACTACATCTCCAGAACTTAGGCAGCTCTAAACTTATCTCAAATTCTCCTAACTCGGACAAAGATTGGAACAAGAAGTTCATGTGGTTTTCGGAGATGACTCCTTCCTACATTGTCCAACTTGACCTAAGATCAAGAAGGATGTGCTAAAATCGGACCTACTTATAAATGAGGAGAATCGGGGGCTCAACAAGGTAAGAGGTTATGCCGGATCAAGGGAGATCAACAACCTCTTCGAGCCAGTTGTCCTCCGAGTGGTTGGGCTATCTCGTGTGCCACCAACCGAGCAAGATAAAATCCAAGCTACATTGTTAGTGTTCCCCCTTAAAGAGTCAGATAAGGCATAAGCGGGGTTAATAATTAGGCCCCAAAAGTGCCTTAGGGGTGAGTTGGCTCCTGAGGAGTCTAAGGCAGTAGCGGCGAATGCTATCGAAATGGTGGCTTCACTAGCGAGGTTGAGTGCTATCACCCAGGTCGAGAGACAGGAGAAGCCTTAAGAAAGTTGTAGACGGTAAAAATTACATTTGCAGACTTATGTGAAATTCGCCTGTGAGTCGGAGTCGCCCACACAAATTGAGGGTGGGACTCACCCATGGGCTTGACTCACTAGCGCGAACCCAAACCGCGCGGTTGCCAAATTCGCTCGCATTTGTTAATCACAGATTCGCCTGTATGATCGACTCGCCCACATGAGTCAAGATCATCCAGATTCGTCTGAATGATCGACTAGCCCGCACGAGTCAAGATCATCCAGATTCGCTTGTTTACTCGACTCGCCCGCACGAGTCAAGATCATCCAGATGACTGAAATTCACTTGTCTACTCGACTTGCCTGCACGAGTTGAGAGTCGAATTCGCCTACAAACAATGTACCCGATAGCCTCTACGCTGCGTATAGGGATGGGCCATCCGACATCCCACGACGTGAAAGGAGGGAGCATAGTACTCCAAGCCCATCAAGTAGCCGCTCACAGTACGAGCGACCGGTCAAATCCATGCAGTCGCCAAGTCCACCTGCATGCTCACAGTTGAAGCTCACCTCGCCTGCACGAGTCAAGAGCTGGATCCGCCCGCGATCGACAAGCTCGCTAAGCTAGTGCCTGGCAGCCGCAATAGCACGTACAAGGATGGGCTTTCCCAATCCTCACGACGTGAAGGGAAGGAGTACAGTGCTCCGAGCCCATCAAGCAGCCGCTCATGGTACAAGCCATCACGACGTGAAGGGAAGGAGTACAGTGCTCCGAGCCCATCAAGCAGCCGCTCATGGTACAAGCCAAAGACATGATTACTCTCCCAATAGTACATGGTCATATCCCATGATTCAAGGAGTGGCCACGCCGTCTCTCCTCTATTTAAGAACTTCTTCCGGCCACAGAGAAGGGGTTCAGTGGTTCAGTTAGCATTTTTAGCTTAGTAGTTGAATTCGCTCGTAGTCAATTGATTAAACCAATCAATCGGCTGAACCACTAGCTCTCGACTCTCGACTGAGTTGACGATAAGCTCTTTGTATAATCTTTGCATTGTAGCATCTTCTCCTAGTTTTAGGCCCTGATCACCATTAAACTCGGAGACTCGAACTCTACCGACCCGAGCTCCTACTGCGTACTGAAGCTCACCTACAACCTCGGTCGGATCATCCAAGGGAAGCAGACTCGGTGCGAGAATCAAGCGAGGCGTCCTATAGCTACCGAAAGTCCCCACGTTAAACAAGGAGGGCATTCCCTTTGTTTTTGTTGTAATTTCGATTCATTAGTTTGTAATAAGCTATTCTTATCAATACAAATGAAATCCCTATTTTGGGAGATCAAAATTTACACCTACAGAAGATGGCGACTACAGTGGAAGAATCTATTTCTTCAACCGAAATGATGGTAGCTCAGTTCGATAAGGTTGCTGTTGGGATGACCGTGGAGTCCCTAGAAATCGAGTTCGACCAAGCCAGGTACGAAGAGTACTTTTCTTCTTCCTCCACTGGTGGTGATGCGTCCCGCAAACACCACAGAGTCGTGCGTAGAGGCCGACCTTAAACGGTCAAAGCCTCCGCACCGGGAGACTCTATCCGAGTCACGTCGGGGAAGCCCACTCCCTCCAAATCGATCAAAGCCAAACCAGAGGTCGAGAGCACGGGGTGAAAAACTACCAAATGGGTCTCTAAACGGCCCTCGCAGACACCCGCCCAGGAGGAAACGGTGGTTCATTTCGACGCAGACCATGCCGCCGAAATCCGCACGGACGCTCCTCTCTCCAAAAGAGCTCGCTAGCGGCAATGACGATAGGCCCTCGCCTGACAGGAGGCTCGAGCCTTCGCCTCATACGACGACCTGAACTATCACCCATGTTCGAAGAGTGTAAGATGAAGGGGCAACTCGCCCGGCACTAGAAGGCTCTCCAAATCTGGCACGCTAACCAAGATGGATGAGACAGCCCGCTCGGGTGGACTTCGCTTCTCAGGTCACATCCCTGATGCGAATAGACCACCCTAAACGAGCGAACCTACCCAAGTAGGTGAACCCTCAAAAGCGGGTGAGCCTTACCCCGGTCACTCGACGGATAAGTGTAACGAGCGAGAGAGCCTTGATTACAAAGGCAAAGTAGTAGGCGATACCTCGCAAACTCGCCTGCGTGAGCAAAGGGTTGAGTTTCGCCTGCATGCTGGAGTTCGCCCAAGCGTGAAGACTCGCCTACCAAGGCAAACTCGTCCAACTCCAACACTTAACCATTCCACCCAGTGTACACCAGGGAGTGCATCCAAAACTCTCTCGTACGATCATTCGGACGATCTTTCTGATGTTGGGGGTTGTCGCCAACCACCCGCAGAAGACCTCTGGGGTTATCTAACTCGCAAACGCAGCATACATGAGGCGAATCCTCAGTGCCACTACGAAAGGCTTATCCAAACAGTACTCGCCGACTGCCAATGTATAGGAATGGTGAAACCTTTAGTGTTCGAGAGGCTCTCTCAACGGCCTTCTCGACCGAGACTTTCTCGTCGAAGGCGTCGTCACCAAAGAGGACGCGTTGCCGATGATCTAGAGCTCCCATCCACTACAATCAACATGACGAACAAGGGTAAGGCTGTGCTTTCTGGTTCTCTAGATTCGGACTCCTTCCTGGGACCTAATCTTCCGCTTGTTCAACGTGGACAAGGTGGCATATACCAGCGTACCCGTAGTCGCACGGGGGTGAGCATCGGGTTTGATTACTCAACCTTAGCACCTCCCTCTGGTGACGAAGACGAGGTGTACTCAGCAGCAGCCACATCCTAAACATCACACTCAAGTCAGGACGCACTGGCAAGGGTACACATGGCTGAACCCACACATGAATAGACGGTGGCCCAAAAGTTTGAAGAACAACAGGCAACCATATCCTCCTTAAGGGAATTGTTGGAGCAGCTTCTGAACAAGAAGAAGAAGAAGAAGAAAAGAGCCCAGCACACCTTACCGCGGCAGACGGGGAGTAAGGAGTGGATACCTCCCTATCGTCCAGCGACTGAAACGGAGGATAATGTCGGCCCACAATCCAATTATTCTTCCAAGACATCGTTACTGGGGGTAGCACCCGCGATAAGAGGTTCGACGAGTTCCAAAGCCAGCACAACACTTTAAAGCTCCAACAGAACATGAACAAGCTAGGGGTGGTCCGACCCTATCCTGCCGAGTAGGATACAGTCCCATACCCAGCGAAGTTCAAGCAGATTAGCTTGGTGCAGTTCGATGGCAAGGGATCACCCTCACAGCACATCTACTACTTTATAGCACAGACCGGATTTCTTATGGGGAATGACGCTATTCTCACCCAGTTGTTCATAGGCACCCTCAAGGGGATAGCGTTTGAATGGTTCCGCAAGTTAGAACCCGGCTCTATCAAGTCATGGGCCGACGCAAAAAGGCTCTTCTTGGCTCGCTTTTTCGATGACGACACGGAGGTGTCGATGGCCACCCTCCTCGCCAAAAAGCGACGGAAGTCGAAATCGGTCAACGACTTTGTGAAGAGATTCAGGAACCGACCGGTCCACTGTCGGGACCATGTTTCCGAATCCACACTGATCAAAATGTGCCGTAATAATCTCTCAATCCACATTCTATCTAAGGTCGGCACGGTGGAAACCCGGACCTGGAAAGAACTTGTTTGTCAAGGCAAGCAAGTGGAAAATATGATCAAAAGGCTAGAAGCTGAGGAGCCACAGCCCAAGAAGGAAGCCGTGGAGCCGACCGTGCCAAAGAATCCCCCTTGAACAAGAGGAAAAGAGATTATGGACATCGATTCAGGCCTGGCATCCAAAACTGCTCAAAGGCCAAAGCCCAAACAATTCGAACAACACCCCCCGCGGCAATACGACTTCAAGGAAGACCAAGTGGTGGTGACATTCGATACTCTACTCAAGAGCAATCGAATTAAATTACCGGAGGTCACAAAGCCTGAAGAGGCGAACAAAACCAATGACCCGGGATATTGTGCCTATCACAGATTCCTTGGCCACCACACCTCTAAGTGTTACATCTTCAAGGATAAGCTCCAGGCCCTCTACGATGTAGGAGTCCTAAAGAAGGAGAAGATACAAAAGCAGGTGACCACGAATATGATCACCTTGAGTTTTGGGACAGATCTCTCAGAGGTCCAGGCTCCGGTAGGGGTAATCCCTATCTCCTCTTGAAAATCACTAATGACGATCCTCACAACCAACAAGGGAAAGGTTTAGTACCCCAGACATTGCCATCGGGTCAGGTGATGTGGGTCCATCCAGATCTCCTCAGCGATGAACAGTGGACTACAAAGCCCTCAAGGAAGACCAAAGGTAAACCTTGCAATGCCATCTCCGTCGTGCCAGATGGAGACCATACTACAGTATCTACCTTCACGGACTCCGAGGAGGAAACCGCCGTCCTCACCACAAGAGTAGGGAAGGAATTTGTAAAAGAATACCCTACGAGGGCGGAGAACCAGGCAGGACCTCCCACGAGTTCAGCAGCAGCAGCTCCTCTGGATCTAGACAGGCCGAGCTCGAGCAATCAGCCTTTCTGATTCAATGTGCTTGCGCAACTGAAAAGCATCCCCGCGCGCATTACCATGTATGACCTCCTACGATTGTCCAGGCCTACCCGGGAAGCCCTACAAGAGGCGCTGGCCGACTCAGAAGTCTTCGCCACCCACTTCTCAAGGGTAGAAGACACGGAGCGGGAATGTGCGATGTGTTGCCAAACCACCGAGAGGCAGGTACCTTGCATCACTTTCACTCCTGAGGACATGCACATTAAAAGCACCTCCCATGATTGACCACTGTACTTCATAGGGTATGTCGGTTCTTTAAAAGTGGATCGAATTCAAGTCGACCCAGGGTCTGCATTAAGCATTGTACCTCTGAAACTGATCAAACACCTAGGGGTGCCCTCGAAGCGTCTGTCTACGACTACCACGACTATCTTCAGCTTCAACGCCACGAGAACCCGACCGTTGGGCAAAATACGCCTGAAGTATCGGATAGGCGACATGAAGACAGAGGTGACCTGTTATGTCATCGATGCCGAGCCATCCTACAATATGCTCTTGGGACGACCATGGATCCATAGTAACCGGATAGTCCCATCTACCTTACATCAATGCTTAAAATACGTAGACGACTATGATCGCGTGAAGACAGTAGTAGCCGACAAGCAACCATTCAAAGGCGTCGAGAACTATTTCACGGACTCTCTGCTGTACCAGGACCATGATGAGCCATCGATTGAGGAGCTCAAGAGCGGCAATGAGGCGGATAGCAAACCTGAGTACGGTGACGGCCTGGTCCTGAACGACTTCGAATTAATTGTAATCGGCTACAAAAGTCATAATGTAACCGATGTTGTTCAGGCAGAGGAGATTATCTTGAATGAGAAGTTCAACTTTGCTTATTTGTCATCTTACTCAAAGTCCGAGGATGACGAGCCTAACGACCTAATGTTGAAGCTCTCCCGTATGCTCGTCGTATGTCACAAAGAGACAACCGATCGAGTCTTCACAAGCCATACTCGTCATGCTGCTTGGGATAACTATCAAAAGGATATTATCTTCGGACGAATCGATCACCCTTTGCGCACGTTGTGGGACGAATCTGAAGATGAAGACCTCGTGCCTCAGTTTTTATAGTACAATCAAATCGCGAAGCGCATGATGAGCAACATGGGATACGACCTCACTCACCCAGAGGGCCTAAATTACGGCTGAGGGCGCAAGACAGTCATCCGACCTTCTTACGTACCTAAAGGCAAATCCCTAAATTACTTCAACAGGACTCGGAGAGGTTTAGGCTACTCCTCTTCCTCATCGGATTTGTTCTGTTATGTCAACGAGGACTCCGACTATGCATGTTCGGGGGATCGATCGTCGACAACCTCAGCACGGGACTCATACGTCAGCGTAAGGGATTTGTTTGACAACCTTACAGTCAACATGGCTACGATTGATCTCACCAAAATGGCAGGGGACGGACAGGTTCCGCTTTATGACGAGACATGGGACCGCCACGTCAACGCTCAATGGAATAATCACTTCGAGCAACATGAACCACCGACCAAAGACGAAATCCTCCAAGTGAACATAGCCATGAGACTAATCCCAAGCCTATATTCATCAGTGGTAGTCTACCTCCTCAGGAGAAAGAAGATCTCATTGCCCTCATACGGGAATACATTAATGTCTTCGCATGGAATTACGAGTACATGCCCGGCCTCGATCCACGGGTCGCCATACATCGCCTCAACATCGGCCCAGACGCCAAACCAATCAAATAATAGCAGAGGCGGTTTCGTCCGCGGATCATGGAGGCAATCGAGGCCGAGGTAAAGAAACTGATAGAATCCGGCTTCATCAGAGAGGAACAGCACCTCGACTGGGTAGCTAATATTGTTCCGGTCCTGATGAAGAACGGTAAGATTCACATCTGCATTGACTTTAGGGATCTTAATGTTGCATGCCCTAAGGATGAGTTTCCTTTGCCCATCACGGACGTCATCATTGATAACACATGTGGGTTTGAGAGAATGTCCTTCATGGATGGGTTCTCAGGGTACAATCAAATCAAAATGCATCCCGAGGACGAAAAACACACTTCATTCAGGATTCCTATGGGGGTATACTACTACACGGTCATGCTGTTCAGACTCAAAAACGCAGGCACAACTTACCAACGCGCCATGAACACTATCTTTCGAAATCACCTACGAAAGACACAAATGTTATGTGGACGATTTGGTCGTGAAAAGTCGCAGTAACGAGGACCATCTCCGAGACTTGAAGGTGATGTTTGAACTCATGAGAACTCACCAACTCAAGATGAATCCTACGAAGTCTTTCTTAGGGATGTCCAGTAGTAAATTCCTCGGGTTCATGGTAACAACAAAAGGAATCCGAATTGACCCAGATAAGGTACGAGCTATTCAGGAGCTTCAACTGCCCCGAAACCTTAAGGAACTAAGGGGTCTTCAGGGACGATTGGTTTACATCCGAAGATTCATTTCAAATCTTTTGGGCAAATGTCAACCCTTCTCCAAACTAATGAAGAAAGGTACTTCCTTCGTGTGGGACGAGCCTTGCCAACGGGCCTTTGAGGAGATCAAAGCCTATCTCTCGAACATGCCTATCCTCGCGGCTCCAATCTCAGAAAAGTCATTCCTCATCTACATATAGGCTATGGAGCATTTGCTCGGCGCTCTCTTGGCGCAAAACGACGATGCCGGCCACGAGCAGGGTATTTACTACCTGAGTAGGACCCTACAGGGCACCGAGCAACGATACCCTATGATCGAAAAGGAATGTTTAGCCTTGGTGTTCGCCATCCAAAAGATGCGGCACTACTTAGTTGGCCAACCCATCCACGTCATTTCCCGGATGAACCCCATTCGAGTCTTCATGAT
The DNA here is from genome assembly GCF_001876935.1 of Asparagus officinalis. Lineage (NCBI taxonomy): Eukaryota > Viridiplantae > Streptophyta > Magnoliopsida > Asparagales > Asparagaceae > Asparagus > Asparagus officinalis. Next base: position 104,538,060 of record NC_033797.1, read on the forward strand.
GCAGCTTGCGGCCTTAAACTGGCGTTTGGCTAGATGAGCACTCTTACTGTCTCAGTACGACATCCACTTCATGCCACAGAAGTCAGTCAAAGGATAGGCTATATTTGATCTCATGGCCAGTCATCCGCTAGGGGAGAAAACGGACCTATTCGAAGATTTGCCAGATGAACCCCCCGAGGTCAACACGGCCTCCACGGCGGAAGCCTGGCGGATGTTCTTTGATGGCGCATCGCGTGTCGGCACGAGCGGATCCATCATGGTAGGAGTGGGGGTGGTCCTCACTTCCCCACATAATCATGTACTATCCCGAACCTTTTCTCTAACAGAGCCATGCACCAACAACGTGGCTGAGTACAATGCGCTGCTCATTAGACTCGAGCTGGCAACAGAGTTAGAGATAAAACACCTTGAAGCCTATGGTGACTCTCAGCTAATTGTCAAGCAAATGACGGGGGAATACAAAGTGAGGAACGACAACCTGATCCCGCTTCACAAAGCAACTACCAAGCTAGTGGAATCATTTGAAAGTTTCCGCATCGAGCATGTGCTTCGTTATAAGAACACACACGCGAACACCCTCGCATCCTTGGTGGCTAATTTGGCCCAGCCACTAGAAACGACTCAATGGGTCACTGTGGCGAGCCGAAGACTCTTTCGACCAAAAGATGTTCTAGAAGCGAACGCCACTCACCAAGTTTCGGATCAGCCCGACCTGAAAGATTAGCGTCTCCCGATCATCGATTACGTCCTGTACGGTATGCTACCCGAAGACGCTAGAGAATGAGAGTCTGTCTGCCGGTGTGCCTTAAGGTTCTACTACGATTCGACTACAAAGGCGTTGTATCGAAGGTCATATGACGACTTATTACTTCGATGTCTTTTGAAGATAGAAGCACGAGAGGCTCTGCGTGAAGCCCACGACGACACTTACGGAGCTCACCAGCCCGGACCCAAGCTTTGGGATCGATTGCAGAGGATAAGCTACTTCTGGCCTGGGATGGTCAGCGACGCGGTTGCTTACGCAAAACGTTGCCACGCGTGCCAAATACACGCTAACTACTTGCATCAACCTCCTGAAGACCTACACCCGACAACGGCGTCTTGGCCCTTCGAAACATGGGGGATAGACATCATTGGACCAATATCCCCAGCGTCAGCGAGAGGTCATTGCTTCATCCTCACGATCACCGACTACTTCTCGTTCCACGCTTCCACCTGTGCTCCGCTGTGTCGCTTCACACCACTATTCTCAAGATATCATGAGAATCACCTATCCTCAAGCTCCCATGAGGATCACTTTTCCGAAAAGAAGATACACCAGTATCATGGGTCCCCCTTTAGAAATTTGAAGTCCCATTTAAGTTAGAATTTCAGCTGAGGAAACTCTCGAGCCCCTCCATCTTTGTTGACTTCAGTCATCTTCTTCTTCCTTAATCTCTGAACTCCTTCCAAAGAAAAAGGATCTCGCTAAGCTTCTTGTATTGCGATCGAGTAAGGACCATACACAGGATGCCCCTTTATCGGATCTGATGCTCTGATACCAACTTGATACGAGTCACTGTGCGAGCACCCTTTGGTCGTGGAATTACCAAAAGGTGGGTTGAGAAGAAGACAACTAAAACACAAGAACAATTCAATATGAAGAAACAATTATTACAAATCTCTCCCTCGCAATCTCACTAGAATCGAGAACAACCTCTCAATCCTCTCTAAACCCTAATACAATGATTAGAATCTCTCTCTGATCTAAGATCTCATAGATCATCATAACCTAAACCCTAATCCTTTTGATCAGGATCTCTCTTAGACCTAAAACTCTATAGATCTACATCTTGGCCTCTCACCTCCTGTTTATAACCCTAAACAGTCCCTATTTATAGGGTTTACAACGTGGTGGTAATCTGGTAAATAACCAAAACCAAACCCAACTAGAATTCCTTCAAAACAGAAACCAAGTCTGCCTAGGAAACTCGATGAGTCGACTCATGACTGCATATAAGTCGACTCATGACTGATGAGTCGACTCATAAACTGATGAGTCGACTGAGCAGAAGCTTTTGACAAAATGGCTGGGTTTCGTGAGTCAACTCATGACAGGCATGAGTCGACTCAACCTGATGAGTTGACTCATGTACATGTATGAGTCGACTCACGAGCTAAAATTTGGATTCTTCGAATCTGCTGCTCGTCGTCTCGTTCCATACTTCCACATGTGCTCTACCGTGTCGCTTCACACCACTATTCTCAAGATATCATAAGAATCACCTATCCTTAAGCTCCCATGAGGATCACTTTTCTGAAGAGAAGATACACCCGTATCACAAATGGGAAGGACTGTTCGTAGTAGAGACAGTCTATTCGAATGGAGCTTATCGCCTCGTCAAACCAAACAGCGACAAGATCATGATGCCTATCAACGGTAAGTTCTTGAAGAAGTACTACCCTTAGTTCCCCTCCAAACTCCTACTGGTGCAAGAGTATAAACTGCCCCTCCAAACTCCTACTGGTGCAAGAGTATAAACTGCCCCTCCAAACTCCCACGAGTGCATGAGTCTAAACTGGTCCTCACTCCCTCCAACTAGTACACGAGGCTAAATTGTTCCTACTTCACATACTCCGACGGGAAACCCTATACGAGACACTACTAACAGCGTTCTTAAGTGTGATCTAGATCGCCATTTGGTCCACCTTCTTACAGTTGGGTCCAAAACAACCCTGTCATATTAATTATCACCTCTGACAAAATCAACTTACCAATCCTCTCCAATAGGATGGTGAGCCCACCAAAGTCGCTCACATCGTGGCAAACAACCCTTTCATATTAACTATCACCTCTGACAAAATCAACTTACCAATCCCTTCCAGTGGGATGATGAGTCCTCATAGTTGCTCTGATCGCAGTAAAATTCTATCATGTTAACGACCACCTATGATAACTAGCCCCGTTATTCCCACGAGTAACACAGCCTAAGTAGTAACCTACCATGCGACGTGTTGCTACTTCGGTCAATAGTCACACTCCTACATCCCTGAACTACCTGACCTATCCCGAATATCCTAACATTTTCTTAGAATAACCGATGGGTAGCAGCCTACCATGCGACGGCTCCTACAACAATCGATCGTCACATTCCTACATCCCTGAACGGTTCGATTATCATTCACGACGTTGTCCTCGCGAACGATGATGATTATCAAAGGCGGCTTAACAGGCGACATGTCCAAACTGTCCCCTCAGACAGCAATTCGCCAAATGGAAAGTCATTGTCGGGGTCTTCAGTTGGTCGCATGCACGAGCAACTGCCCTTTGTTTCAAGCTAAGTGTTACCCTCTCGGTTTCGCCTGAGCTACAACGCGAAAGGTGGGGTTAACCCGACCCCGTGCAGAGAACAACCAAAAGCAGAAGGGGATCCTAGCAACTAAGTCTAAGACAGCCTAGTCGAAAGCTTGCCACACTGCGAGAAATGGTATAACTAACTCAACTCAGGCGCCAAGCAACAAAGGCGAGTCTAACACAGTGGCTACCAAGGACTAATCAATAGCCCTAAGCACAGATCAAACACAGAAAATAAAGAAAAAGCTATGCATGCAAAGCCGTAAATGAATAAAAGCGTAACAGGCCATTCCAGGCCAAAATTACAGATATAGAGTTTCAAACTGTGATGCGCCGAGCATCAACAAAATTACAAAACAGTGTTTAACAAAAAGAGTGACGCACTACATCAACTTCAAAAGACTAAAACTAGCAATTTTTGCCTTAACAATCGCAAGCTCTGCCACCTGTTTGGCTCGGGTCCTCGCCTCCTACCTCTGCTGAAGCCTGGCGAAAGCAGCCATGCCATCCTCCTCTTCCTGGCGAAGAAGCTGGAGCGCCCTTGCCACCGCTTCGGCAGCA
>NC_033797.1:104541964-104553646 GCF_001876935.1 Asparagus officinalis
CTTCGACAACGCGACCAAGCCACATCTTTTCACGCTCGAGCTTTCACAAGTTCACCTCTCCCTCGAGGAACCCAGCGTCCATGAAGAAAGCGGTGTCCATGTAGGCATCCATCTCAGCCAACAGCGCACGATGTTGCCTGCGCAAGCGTTTGAGCTCGGCCTCTTTCGCCTGAATGCGCCTCGCCAGATCCTCACGCTCGAACATGACGCTCATCACGAGAGGCGGTGGTTCGTTAGAAGCGTCGGCATGTACCAACCCCTCCAAGTGATACATCAGCGCCTCCAAGTGATGGAGCTCTCGCTCACATCGACGGGCGAGTTGAGCACCGCCTATGTGGCGGATCTCATCTAAACTCTCCTCCACGAAGGGGAGCATGTCGTGACGGCGGTGGTCCTGCGAATGGCGTCCTCTAATTTTTGAAGGATAGCTAACACCGTACTAGGGGTGGAAGCTGGAGCAGGAGAACCTTGAGCCGGGTCTACGGCCGGGTACGGCATTGCACCGACACCGGCGACAGAGGAGGAAGAGCTAACACTCTCGAAAGCCATTGAGTAGAGGGGATCCTGTGAGATTTCCTTTTTAGGCGAATTTGCGTGAACACAGGAACTCGGCCAAAGGGATGGCAAGTATGTTATATAGCCAAAAGCCCAACGGCTGAGATTCGCGGTCCCAAATAATCGACCGGCTCAGATTCCCCATGACGCTTCGAGCTCAACGCCCATAAAAGCCCCGACTCTTGGGACTCCAAACCAACCATTCGGATTGAGCGTGGAAGGCGAAGCATCCTGTCACTTCCCAATTAATGAGGACTAACGCGCCCACATCGCCTAGCTGGCAAGCATTTGGGTCCGCAGGCAGACGCGTGGCACAAATTTGCCTACGCCTGAGTTTTCCCTGCAGCACAAATTCGCATGCATTTGAGTTTAGCTTTCAACACAAACTTGCCCGCACCTAAGTTTTTTCTGCAGCATAAATTTGCCTGCGCTTGAGTTTCGCTTGCAGCACAAACTCGTCTGCGTTTGAGTTTCGCTTGCAACACAAACTTGCTCGCACCTGAGTTTTGCCTGTAGCACAAATTCACATGCGCTTGAGTTTTGCTTGCAACACAAACTCACCCGCATTTGAATTTAGCTTTCAACGCAAACTCGCCAGCACTCGAGTTTTGCCTGTAGCGCAAACTCGCCAGGATTCATGTTTCGCTTGCAGCACAAAACTCGCCACCAGCTTAAGTCTCGCTTACAATACGAACTCGTCGGTTCGCCTATAGCGTAAACTCGCCCAGACCTGAGCTTCGCCTACGGCATGAAATCACCGGTAATTGAGTCTACCCGTCACATGAGCGAGACGCTGAATGGCGATACAACGAAATATGAAAAGAGTATGTACACAACGAGAAAGTGCAAAGTTCATTAGAGTCTTCTAGACAGTACATTTGAACAAAGTTATGACTTTACAACCAAGAGAGTCATAACATTACATTCAAGAAAAAAAAAACATGAAAAAGAACGTCTTGAATCTACTCCTATCCTACGGGTTTATTCTAGGAGTTTGAAATATGCAAGCTTGGCTCTGACTGCAGCTATCTTCTCCGCATGCATGGCGCGAGCTTTTTCCTCTGCCTCCTATTGGACCCGTGCCTCGAAAGAAGTGTTAGCAGTGGCATCCTCCTGAAGCAGCAGTGGAAAATTACGCCTCTCTCTGGTGACATCGCCTTCCACCGTCTCGCTCTGAATGCGCAGGCCTGTCAAGACTAATTCCCCCTCTGCATGCAGAATCATACCTAAAATGATCGAAGAAGCGACAGACTCCCTGTCAGATTGTAATAGGCGGTGCCGAAGATCCAGATGATCTATAAGGGCCCCTTTATCTTCTATGTCTCGCCTTCGGCACTCTTGTTGCCACACGGCGCGATGGCGGACTGGAGTCAGGAATAGCTTCACTTAGGACTCCAAATCCGCATGTCGCAAATCCTCCAATTTTGTTAGGAGCAGTTCCAGATCGATGATTCTCATCGAGCAGCGTAGGGCGAGCCAAAAGTCACCTTGGCAACGGAAACGGGCCACACCGTCTGAAAGAGACTGCTTCAGCTCCGCGAAAGTACAACGATCCTGATCAACGAACGAGATTACTCATTTCACGGCGTTCTCTAACTCCTCTAACTGGGCCAGAACGGAGCCCGAGGGTTCAGGCTCCGGATCACGGTCAGGCGAGGGAACCGAAGGAGAGGCATCACTCCTCGCCCTCTTCACATCAGACGCCTTCGATCGTTGTGCCATCCTGAACAAGAAGGAGACAATCAGCAACATGCCCCCTCTAATAAGAAAATAGGGCAATGTATAACGTATGGTCTAAGTGCGTGTCTGCCATCCAGTGGTCCAGATTGGGCAGTGGAAAGGAAGATCGTCCATTACTCCACCTTTAATGCGAGATGACGTACCTATGTCAGTCCAGCTGGCGGGCACTCGAGGTTGCGATCAGACACGTGGTTACCCCTAAATCAAATTTCATCTTCATATTGATTTGACTATGGTCAGAGTTCGCCTATGGCTAAAATTCACATGCGGCTTGAGTTTGCCTGTAGTTAGAATTTACCAGGGGTTTGAACTCGCCCGTGTTTAAATCCAGCTGTAGTTTGAATTCGCCTATAGTTAAAAGCCCACCTGCAACAGCCTCACAAAGAAAGATAAAAGCCGAAAGATAAAGGCAACAATGACTAGGAGGGGTGCATGCACAAACACAGTTGGGAAACCAAGATAGCATAACATTCATCTAGTCTTAAGACAGTACGTTTGAACAAAGTTATGACTTCACAATCAAACGAGTTATAACACAACGTCAAAGTCTTAAGACAGTACGTTTGAACAAAGTTATGACTTCACAATCAAACGAGTTATAACACAACGTCAAAAGCAAAATGAAGCAAAATGTCTTAACAAGTTATGACTTCACAATCAAACGAGTTATAACACAACGTCAAAAGCAAAATGAAGCAAAATGTCTTAACACGGCTTTATTTAGACTTAAGAGCCTAGTCCAACAAACTAAAGGATGCAAGATCTGTTTTAACCGCGGCTACCCTTCTCGCATGGTCCTCCCGGGCTTTGTCTTTAGCCTCTTTCCGAGCCCGATCTTCAAAGCTTGACTTGGCGTCAGAGTCTTCCTAGCAGCAATGTTTGGAGATTTCGAGTTTCCTCCTTAGCAGTCTTGCGGACATTTACAGTCTCAGATTGAAGCCCCCTCAGAGTCGCCTCTGCCTGCTTCAGCTCGACCCTCAGGCGGGATACGTGGAAGTGACGTCGTCTATCTGTTCTTCCAGTGAGCGCTGTTGACCCACCCAGAAGGCGACATGGGATTCCAAATATGCTATTTCCCTAGAGCGGACTTCCTTCTCCTAGGCCTCCCGACGCCTAGCGCTAGACAAGGAGGGCTCCACATCAGCTTCCAGACCCGCTCGCAGCAAGGTCTTTAGACTCGTCAGGCGTGACTCCAAAAAAAGGAGCCTCTACACACAACGTGTGGCTAACCGATGTTCGCCTAGCCACCTGAGATCGGCCACACGATCCAGGAGGGACTGTTTGAAGTCATCGTAGGTCCCCATGCTAAGACTAACAAGGGAAATTACCTGTTTCACAGCATTCTCAAATTCCTCAGCGCGAGCCTATATAGACAAGGAATCGGAGGAGACAAGCTCTTGACCCGGAGCAAGCGTCACGATGGGTGGAACCTCGAGACAGGGTTTGGCTCCGGACAGTGGAACAGGGTTTGAGGCGGAAGAGGTCGTGATTCCCTCAGATTCGTCGTCAGAAATCAAGATGGGCTCGGCCGCACGCTCTTTAGCAGTCGGCACTTCTTCCTGAACCGCACAACACGACAGAGACACAAAGGGGAGTTAAAGGCGAGAGATATCGACTTGACTTGCGACCCTCTAATCGAACTACACAAAAACTTGGACAAAAAGGTACCTTCGGCGGCGGCGGCCTCGGTGGCACCCAAAGAGGACACCTCCTTTCTTTTTTAGAAGTAACTCTCTTCACCTTCGGTGCCATTCCAAGTGCAACGAAAGGAAACGTGAGTTTTCTCCAGAGAAGACAACGAGAAAGCTGCAACCTCCCTTAACAAGGAGGAGGAGCGTTAAATACTCATAGACTAGACGGTTGTCCGCCGTTGATCGAACCGTCCGAAACCGAACAGTTGGAAAGTAAGGCCGAACGGTTTGGGATCCCGCGTGAATAGTCGAGATCCGGTAGTTTCTAGACATGATCTCTCACCAACGGCCTAGATCGGGCATGGAGAATGAAGAAGACCATTGCTCCGTCTTTAATACGAAATGACATGCCCACCTCTTCTTAACTGACGAGCGTGTTGACGCATAAATTGACACGTGGCCCACTAAGGGCGGAGCCCGCCCGAATTCATCATTTGAACTCATATGGTTCAAGCTTGTCTGATGGTTGAGCCGATCAGGCTCACACACCACTCTGGAAATCGAGCAAGTCCCAATTTCGCCTGTAGACGAAATTCGCCTGCAAATAGAATAAGCCTGCAGCTAAAATCCGCTAACAGCTGGAATCCGCCCGCAGCTAGGATGCCCCTACGACTGAACTCTGACTAGTGTGGATCTGTGTTGAACAATGGCAAAAATAAAAAAAAATAGAAAAGGTGGGCGCGCACAAGGGAAATAATAACTATGAACAAAAAGATAATTCCATTCATTAAAAGAGATTCGAATACAACGGCGGAATCAAAAGCAAATTACAAATCTCTCAACCGTGACTCCACTTCGCGAATCTCCTCAGCACGCTTGAGCTTGAGCCTCCTTAAAATCTCTCGACGAAGATCCTCCACGGAGAGCGAAACCATATCTTGGACGGTGTGCTTGGCCTCCTTGAGGGTTTGGTCTTTCTCCTTAATGGAACCAATGATCAGTTGCCATCGAGACTCCAACTCCTCCAACTCCCCCATCAGCTATTCGCGAGCCCTCTCCTGATTGACTAGCGAGGCCTGCGCGTTAACAATGATTTGCTTGGTCTTTGCTATCTCTGAAGACAAGCGAGAGAGGCGGGAGTCAGCCTTTTGTTGCTTTAGGATCACTCGTTCATTCTCGGTCTTGACACGCTCCAACTCTTTCGTCAACCGCGCCTCCAATGATATTGTCTCATCCAGTCGGCAATCGCGCTCCTCTAATGCTGCTTGAACATCGTCGGACGCAAGACGAATGATCTCGGAGTTCGTCGCACGAAGGGTAATCAGCTGTCGGATAGCCCGCTCTATCTCTTCCAAACGCTTGAAGTATGGATTAGCCACGATGGCACCAAGATTCTTAATCAAGAAAGCCATGTCATAATCAAGGTCCTCCTTGAACTCCTCAAAGGGGCAGCTCTCTTCCAATGCGAGCTTGATGCAGTCAGCGAGAGTGTCTTGGAAGTTAGCAAGGGTTCGAGCCACCTTTCTTTCACGCAAACGCTCCAAAGGAGAGAGGGTGACCTCATCTGCCGCGAACGTCACAGCCAAAGCCGCGATCGAGGGGCTGGTAGTCATGACGGTGGAAGTGGTGGCAGATGCCGTCAAGACCGAATTTTGGCCGCAACACCGACGGTCACCAAGGATGAGGAAGCGGTTACCAGCTGAGTGGGTGTCTCCACTTGGGTCAGAGACTCCTGTACCGATGCTCCACCCTCGACCAATGCTTCCTCAGAAATAGGGGTTTCCCCTTGTTGGCCTGACACCTCTTCATGAGTCAACACCTCCTCCTCAGAAATAGGGGTTTCCCCTTGTTGGCCTGACACCTCTTCAGAAATAGGGGTTTCCCCGAGAGGAGCCCCACTGACGGTTCAACATAAATGGATCAACAACTCTAGATCCTACTCTTAACTGAGCCACCAAGCCCATTTTCATCTCCACCTCCCTCCTCTTAGTCGGAAGGAATAGAGATTACTCTCTCAACGGTACATACATTGAGTCGACACAAATGTCAGGTGGTGCGGATTCGACCTTACGCCCAAGGGCACGGCGTTAAAAATTACCTTCTGGTACGGTCGTGGAGGTCATTGAAACCCCCGCCTGCAGCCTCACACCAGACCGTGGAGGAGCATCCTCTGAAGTTGTCGGGACTGTCCCCGATACGGCGAAGGGAGTAGGTGGAATACCCCCAGTCACAGGAGGAGTCACTCCAGGAATGATCACCTGAGTGGCATCACCCCGACCTTCCACAGCTCCGATAGCCTCGACCGTCTCTTTGTGACAGACCTTCTTGACCGCCTCCATCCTAGAACTTTCGGCCACAGTCTCCCGCTATCGTTTAAAGAGAAGCGAACTACTCGGAGATAGGAGGGGCATCCCCATCCATCCAGCTATCATGCTCCGGGCCTGTCCCAAACGTTCACTTTCCCGGACTAGCCCATCAGATTCTCTCTGCCCACCGGTGGGATCCAGCGAAGGGCCAGGGGACGGAGCTTGAACCTCAAGTACCCCAGATTCATCTAAACCTACATCAAAGTCCTCAATGTCTTCAGCGGGATCTTCCGAGAACCACTCTCTAGCATTTTGGCGGCCCTTCCACCTCGAGGGATGAGGAGCTCCCCAAGGGCAATGCTCGTGTTCCATCAGACAGGAACTCTGGAACCGGAAGCCCTTAGGATTAGCGCTAGCACCCCGATACCACCGGTAGTATAGGAGCGTATGGTGCAGATCACGATCCTTTGCAAGTAGTTCGAAATGAGCGTGGGTTCTGCCAGCGTGAGTCCAGAACCATCCCCGAGCATCATCCACTAACCCTCCTTTGAAATATAAGTGGGGGTTGATGTTTCCCATGTACAATTGGTCATACCCGAACTGGCGGGCAAATCTACATGGAATGTATGGCTCGAGGTAACACACAGAGCCTGTTCGCAGGATATGATACCCCGGGCGAATATTCACCAACCATCAAAAAGCACCACAGGAAAGAACGGGTGTGATGGTCCACCATCGATACATCACTAAGAGACTCGCCATACCCTTCTCCACTGAAGTAGGGGTAGAAACGGTGGAAATTCTAATGGCCGAAGTGGGATAGCATCTTCCTCGTGTCAGGGATGTATTTACACTTCCATGAGCATCTCTCCAAGTGCTGGACGAATGAAACAAACTTTTCCCCTTAGAGAGTAGTTGGGGCACTCATCAAGCACTCGTAATGGTAGACAAACCATGCCATCAAGTAAGTGTAGGGCAGCCCCACTCTAGGGTTGGGCGTCCTGATGACTTCACCTTCCCCTTCGTCGACACTCGACACACGATAAAATTAGGCCGTCAATGTGCGGAGTCCCCGATAGATACACGCCACCATCGCCGACACCAACGCGTAGGACTTCCCGTGGGCTATGCGAACTGTAGGGTACACGACCTCCACCGGAAGCGCCTCAAAGGAATGAGTGGGGACCATGCACCTCTTCAGCCACAACATGAGGTACCCCGCGAGCAGGGCCTTTCCAGGTATATGGAACTTAGCCTGGTGGTGGAACGAGTGGAAAACCATTCCGAATTTGAATCCACCCTCGTCATGCTCAAGAGTCATGGTGGCTCCCCCTTCGGTCGTCCTCCTTTCCACTTCGGCCTGGTCACACTCGCTCAGTGGTAGAGTAGGCCTTCCCTTGATATCACTCTCTGGGAATAAGTAATCAGCCCAGTTCTTATGGCTGATCCCTAGAGCCCTCTTCTTCTTATCTTTGTGGTCTACCGCCCCCAATGTATTAAGGCATATATGGTAGTGACAGAGCAATTCCCATAGAGTCTTAACCACCAAGGGGGAGCGGTTTGAATGTTGGTCAATCTCATCTTGACCTGTGACGTACTCCTCATAGGGGAAGCTTCCCAAGGGCAACCCTAACACATCATACATCTTGTGAAGGGTTATGCTGAGTTCACCATTAGGGTGAAGAGCGTACCGCTGTCCACACAATATAGTTCCAAGATGCTGTGGAACTGAGGAGCATTGATTTTCAGACCATGTCGAGTGGCCCGAATGGCTACGTATAGCTATGAATCCATGAGATCAGAATTCTCGGCCAAGACATAGTCAGTAATCTTAGACCACCAGGTGCTGCTACCAGGCACAGAGTAGATCCACCCCGGGGCTCTGAAGTCCTTTGGAGGGAATTTCCCCCCAGCCCCAAAGAAACGATGACGGAAGTTCTCCGCGACCGCAGTCATCTCCCCGACGGGTAACTCGTTGAATGGCAGGCCAGGACGTAGAGCGGTCACACGTTTGCAGGAGCTGTCTACCCCGTACCCAGCCGTGGAGCCTGTGAAGACACCACAAGTCACCCCATCTTGAGTTGGGGTCAAATCTCAGTTCATCATTTATGGGACTGCAAGGGACCGCAACTCAACAATTGAGAACCCTCTCGGCATGCTGGGGAGATAGTAGTGGACCTCGTGCACTACGCGGAGCCACCTGTTCTCCCTGAGCAATAAAGCTGAAGGATCAGTCGCAGCATCACCGAACAAAAACTGAGGCTTTTTGAGCTCTGTCCTAGCCTCGTCTGTCAACACCGCATCAGTAGTCAACTCACGCAACGTCAAATGGTGCCCGTCGGTGACTCTCTTGATCAGTCCATCTGGCTTGTCGGCAGCAAACACGGGTACCGGATCTAGGAAAGGGAATCGGTGAGGCGCCGTATAGCCTCTACCTCCAGCGAGACCGATAGCCACGCCCTTCGGAAGGGCTTCATCAGAAAAGGTCGCTACAAGACAGAACCAAAGAATCAGGACGGAGTTCGCCCTAGGGGCAAATCCGCCTATCAAGCCAAAGCGGGCAAGGTCGCCAGACAAATATAAATCCGCCTGTCAAAAAGTGAAATTTACTTGAAAAAGACGAGATCTGCCTGCATAGATTGAATTCGTCTTTACCAAACAAAGGTCGAACTTGCCTGTCAAGAACGAATTCGCCTTCGCCCGATAAAGGTCGACTTCACCTATAAAGGCAGAAGTCACCTTCTACACATAAATGCAGAATCCTCCTAAAAAAGGCTATTTTTTTATTCAAATCGATGAAACTACCAAAAAAATGGCGGAGTCCACAGAGGAAGACGAGCAATGCTCGCCCTCCCGACCCGACACCAGCAATCAATGCAAAGTCGTCGGACAAACCTTTCGACTTACCTAAGTGCGTCTCAGGCACGCTGGCAATCATACCAATGGTGATGTGATCAGAATAACATCCAGGACCTCCTCCCTTTGGAACGTATTTCTTGGATTTCAGTGCCATGACTGGGAGTCAGGGACGAAGTGGGAGTTTCTTTCTCTCTAGAAAATTTTCACGCGATCAGAAGTTCCTAAGCACGGTACCTCTCAAAAGAAGGGAACAAAGCCTATTTAGGAAATGCTTGCGTGGCCACAATCGCTCTCAAGAGGTGGAGCATTAGCGGTTAAGAGACGTTGCCACGATCAAAATCAACGGCCCAAAAATTACTCTCAGTAGTTCATTCTCTTTTGAGATTACAAAAATAAAACGTCGAGATAGGAAACGGGTCGGCCAAAACCCAGGACCCAAACCAAAATCACCGACTAAACCTAACGGTTAAATTCAAAAACCACAGCCACGATTCATCATCAAGCGAGGTGCACGAATCTGACGTCGCATTGTCAGATCGCAATTAATGTGACCTGATAGACCCACGCCGTCTTAACTTAAAAGCACGAAGCTTCATCGGCAAACACGTGGCTCACATCCCGCCAGATCGAATTCCATCTGAAGGAAGGGTTTCGCCTGACCCTACAATTTCAAATTTCACTTGCGAAACTGAATTTCGCCTGAACGATTCGTTCGCCATCGAAAAAGAATTTCGGGTAGTGCGACTTGTCCAGAATTTTGAACCGCCGACGGAATGGCCTCGCTCAAACCCACGCCTCAAACAACTAAGGATTAGAGCAAAAATCTTAGCATTAAGCCTAAGAGAAACTACTCGATAACTCATCATACTGAGGGGAATAGTATGGCTAGCCCGATTCAAACAGTAATCGGTAAAGGCAAGTCAAATACGTTGATAGCTGAGGGTTTGCTAAAGATCCTAAAGGGGGCTAAATGCGCCATAACCCGCCCAGGACTTCTTTATTCAAAGAATTCCAGACCACACACAAGTTGGTTAAGGTCTGAAAACTTTGAAGGGGGTCTTGTAGACAGTAAAAATTATCTTTGCAGACTTATGTGAAATTCGGCTGCGAGTCGGAGTCGCCCACACAAATTAAGGGTGGGACTCACCCATGGGCTTGACTCACTAGCGCGAACACAAACCGCGCGGTTGCCAAATTTGCTCGCATTTGTTGATCACAGATTCGCTTGTATGATCGACTCGCCTGCACGAGTCAAGATTATCCAGATTCGTATGTATGATCGACTCGCCCACACGAGTCAAGATCATCCAGATTCTCCTATTTACTCGAATTGCCTGCATGAGTCAAGATCATCCACATGACTGAAATTCGCCTATCTACTCGACTCGTCCGCATGAGTTGAGAGTCGAATTCTCCTACAAATAGTGTACCCGACAGCCGCTACGCTACGTACAGGGATGGGCCATCCCACTTCCCACGACATGAAGGGAGGGAGCACAGTACTCCAAGCCCATCAAGTAGCCGCTCACAGTACGAGCGACCAGTCAAATCCATGCAGTCGTCAAGTCCGCCTGCATGCTCACGGTTGAAGCTCACCTCGCCTGCACGAGTCAAGAGCTGGATCCGCCCGTGATCGATAAGCTCGCCGAGCTAGTGCCTGGCAGCTGCAATAGCATGTACAAGGACGGGCTTTCCCACTCCTCACGACGTGAAGGGAAGGAGTACAGTGCTCCGAGCCCATCAAGTAGTCGCTCATGGTACAAGCCAAAGGCATGATTACTCTCCCAATAGTACATGGTCATATCCCATGATTCAAGGAGTGGTCACGCTGTCTCTCCTCTATTTAAGAACTTCTTTCGGCCGCAGAGAAGGGGTTCAGTGGTTCGGTTAGCGTTTTCAGCTCAGTAGTTGAATTCGCTCGAAATCAATTGATTAAACTAATCAATCGGCTGAACCACTAGCTCTCGACTCTCGACTGAGTTGACGACAAGCTCTTTGCATAATCTTTGCACTATAGCATCTTCTCCTAGTTTCGGGCCCTGATCGCCATCAAACTCGGAGATTCGAACTCTGCCGACCCGAGCTCCTACTGCGTACTGAAGCTCGCCAGCAACCTCGGTCGGATCGTCCAAGGGAAGCAGACTCGGTGCGAGAATCGAGCGAGGTGTCCTATAGCTACCAAAAGTCCCCACGTTAAACAAGGAGGGCATGCCCTCCGCTTCTGTTGTAATTTTGATTCATTAGTTTGTAATAAGCTATTCTTATCAATACAAACGAAATCCCCGTTTCAGGAGATCAAAATTTACACCTACAAAAGTGAGTGGACAAGGTCCCCACGAAGGTACCAAACTGCCTCGAGCTGGGTTGGAAGGAGGAGTGGAAGCAAGCACTCTTGCCTTGGCCCCAAAAGTCAGCTAACATCCTCTAGCTTCAAGCGCTCCCCTCCCTAAGCTGACCGAGATTATCGTACTTGATGAAGCATCCCACGCTCGGCTTATGGAGGAAGAGGATGCGATCAAGCCTAGGGAGGCTAAGGTTCAAGCTAAAGAGGAGACAGCTCAAGCTCCCCTGCCTGAGCCGATCCAGAGGCT
>NC_033797.1:104553656-104589014 GCF_001876935.1 Asparagus officinalis
ACCTCTAACAGCCAAGGAGTCGACCGGGATAGCTCCAACTCTAGGGATCAATTTCCAATGGTCGTTCCCTCATCGTATCGATGAGCTTGACTCAAACGTGTGGGGGCTGCTGAAGGATATGCTAAATGACTCATCCAGAGATGGCTCCCGATATGACAGGGAGTCATCCTCGAACGACTGATATGGGGCCAAGCAATCTCTTGGAAAGAGGATCTCGGTCTTGGAGTCCCAGATGGTCAAAGCTCGTGCCTTGAAGTAATTTTATCTCCCTAGGGATGACAAAATCCTTGAGGGGATGCCTACTGTCAACCTTTACCAAGCCTTCAAGGGTTATCTCTTGTGGGGGGCTCTGATTGAGAAAGAGCTATTCTCTCGGCTCAAGCTCACACAAGACCTCCCCACTAAGTTCCAAGAGGCATGGGAGGCTGACAGGGTGGCTCTGATTGAGAAAGAGCTATTCTCTAATTGTGAAGCTAACTAAAGAGGGTGGAATTGAAAATGCTAGAAAGAAGACTCACCCGAAAGCAATGCTCCAAATTCTTGATCTTCAATCCAAGATTTTCAAGGTCCAAGTGGTTCCTTCACAAGAAAAACACACAAGTTAAAGAACCAAAATAATAAAATCCTATTTTAGCACCTTCCCCGGTAACGACACCAAAAACTTGATGCGACATAATTATGTACCAAAATTGTAAGTGCACAATTGATCAAGTTATAGTATAAAAAGTTATCGATCCTACGAGGAAGGTGATTTTAAGAGATTATTAGAATAGGTTCTCATATTGTGTGCGTGACAAAATAGGATAAAGAATAAGTGTGATTGTGATGAGTGATTGTTGTAAATATATGCAAGAGATAATAAATTGAATTTTAGAGAAAATAAATAAGAATCAAAGAATAAATGAAATCATAAGGCAATAAAGAAGAATGAATAAAATCAAGAAATAAAATCAAAAATGAAAAAAAAATTCAAGAAAGTCAAGATGGAGGTTTCAATTTAAGATATGAGAAATCTAGAATTTAATCCACTAACTAATCTCAATTACAAAATACAAACTATTCTCTTTTTATCATATTTCAACTTAGATTTATTAAGCATAGACTATCAAACCATTTAAGGAAAGTATAACCTATCAAATTATCATCTAAGTCAAAATTACTATTCATGATAAGAACAACGACAAGATAGTAATCCTAGAATTCATAAGCATAACCTATCAAACCATTTAAGATAAACATAGATTATCAAATTCTTCTTCTACCGATTAGTTTTCTAGTTGATTATCCTAAACATGAATATTTTAAGTGCAAGAGAATGATTTGTAAAATATAAAGGAAATTAGACTAGCATCATATAATTCTAAGATTATTACAAGAATTAATTTCACATCTTAAGAAATAAAAACAAGAAGAAAAAGAACTAATTACAAAATTAAAAGAAAATAAAAATCTAAACTATGAACAAGAAATAAATCTAACTACAAAGAATTAAAATCTAAACTACAAAATAAATTACAAAAATTAAATGCAAGAAAATAAATCTACTCTACAAATTAAAGTACAAAAAAATATATAAGAAAATAAATCTACACTACAAACATGAATGTAAATCTAACTAATAAGCAATAATAAAGAAATTACTAAAAAGAAATAAAAGAGAAAAGAAATGCAAACCTTCAAATTTCTCTTTATCTCCATCCTCATCATTCAACAAAGAGAAGAAAAGAAAAATTTAAAGTGGAGAAAACTTATTATTATTAATTGCAATAAAAGTTTCAATTTTTGAAAGGCCTTCTCAATTAAGAGTAGCCCTCCTCTCCAAATGGAGTTACAAAATTTTTCACACCTCCAACCCCTCACTCTCTACCCCTATTTATAGTAAACATCAGTGAATGAGAGTCATTGGATTGAAATCTTATCAAAAAACAACAAATTTTAGCCTTAGATTCGTAATAAACTGTACGTCCGTATCGATGCTGCATCGTTACGGGTGTCGATACCGGGATCGATACGGGTATCGATGTTAGATTCGTAACAAACTGTACGTCCGTATCGATGCCGGCATCGATACGGGTATCGATGCCGACATTGATACCCAGCCTTCTCCTTTTTCAGCCCGCAGCTTCCTCTTCTCCTTGGCTTTTGGGCTTGGGCTTTTGGCTTTGATATATTTTTCTTTTCTTCTTTTGGGCTTTGACATTTTTCCTTCTTTGGTTTTGACCTTTTGGATAATTTGGCAATTGATTTTCCAATGGGCTTCTTTGCTTCATTTCTTCATTAAATCAAGGGCTTTTTGTTGAGAGATGAGAGTTTTAAGATTTATTCTTCATTAACCTGCAATTTAAGATAAAAATAATTATTAGTGGTATATTTGTTCATATAAAATAGATAATGAGGGTATAAAATTACAATAAAATATGATTATCAAATACCTCAACACTTAAACTTTTGCTAGTCCTCTAGCAAAGAAAGAAAAAGAAAATCCTAACTCACTTTCGCAGGAATCGCGGTTGTATTTAGCGCATACAACAAGCCTTTAAACCCCTAGGTTACTCTAGTGGACGAGTTGTAGTCTCGTGAGGGTTTGCAGTGAATATACCCACAAAATTCGATCGACTTGCCATGTTTAAATAAGTAAGTAAATAACAGATTTTCCTTAATATATTTAGATATTCTAATTAAAGCTAGTTAATAATCAAGAAAACGTTTTTATATATAACTCCAATGTAAATCCCTTAGAAAATCTTTTTCATTATAGCAATACAAAACCAAGTCAAATCTTAGAGATTTAATTTAAAAGTTTTGAAAAGAACATGCTAACTCTTTGTTTTAAATAACTTTCAAGTCTCTTGATCAAAAATTGTTTGTCAAGACCATATATACAAAACAACAATATATATAAAAAATGGTTAGTGTTATAGATATATATGTATAAATTTTTTTTCTTTTACTCTTTAATTCTTGGTTATTGTTTTCTATTTTAACGGGCTTTCTAAGTGACCATTTAACGAGTTTTGGGCCAATGAATCCCAACCCAATTGGACTTAGGTCATTAAGTATAGAAATACTCCTTGGGCTTAATTACTCAGTAAACTTAGGCTTTATAAGATAGAATCACCTTGAAGTTACGAGTTTTTTTTTCTTTTTGGTGCCTATTTTTCGCACTCTTCTTATATAAGGTTAGTTTTTTTTAATATATATATGTGTATAAGTATATATAGTCTGGAAAAAAATGTGTAAATCAAGATAACTTGAAAAATATTTTCAACTCTAAGTTAATCATGAAAAATTTTTATTATTTTTAATTAAAAATCTAAGATAAGACTTAAGTAAAGTATACTACTTGAAAAATCATTTCTTAAGAATTTTATTTGGAGTTATCATAAAAGATAAACTTGAGTATGTCACTAACTAGGAATTAGAAAATTTAAAATCTATTAATTAAATCAATTATTACTTAACTCTTTTAATTGGCAAGTGATAATATTTTTAGAATTTTTTTTACTAAAATTATGTCAAAAATGCAACAAAATGATAAGATATGTACTTCCCACCCCTACACCTAAATTTTGCATTATCCTCAATGCAAATTCACTGATGCACAAAGTAAAGCAGATAAGAATTGAAGAACTTACATTTGTTCGGTTGATAATGATGATATGGATCTGCAATTACTGTTAGTATGAGGATGAAGAAATCAAATAAGAGAGAAAAATTATAATAATAATAATTATTATTATTATTTATTATTTTTTTACAGATAATAAGGTTCATGAAGAACCAACACCTCTTCCTCTCCGAGCGTAGAAAATTCTAAAAATGGTTTAGACGTTGACCATTTATTTTAAAAATGTTACCATTTTTAGAATTTTTTATCTCTACAGCCTCATGCGGAAATACTTGTTTGACAAAAAATGAACCTGTCCATCTTGATCTTAATTTTCCAGGAAAAAAATATAATTTTGAATTGTACACTAAAAATTTTGTCCTAGAGAGAAATTTTTTCGTAAAATTGATTTGTCATAAAAAATCTTGGTTTTCTCTTTGTAAATTTTTGAGTTTATGTATGCATCATTTCTAATTTCTTCCAACTCATTTATTTGGAGCAATCTGTTTTTACCTACAGAGTCTGAGTCAAAAAATTTAACTATTTCATTGCCCACATTGCTTGATGTTCCAACTCTACTGGTAGGTGACAGGTTTTTCCAAACACTAGTCTGTATGGTGACATCCCCAAATTGGCCTTGAAAGCTATTCTATATGCCCACAGAGCATCACATAATTTTACAGACCAATCTTTTCTGTTATGATTAACTGTTTTTTCCAAGATTTGTTTGATTTGCCTGTTTGTGACCTCTACTTGTCCACTGGTTTGGGGGTGATAAGGAGTTGATAATTTGTGTGTGATTGAATATTTTCTCATCAAAGCCTCAAAAGAACGGTTACAGAAATATGTACCGTTATCACTGATGATCGCTCGGTGTACTCCAAACCGGGCAAAAATGTTCTCTTTCAAAAACTTGAGAACGACCTTGTTGTCATTAGTTTTGCAAGCTACCGTCTCAACCCATTTTGACATGTATTCAATGGCTACTAGAATGTAAACATTTCCAAAGAAATTTAGAAATGGTCCCATGAAATCGATACCCCATAGATCAAAAAGTTCAACGGATAAAATGGGTTGTAAGGACATCATATTTCTTCTAGTGACCTTCCCTAAAAGCTGACAGCGGTTACAGGTTTTGCAAAATTTGAATGAATCCTTGAAGAGAGTGGGCCAATACAGCCCAGATTGGAGAACTTTTTCAGCTATTTTTCTCGGGCCAAAATGGCCCCCATAGGCTTGCTCATGACAAAAGGATAGAACACTTCTAGTTTCTTCAGTAGGAACACACCTCCTAAAGATCTGATCAGGACAGTATTTGAATAGATATGGATCATCCCAGTAAAAGTATTTTATTTGGGAGAGAAAACGGGATCTATCCTGTTTGGACCAATGAGAAGGGATCTGGTTCATGACTATGTAGTTCACAATGTGGACGAACCATGGAAAAGATTGGATTTCTAAGAGTTGTTCATCTAGAAAATGTTCATTGATTGAGACGGTTGATGTTGGTGCATTTGGGAGTCGAGAGAGGTGATCTTCTATGGGGTTCTCTATTCCCCTTCTGTCAAGAATTTGAATGTCAAACTCTTGAAGAATGAGAATCTATCTAATGAGCCGTGCTTTAGTATCCTTTTTGGTCAAAAGATACTTTAGTGCGGCATGATCTGTGAAAACTTTGGTTAAGGAACGGATGAGGTAGGATCTGAATTTTTCTAAGGCAAAGACTACAACTAAAACTCTTTTTCTGTGACAGAGTAAATTTGTTGGGCATCATTCAGAGTCCTACTGGCGTAGTAGATCACATGCGATTTTCCATCAAACCGTTGTCCTAAAACAGCTCCAATCGTAGAATTAGTTGCATCACACATCAGTTCAAAGGGTAAGGTTCAGTCCGGTGCATGAATGATAGGAGCTGTGGTTAGCTCCTTTTTCAGATATTCAAAAGCTTTGAGGCAGTCGGGAGAGAAGACAAATGATGTATCCTTGGCTAAGAGATTGGTCAAGGGTCTAGCAATTTTGCTGAAATCCTTGATGAAACGTCGGTAAAAACTAGCATGAGCAAGAAATGATCTGACATCTTTGACTGTTTTGGGAGGAGGGAGATTGGAAATAAGATCTACCTTAGCTTTGTCCACTTCAATTCCCCTATTAGAAACTACATGTCCTAAGACAATGCCTTGTTTGACCATAAAATGATATTTCTCCCACTTGAGAGTCACATTTTTCTTCCTACACCGTTCTAGGACCAGTTTAAGATGATGTAAACATTAGAAAAATGTGTCACCAAAAATGGAAAAATCGTCCATGAAAATTTTGAGAAATTGCTTTACCATGTCAGAAAAATACTGATCATGCAACGTTGGAATGTGGCCGGTGCATTACACAGTCCAAAGGACATGCGTCGGTATGCGAATGTTCCATATGGGCAAGTGAAGGTGGTTTTCTCCTGATCTTCTGAAGCGATAGGGATTTGATTGTAACCTGAATATCCATCCAGGAAATAATAGAACTCGTGTCATGCTAAACGCTCTAACATTTGGTCAATGAAAGGAAGAGGGAAGTGATCTTTCCGAGTGGCTAAGTTGAGTTTTCGGTAGTCAATGCAAACTCGCCATCCAGTTTGGATCCGAGTGGGAATCAGGTCATTAGCCTCATTTTGGATCACGGTGATCCCAAATTTCTTAGGAACAACTTGGACCGGACTCATCCATGAACTATCAGAAATGGGATAAATGATCTCATGATCGAGACTTTTCAGAATGTCTTTCCTAACGGTTTCTTTCATCACTAGGTTTAACGTACATTGAGGATCTCTAGTAGGTTTGGCATCATCTAGTAAATGGATTCGGTGTTGAACAATGGTTGGACTAATCCCTTTGATATCAGCCATGGTCCATCCAATGGCTTCCCTATTCTCTCTTAAAACATCTAAGAGAGCTTCTTTTTGACCGGTAGTCAAATCAGAAGAAATGATAACTGGTAAAGACTCGTTCTCCCCAAAGTAGGCATACTCTAGATTTTCAGGTAGAGGTTTAAGTTCTAACTTAGGGGGTTTCTCCACAGATGGGCGAAGCTGAACTCGGGGTTCTATCTCCAAAGGTTCTTATTGCCAGCCAACAGTAGAAACATGATTGACCAGCGGTTCTATCTCTAGTTCATCATCAGAAAGCTCCTCAATCATTAAATCAGATGCATTTGAATCAGACTCACACTCTCCCTCTTGTTGTTCACTGGATATTCCTTGAATAAAATTCACTTTCATGGGTTCATCAGATGGATCACTAGGCTGTCTCCCTAAGTTGAAGATATTGAGGTCAACAGTCATATTCCCAAAAGATAGTTTCATCTGACCGGTTCTACAGTTTATCAAAGCATTTGAGGTGGCTAAGAACGGTCTTCCTAGAATGACGGGGATTTGACTTTTGAGATTGGAAACGGGCTGCGTTTCCAAGACAATAAAATCAACAGGGAAAATGAACTCTCCAACTTTGATCAGAACATCCTCTACCTCTCCTTTGGGAATTTTTACAGATCTATCAGCTAACTGTAGAGTGCATCTTGTCGGTTTAAGTTCTCCTACACCTAGCTGTTGATAGACTGAATAAGGAAGGAGGTTGACACTGGCTCCCAAGTCTAGAAGTGCCTTATCAATGTGAGTGTTATCTATGACGCATGGTGGGACAACCAGGGTCCTTATATTTTAACGGCATTGGTTTTGAAAAAATTTCACTGAGGTTGGCAGCTAAGAAGACTTTCTTGGGAACATTGGTGGTTCTTTTCTTAGTGCATAAGTCCTTCAAGAACTTTGCATAAGAAGGGATTTGTTCGATTGAATCTAGGAGAGGGATGTTGATCTTGACTTGTTTAAACATTTCTAGGATTTTCTCAACCTGTGTGGAGTTTTTTCTAGGTTTGAGTCTATTTGGAAAGGGGCCAATGAGCCTATACCTATCTAGATCAGGCTCAATCTCAAGTTCAGCGTTTTGGTCATCGGAAGGAATTGCTTCATCGGAAGGAGTGTGTTAGATGGGAGAAGGGGTTTGATCCGGTGGCATTCTAACTTGATTGTCTATTTGTTTCCTTGATCTTAGAGTGTGAACTGCATTCACATGAGCTGGATGGGATGAACTGGATCCATTGTCTTTAGGGTTTGCAATAGGTTGACTTGGGAATTTTCCCTTTTCTCTCTCACCCATGACAGTGGCTAGTTGCCCAAGTTGGGTTTCTAATCGGGCTATGGCTTGAGTGTTCGAGTTGAGTACTTGGCCGGTGGTTTGCATGAAGGAATTTAGAGTGGTGGATGACTGGGTCAACATGTTGGCAGTTTGTGTAGAAGCTTTGATCATAGCTTCTAAACCCTTTTCTAAGGCACTTAAACGTTTGTCATGATCAGAATTTGAAGGATTTGTAGGCTGGTGAGGATGAGGATGTTGGGTTAGAAAAACTGGGTTAGCTTGTTGAAAATTGTTTGGTGCGTTGAATGGAAGTGTATTTCCTCTAGGGAATTGTGGGTTAGACGCGGGAATGAAGTTTTAATTTCCGGGAGAGTTTCCTTGGTTCCAAGCAAAGTTGGGATGATTTCTCCAACCCGGATTATAGGTTGGAGAAAATGGATCATTTCTAGGGCGCTGGAATGTAGCGTTCATTTGTTCTAAAGCATGGTTGTTTCCTAGGAGAGGGCATTCCTCTGAAACATGGGTAGAAGACTGACATTTATGACATCCCGGGGCAGAAACATGATTGATTTGAGCTGGAGCTCGTTCCTTAACTTCTAAGGCTTCTAACCTCCACATAATCGTCGCCATCTTCGCTTCAGACGCAATGTTTGACTCCAGGGAAAGACTACAAGACTTAGATTGGGGAACTGATGAAACCATGTCATCACAGTGTTCCCACTTCATTGTTTTCTCGGATAAACTCTCTAGAAATTCCTAAGCTTCATCTGCGTTTTTCCTCATAAAATCTTCCTGACACATCGATTCTAAAGATGTTTTTGAAGAATAGTCCAATCCTTCATATATGACATGGCACAGTCGCCATTTTTCTATACCGTGATGAGGACATTGGATTAAAAGATCTTTAAATCGGTCAAAATATTTCTAGAATGGCTCTCCTGGGACAATTTTGAAGTTTTGAATGTTGTTCCTAAGCTTTACTGTTTTGTGAATAGGAAAAAATTTCTTAAGAAAAACGGTGACAAATTCCTCCCAAGTTAAGATGGAATTTGTTGGTAAGCTGTACAGCCATTTTTTAGGTTTGTCCTTAAGAGCAAATGGAATAAATCTGATCTTAATTGTATCTTCAGTCAATTCTCTCATTTTAATCATAATACACACTTCCTCAAATTCTGAGATAAAAATATATGCATCTTCTGTTTCATTACCAAGGAATTTAGGAAGCATGTTTATGTAATGCGGTCTAAGCTCGAAATTTGCTCCATTTATTTCGGGGAGTCTTATGCAAGATGGAATTGCATTTCTGGTGGGGTAACACATATCCTGAAGAACGGGTTGATTTGTCATTTCTTGAATTGGTTCAACACGGATTAAACGATGAGAATTATCCCGAACCCAAGTTTGCATACACCAAAACAATTTTTTTTTTTAAGGAAAGGAAGAAAACTAGTTTTTTTTATGAGAAGAAAAGGATAAAGAAAAATCCTAATTAAAACAAATCAAAAACAATCACTTTTCAATCACTCTAATTCTAAGGTGTAGCCTTAACTCAACTAGACCAGCTCCTAACCAAAAACTCCTACAGTGAAAAAATTAAAGTTTTACCCAGGTAGTTAGCCAGGTAAGGATAGTACTAGAGGGTGATCAGAGATTAATTAAGTACATCATTCCTTGCGGAGCGCTTTACGCAACCCCTAAACCTTGCCTTAGACACCAACTAATCTGAGAAAACTTAAACCGGTTCACTTAAGGATTTCTTGTTTCTTATTGAGCTCGAATCCTTAAGGGCCAACGTATAATGAGTTTTAGAAGGCTTGGGTTTGTGAAGTGAGTAATTAGTGATTTGTGGGCTAAGAAAAGGGTGATGAAATCCCTTACCTTATCTTGATTAGGGGTTTTGGCCTTAAGAATGTTTTAAGTGTGTGCCAAATCAAGTGCTACAATCACTTTGGTGAATTCCTACACTATATGAAATGCAACCCTAGAAAGTAAAAGTAACTAAAAAGGATGATAAAAAAAATCTTTATATTTTTTTATTAGGGTTAACAATCAAACAACGATGAGAAGGGGGAACATTGTTTGAGTTTATTATCTTGTTAGTTAACGTCCAAGTGAAAGATGGATTTTATTTGAGTTTATTATCTTGTTAGTTAACGTCCAAGTGAAAGATGGATTTTATTATGGTCAACAAAAATAAGATCTTTTTTTTTAAATCCTAATTGTCTCTAATTGTGAAGCTAACTAAAGAGGGTGGAATTGAAAATGCTAAAAAGAAGACTCACCCGAAAGCAATGCTCCAAATTCTAAAGATGCAATTCTAGAAGGACTAAATAAATCCATATGTAATAATTCTAGTGGTCTACTTGTAGAAACAACACATTTAGATTTAAAAGTTGATTTATGCATTTTTCCTCATTGACATGCATCACAAAAATGATTTTTCTTATTTATAATTTTAGGCAAATCATTTACTAAACTATGTTTAGATATACGTGAAATATTTTTATAATAATATGTCCATATCTTCTACGCCATAATAATGAATCATCAATTGATGCAACTAAACAATGATCATTAGAATAAAAATTCATGGATAAAGCATATATATCTTTCTTTCTACTTCCTTTAAATAAAATATTTGTTAAATAATTATCATAGATAACACATGAATCTTTTTCAAAAAAAATTAAAATTCTTATCACATAGTTGGTGTAAGCATTAAAAAATCCTGAACTTCAAGATATAACTAAGGACGAACCTCGTCTTGGTCAAAGATGAGACTCATCACCCAGCAAGGAGCTATATCAGAAACAAGGCTCACCACGTAGTGAGGCTTGGTGGACTCATCATTGGAAATGAGGTTCGAAACTCATCGTTGGATACGAGGTACGAAGCTCACTTGTAGAAACGAAGTTCGAATCTAGTCATTGGATACGAGGCTCAGAGCTCATCATCAGACTTAAAGCTCTCCAGTAAGGACGAGGCTCGTCAAAAAGAAATTCATAAGACTTGATACGTAGTTGGACTCAGCTGTCGAAGACGAAGTTCGTTAGTGAATACGAAGCTCGTCAGACAACATCAGTGAAGATAGAGTACGCTGTACTACAAAGTTAGCCTTAGAAGACGAATTTCACTGCATATTGAGGCTCTTTCAATATGATGAACTTCACCAAAGAGCGAGGCTCGTCATCCGTAGAAAACCCAGCTCTAACGGTTTGAAGACTTAGTCAACAATGTGTGCTAGGCTTCAGGAGCACGTTTCAGCTCAATAACTAACGTGGGCTGAATTGAAGGAGACAGTTGCACCCTCAACCCACAATTTTAGTACGTTGGTTATATGCTGAAACCTTATAAATAGCCATGAGCAGCTATGAAGAAGGGACTTTTTTTGGGAGACTTCTGGAGGAGTTTTGGCAATAACGTGAAGAGAGATTATCGTCTGCATTTTTGTGATCTAAGCCACCATCAAAAGCTTTGTGATCTTGTTCTGATCATCAACGGGAAGCAATCTCGGCTTGAGCATCGAGAGAAGCATCCTTTTGCCACCAAGAATCCACTTTTAAACAAAAGAGAAGTTAAATTAACCTTCTCTTCCTCTATAATAGAGAGAGTGAGTGATTGTAAGGGATTCGTACCAAGTGCTTGAATCCATTTCTTAAAATAATAAATCAATCAAACTTTAATTTTTTGACCCTACAGAAGATGGCGACCATAGTGGGAGAAGCCATTGTTTTCGACGAGATGGTGGTGGTGTAGTCAGACAAGATTACAGTGGGAATCGAGGTTGAAACTCTGGTCATAGAGTTCGACCAGACGAAGTACGAGGAGTTTATCTTCTCTAGTATGTCCAGTCCCACCAAGGCACGAAAGTGTCATCTAGTCTCTTATAAGACTTCAACCCAAGTGGCTTCTGATGATTCAACTCGAGTTAGCCTCGAGGAAAGGTTTATGTCCTGTAAAGAGGAGGCTCCAATAACTAGCCGTCAAGCTAAGAAATGGGTTGTTAAGCAACCTAGCCGAAATTCAGCTTTTACTAGCCAAACCTTGGCTTCTGATAATGAACCTCACTCAGCTTCCGCTAAAGTAAGAGTTTCTATACGTCCACTCTCGAGATGTGCGTAGAATCAAGCTCGCTGTAGGATTCGAGCCTTGGCCTCACTAGACGGTTTCCATTATCAACTGAGGGCTAACTAGCCTAAGGTCAATAAGTCTGACGAGGGTCAAGTGGCCGAGGAATGTCAAAATGATAGACCTCACCCTCATACCCGAGTAGACTCAGAAAACAAACCTCATCCTCAAAAAGAGGTTCAGCATACTCAACAAGCGGTTCATACCGAGGTTTATCCAGAAAACGAACCTCAAGTTAAGAACCGACCGAGAAGGCGAATGCGCCAAGCTCGTCCTATCAACGGACTTCATCATAAACATCAGAATGACGGAGTTTGTCCAGTTGCCCAAGTTTGCCAACCTCTATCATTTAGAGGGTCTCGCTTAGGTAAGGCTAAGATGATAGAGCCCGCTGGGGGTAGTTCCATTATTAACCTCCATGATTATCTCACACGCAAATGTAGCATCAGTCAGATGCAATCTCATTACTGCTGTGAGAAGCTTATCTCTATAGTGCTTTCCTAATGCCTATGTGGGGAATCAGTACATAAATCTTTGGTCTTTGAACAACTGACCGAGCCATTGATGATCTCATCCTCGTCATCTAGAAGAAAGCGCTTTCGCCCTAAGAAACAAGCACCTAAGAATCGTCACGTTAAAGTGACGATTAATATGGTTAGCAAGGGAAAGAGTCGATTCATCTGAATCTTCTGATCCTGAATATTCTCCAGGGTTAGGTGAAATGCTTTTCGAAAGACAGGAAGTATATCAGCATACTCGTACTCGTACTAGTGTGGTGATCCTGTTTGTTTACCGACGATTAGCAGGCATTACAGATGAGGCTGATGAAGAGCCTAAGAACTCTGCTATTGCAACCTCTTAGCCTTCTAACACTGATCAAAGTAAACAAGCAAGTGTTCACATGGCTGGAAGTGAGGAAGATATGGCAAGGCAGATGGAAGAGCAATAATCAACCATCCATCAACAACTGGAGTCTATCAGACGCTTGGAAGCAATGTAAGAGAAACTCCTCAGGGAGAAAGAAAAGAAAAAAAAAGTCTATCCTCAAGCCTCAAGATCAAGGACTAGGCGACCTTCACACGCTAATGAAGAGAACAGTCATCCACATCAAGATGGCAATGATGAAGATGACAAAGAGTAAAATGTTGTGAGGATTCATTCTGAATCGTCTGAAGCTGAATCCAATCCTCGTACGAAAGTACAGGACCAAAAATTAGAAGATTTCCAGAAGTAACTTGACGCATTAAATCTCTAAGGAAACTTCAAGGACCTAGAGGTAGCTAGACCATATCCAGCCGAGTGGGATACCGTCCCATATCCCCCGAAGTTTAAACCACTCAATTTGGTACAATTTGATGACAAAGGTACTCCAACCCAACACATCTATTATTTCCAGGCACAAACTAGACACATAGTGGGTAATGATCCTATTATGACTAGACTATTCATCAGTACCCAAAAGAGGGTAGCTTTTGAATAGTTTTGCAGACTCGAGCACAGGTCAATAAAAAGTTGGAGGGATTTGGAAAAGCTCTTCCTAGCTCGGCTCTTTGATGATGACACTGAGGTGTCCATGGCTAAATTGTCGGCCGAAAAGTAGAAGAAAATAGAGTCTGTCAGTAATTTTGTCAAAAGATTCAGCAATCGATCGTTGCATTTACGCGATCAAGTCTGTGAAGCTACCCTTGTGGAGATGTGTCGTAACAACCTTTCTATCAACATATTGTCCAAGATGGGCACTGTTAAAGCCCGTTCATGGAAGGATTTGGTGTGGCAGGGAGAGCAGGTCGAGAACATGCTCAAGAGGATAGAGGCTAAAGAACCTCAGGAGTCTCATCCAAAAAAGGGAGGGAATAAAGGTAACTTTAACCCTCAAAAGCAATCAAAAGGGAAAGACACTTTGGCGGTGGATACCAACCCTTCCCCTAAATCATCTGCAAATCAAAAAGGCAATCTTTTGATAATCGCTTTCAGAAGAAGTATGATTTTAAAGATGAAAACATCGTCCCAATCCTCAAGTCTTTGATAAAGACGAATAAGATCAAGCTTCCCAATTGGAGGTGACTGAAGAAGTATCGAAGGCAGATGATCCTAACTACTACATGTACCACAAGATGGTGCATCACCTAACCAAGGCATATTATATCTTGAAAGAAAAAATCCAAGCTTTGTTGGATGCAGGTGTCATGACCCTTCAGGCGGGTCAAAAGAAGGTGTCGGCAAACATTCACTGCAGTTCGGAGACTTCATGAAAGTTCAAGTTTAAGATGGTGTGAAGCTAATTCCTTAAACAGAGACCAGGATTATGAACCTCGATCCTCATCAGCGAAAGGAGAAGGGTATGGTCCCTTATATCACGCCCGAAGGTGGAGTCTTGTGGGTTCATCCTGATCTACTAGTAGATGGGTAATGGACTTTAGCAGACTCGAAGAAGACCAAATCCTGGCGAAAATCCTATAATGTTGTGCCAATCATCCCTAATGAGGAAGTTGAAACTACGTCCCTCAGCAGTTCTAAAGAAGAGTAGCCAGCGTTCGCCATATAACCTGTGTAGACATTAGGAACATATGGAGGAAAGGAGTATTTGAAGAAGTACTTTGATGTAGCAGTAGCCCCGCCAAGACCAGAGAAGGAGGCGGTAGATAAAGTACTAGCTTCCGCCCACGATCCTAAGGGGAAGGAACTCCGTTACAATAAAGCACTCAGGAAGGATGTTCCGGAGAGTTCAAATGGTTCATTTCAGTTTGATGTGTTAGCTCAATTAGCTAACATCCCAGCAAGAATTACCTTGTTCGAGCTCTTAAGCTTATCACGATCAACAAGAGAAGCCCTCCGTGAAGCATTGGTGGATAATGAGACTTTCCTAGCACACTTTCCACCGAATTCGATGGAGGAAACATTGGAGGCATGTCCCTAATGTCATTAGATCTTTCAAGGGCGGATGTCATGCATCACCTTTTCTCCAGAGGATATGCATGTGAAGAATCTGAAGCATGATAGACCCTTATACTTCACAGGATATATCAGTTCTATTTAGGTAGATCTAATTCAGGTCGACCCTGGTTCTGCTTTGAGCATCATACCTTTGAGACTCATTCGTCATCTTGGGGTTCCACTACATTGATTGTCGACAACGAGAACCACCATTTATGGCTTCAATGCTTCCAACACTCGTCCCCTAGGCAAAATCAAACTAAAATGCCAAATGGGTGATGAGGACAGATGTCACCTGCTATGTTATTGATGTAGAGACGTCTTACAATTTGTTACTGGGTCGGCCATGGATCCATAAAAATTTGATTGTTCTATCCACTCAACATCAATGTATGAAATATGTAGATGAGAGTAGTGAAGTCAGAACAGTGGTCGTAGAAAAGTAACCATTCAATGGGGTGGAGAATTATTTTACAGATTCTATCCACTACTTTGATGATGAGCCAATTGATGTACCACTAGTTGAGGACCTTAATAGTGGCAATGAGGCTGATACTGAGTCTGAGTGCGAACAGGGTCTTGTTTATAATGACATTGAACCCGTCGTAATTGGTCTTGGAAGCCTGGATGTAAACAACGGTGATGACAACGAAATTATCTTCAATAACAATAATTCCTTAGCTTACTTGCCGTGTGCTGAATGTAACTCTGGTATGCCAGGTGGTAGTACTGATGTGATAGCAGATCCCTTTCCACGATTGTATGTTGAATCCGCTTTGCACATGCCGATCCAATCATCTTTCGTGATGAGTTGACGGTGAGTAGAATCTTCATAAGCAGTCTTTATAGTACCAGCCAAGAATAATGGTCAAAAAGATATCGTCTTTGGGGAAACTGATGGTCCAATCCAAACCCTGTAGGAAGAATCTGAAAAGGAAGTAAGAGCCCCTTAATTCTCATACTTTGCACCAATAGCACGACATCTTATGAAGAAAATAGGGTACGACTTCACCCGCAAAGAAGGTTTAAATTTTGGCAAAGGACAGAAGACACCTCTTAAGTCTACCTATGTTCCGAAAGGAAAACCTGATGATTACTATCACAAAACTCATAGGGTGTTGGGATATGAATCCCCACCATTAATATAGTGCTGCGAGGCAATTGAAGAGTCAGAAAGAAGCTTCACTAATTCTTCATCTGAATTCACCTGCTGGGATTCGGATGTCAGCATTGGTGCCGTATTCAAAGAACTCATGGTCAATATGACTTCAGCTTAGCCAATTAAGACTCAAGAGGATAATCAATTACTCTTGTTTGAAGATCCATTGAGTAGGAACTCGGCATACAGTGGAAGCATCATTTTGAACAATGTGAACCTCCTACTGATGACAAGATGATTCAAGTGAACATGGGAGACGAGTCTAACCCGAAACCCATATTCATAAGTGATAGTCTATCACCAGAAGAAAAAGAGGACCTCGTCCCTCTTGTTCGTGAATATATCAACATCTTCGCTTGGAATTATGAAGACATGCCGGGTCTTGATCCTCAGGTGGCCATGCATCGCCTCAACATCAAACCAGACGCTAAGCCAGTTAAGCAACAGCAATGGTGATTTTGACCCCAGATCTAGGAGGCAATCAAAATTGAAGTCAAAAAGCTCATTGAATTGGGATTTAGCCATGAGGAACAACCTCGTGATTGGGTAGCCAATATCGTCCCTATTCTGAAAAAGAACAGGAAGATTCGAGTATGCATCGACTTCCGAGATTTTAATTCGGCTTGTCCAAAGGATGATTTTCCTTTACCCATCACCAATGTCATTATTGATAATACGTGCGGGTTTGAAAAGATGCCCTTTATGGATGGATTCTCAAGGTACAATCAAATTAAGATGTATCCTGATGATAAGAAACATACTTTCTTTCGAACACCTTCAAGGATATACTGTTATACAGTAATGCCCTTTGGGTTGAAGAATGCTGGCGCTACATATCAACGTGCCATGACCACTATTTTCTGAGAGCATTTAAGGAAAACTATGGAGTGTTATGTCGATGACTTAGTGGTCAAAAGTCATGACAAGGTAGATCACTTACGTGACTTGAAAACAATATTTGATCTCATGCGGACACACCAATTGAAGGTGAACCCTACCAAATCATTCTTAGGAATGGCTAGTGGTAAATTCCTGGGGTTCGTTGTCACAGCCAACGAATTCGCCTTGACCCAGATAAAGTCAAGGCTATTCAAGAGCATCCGCCTGCAAAGAACCTTAAGGAACTTCGTAGTCTACAGGGGTGTTTGGCGTACATTCGTAAGTTCATCTCCAATCAATCGGAAAAGTGCCAACTATTCTCGAGACTCATGAAGAAAGGGGTATCTTTTGTATGGGATGAGGCTTGTCAGAAAGCATTTAAAGAGATCAAGTAATATCTCTCCAGTCCACCTATATTGGTTGTACCAAAGTCAGGTAGACCATTCCTGATATACATTCGAGCTATAGAGCATGCCTTAGCAGGACTCTTAGAATAAGATGATGATAACGGCCATGAGCAAGCAGTAGGACTTTATCAGAAGCTGAACCTTGCTATCTTTCTGTTGAAAAGGAATGCTTAGCTCTGGTCTTCACAGTCCAAAAGATATGACATTACCTGATTGGACAAACCATACATGTCACTTCTCAGATCAATCCTATACGGATGTTCATGACACAGCCCAATGTATTTAACTGGCGACTTGTAAGATGGGTGTTACTGCTATCCAAGTATGCCATCACTTTAAACATCAAAAGGCAGTGAAAGGTCAAGTTATCTGTGATCTTATGGCCAACCACCCACCGAACGGGAAGGTTAAATTGTGCCAGAATATACCCGATGAGACGTATGAAGCTAATATCGTATCGCAAGAAAAGATGTGACAATTATACTCCGATGGCGCAGCAAGAGCAAGCCCTACTGGTCCGGTTATCGCTGGAGTGGGGTTAGTCTTCATCTCCTCACTGAACCATGTGTTACCTCGAGTTGTTTCCTTAACAGAACCATGCTCCAATAATATAGCCGAATACAATGCTTTGTTAATCAGCTTGGATATAGCCAAACAGCTAGGGGTGAAGCATCTAGAGGCATATGGTGATTCATAACTCATCATCAACCAAGTAAAAGGAGAATATAAAGTTAGGAATGAGAACCTCATTCCTTATCATACCGCAGTCATTACATTGGCCAGTTCTTTTGAAGGTTTCTACATTGACTATATACCCTGTCTCAAGAATACATATGTCATGCATTAGCATCTCTTACAGCTACATTGGCCCTACCTGAAAGAGCCACCCAGCAAATCATGGTGATAAGCAGGTAATTATTCCGGCCGAAGTATGCATTACAAATTAACACGGTTGAGGAAGATCCTACCACGCTGGAACCCGGAGACTTGTAGTTTTCGATCATTAATTATGTCTTATATGGTTTATTGGCCGAAGACATCAAAGAAAGAGAATCTGTTCACAGACGAGCACCTAAATTCTATTACAACTCCCAGTCCCAGATTTTATATCAAAGGTCATATGATGGACTATTGCTTCGCTGCTAGTCAAGCAAAGAAGCAGAAAAAGCTCTTAAGGAGGCGCATGATGGCATCTGTGGAGCTCATCAGCCCGGTCCAAAGTTGTGGGACCGACTTTGCAGATTGGGTTATTATTAGCTAAATATGGTTAGGGACGTTGTTGCTTATGCTAAACTATGCCATGCTTGCTAGATACATGCTAATTACATGCATCAGCCGCCCAAACATCTTCTTCTATCAGCTACTTCATGGTCATTCGAGATGTGGGTATGGACATTGTTGGCCCGATATCTCCACCCTCGTCCAAGTGACATCGCTTTATTTTAGCGATAACTATTACTTCTCTAAATGAGCCAAAGCAATCCTATTAAAAGAAGTTAAGACAAGTGATATGGTCAAATTCATAAAACACCACATCATATACAGGTATGGTGTCCCGCTTCGGATCATCCACGACAATGGACCCTAGTTTGTTAGCCAAGCATTCACTTGATTCTGCGATAAATTCAAAATCAGGAACTTAGCCTCAACAGCTTACAACCATGCTTCTAATGGGCAAGCAGAAGCTTTCAACAAGACCATTATCAAAATTCTTACTAAGGTGGTCTCGGCAAACAAAAAAGATTGGAATGAGAAGTTGGATTGAAGCTTGCAAGCTTATCGCACAACAGTTCGTACACTGATAGGTACAACATCATACTCCTTGGTATATGGGTATGAAGCCGTATTACTACTAGAAATCTAATCCATCTCTTTGGATAGCACTTGCAACTGGCATGACGACGGAAGAAAATCACCGCCGACATCTCGAAGAGTTAGAGCTGCTAGATGAAAAGCGACTACAGACTCAACAACATATTAAATTATATCAAGCTCAGATTTCTAGAGCATTCGATAAGAAAGTCAGATACCGCACATTCAAGGAAGGCGACTTGGTTTTCGCTGTATGATGCCCAATAATTCTGATCTCCAAAAAGAAAGGGAAGTTCGAGCCAAAATGGGAAGGACCATTTGTAGTGGAGACTATCTACTCAAATGGAGTGTATCGTCTTATCAATCAAGAGGGTGATAAAATCATGATGCCTATTAATGGTAAATTTCTAAAGAAATATTACCCATAGGCTCTTCATCTGTTTTATTGCATTAAAGGAAGAAGCAAATTAAGGTAACATTTTCTTACTTATTTTCCTCCAGATTTCATCACTAATCCTCTGCAATAGGATGATAAGTCCACAAAACTATCACGTTATTGATTACCTCTGATAGTTAATGTTTAACTTTCATTCAAAAAATCCTCCTAATAGTAACCTACAATATAATGTGTTGCTATTTCATCATCAGTCATCATACTTCTAGGTTACTGAACGACATGATCCTCCTAACATTGTTATTTTCACAAATAACGTTTGTTTTGCCAATAGTAACCTACTATGTGATGTGTTGCTATTTCATCATCAGTTGCTATACTTCTATGTCACTGAATAACATGATCTTCCTAACATCGTCATTTTCACAAATGACATTCGTTTTCCCAATAGTAACCTACTATGTGATATATTGTTATTTCATCATCAGTTTTCATACTTCTATGCCACTAAATGACATGATCCTCCTAACGTTGTTATTTTTATAAATGATGTTCATTTTCCTAATAGTATCATACTATGTGATGTGTTGCTATTTTATCATCAGTCGTCATACTTCTATGACACTGAATGACATGATCCTCCTAATGCCGTCATTTTCACAAATGACGTTTGTTTTTCTAATAGTAACCTACTATTTAATGTGTTGCTATTATATCATCAGTCGTCATACTTCTATGTCACTGAATGATATGATCCTCCTAACGTAGTTATTTTTACAAATGACATTCGTTTTTCCAATAGCGACCTAATATGTGATGTGTTGATATTTTATCTATCATCATATTTCTATATCACTGAATGACATGATCCTCCTAACATCGTCATTTTCACAAATGACACTCATTTTCCTAATAATAACCTACCATGTGATATGTTGTTATTTCATCATGATCGCCATACTTTTGAGTCACCGAACGATGTAATCATCCCAACGTCGTCATTGTCATGAGTGACGTTTGTTCTCCTATAACAAGCTTACCATGTGATGAGTTTCATTTTCACACTTCCAAAACTTGATTATAACTTGGTCATTTTTGTCATATATTCGTTCCAATGCTTAATAAGGCTAAGGATAGAGAAGAAATCTTAGCACTCAAGTCTAAGAGAAACTCTTCTGCAACTGATCATACTGAGGAAAAAAGTATGACTAGTCCAACTCAAACGGTAGTTAGTAAAAACATGTTAAGTCCATTGATAGCTGAGGGTTTGCTAAAAATCTTAAGTTATGATTATGAATTGCACAAAAGAAGAGAACAGTATGTGGATAAAACTATAAATTTTATTCATATAATGATTAAAGTTATAGAAAGTCGAAGTATATAGATTAAACTTAGAAGACTTGAATTACACTACGAGGTTCAATTACAAGTTCTTTCTACGACCCTCGAGCTACACTACGAGCTCCGTCCGCAACAACGACGAGGTTCTTGTTGTTGAAGTTCTATCTTCCATTCCTGGGCATGAAGTCTTCCCTATGCCCGACGTTCAACTTTGGTGCTGGTAGCACCCACCTATTTGCTTGAGTAAACTGAGTACTAATGGAAACACCACAAGTTCTAAGCATAGGATCAGCATCTTCCCCATTCTAGCAAAATATGGATGAATTACAAAGTGAAGTAGTACCTCTAAAATAGTTGCTGATGCTCGTGAGAAGAAAGATAAGTGCTTTAGTAGGTCCGTGAAGCTGCTATACAACCCAAGGTCCAAATGAAGGGTTGTGTGCTTAGGGGTGCACGCCATGTTGAAGGAGTAAACAGGATTGGGCCTACAATATCTTTTTGGGGTTGCACTCAAAAGTCCAACAAGTTACCGAAACACATCCTGACTTTGGTTCTGAAAGATTACGAAATTCTCAAATAGGGATGATAGAAAAGATTAAAGCTGTAAAGTTGATAAGAAAGGGAATAATGAAAAGAGGAAACTCTTTTGAGTCATTTTGTAACAGAGCTCAAAGAAGAAGATGATGATTCTTCTTAAAGAGCGATGGCCTATTTATAGGCAGTAGAGCCAACTAAATAGCTGGGACCCGTTACACGAATCCTTGAGCACCAGATGGTAAAAAGGCGTTGGAACCGAAGAGACGCATTCAATGCGTTCGTAATTAGCATAGATAGAGCACGATTTGGAGGGGGGCATTAAGTATCAAATATTTATTGGTATCCCAACAAAGCGACGGATTCATGTTGATCAACAGCTCAAGAATTATTAGAGTCCAACCGACTTTATTTAATAAGATTAATTCTTATTACAAATTTTAAAATGAGGAAGGTCACTGTTTCAACCAAGTTCGATAATCGAGATTTAGTTAGAATCAGTCAAACCTCATCTTCAATTTCAAAACGACGAAGGTCACTGTTTCAACCAAGTTTGATAGTTGAGATTTAGTTGGAATCAGTCGAACCTCCTCTAAAATTTCAAAATGACGAAGGTCACTGTTTCAACCAAGTTCGATAGTCGAGATTTAGTTGGAATCAGTCAAACCTCGTCTTCAATTTCAAAATGACGAAGGTCACTGTTTCAACCAAGTTCGATAGTCGAGATTTAGTTGGAATCAGTCGAACCTCATCTTCAATTTCAAAACAATGATGGTCGCTGTTTCAACCAAGTTCGATAATCGAGACCCAGTTGGAATCAGTCGAACCGTGTATACAATTTCAAAACAGATGAAGGTCATTATCTTAATCAAGCACTAGTTGAGATACGTCGAACCTCATCTTATAATTTGGTTGAGAGGTGGTCGGCTCATGTCAATTAACACCACTTCGAACCTCATCTCAAAATACAAAGACTTGGTCATTGACAATTATCTCACGGTTTTAATGAAGTTCCTTGAACCCCACGATAGAATTATGGTGTAAAACCCCGTATTTTATTAGAAGTATATGTGAACTATTAGTGATAAATAGTTCTATGTGTGGTAAATGACTTAAGGTCATGGATATACTTGGTAGCAAGTTTCTAGACATGTATAAGTGTGGTTTCATAGAGTTCGTGCATTGGTTTTGGCTGAATAACAAAACATGCACGAATCTGGAAATAAATGTCTGCTCAGTCGACTTATGAGTCGACTCATGAGTCGACTAATGAGTCGACTGATGAGTCGACCTTTGAGTCAACTGACGGGCTGATTTCTAGCTTTTCTTTTATTTACGGGTTGGGTTGATTTTGTTTCGGGTTTGATCGCTTATATAAAATCTCTCCTACCCGAAACCAACCCGAAAACCCATCAGTTATTAGAGAAACCCTAGCCCCTCTCTCTCTCCCCTCAAAACCCTAATTCTTTTTTGGTGATTTTTGGGGGATTTTTCGGAGGATTTCAACGGGATTTGATGAGGTGCAGCATAGGAGATCTTTCTCTCTCGGATTCAGGAGTTGGTTAACATACCAAAGGCGAGTAACATCTCGCCCAGCCCTCACCCACTTTATGTGTAGTTTCTATGAGTTTTTATTTTGGATTTTTGAGCCTAAAACATATTTTGTGTATAAAAATAGATGCTTTACATTCTAAGCTGCAAGATCTATATTTTTCAGTTAGTAAAAAAGCTCACCAACGTTTTTGTAATATAGATCCAGATCTGGAATTAGTCTTAAATATGGGTTTCATGTGATTTAATGTTTTCAACACGTTTTTAAACATAAAGAAATATGTTTAGGGTTTTAATGCAAAATAATACATGCAAATCTTTCTTTTCTGTTGATATACATGTGTTAGAATTGAATATATATTGCTGGACATGAACAAAGAGAACCTTAGTTTTTATCAATTTTCGCAGATAATCATGGTAAGCAAAAAACTAGGGATTTTCTGCTCAGTCGACCAATGAGTCGACTCATGAGTCGACTTATGAGTTGACTGATGAGTCGACTAATGAGTCGACTGACGGGAAAGTGTTTAGTTTTGTGTTTTGTCTGGTCGACCAATGAGTCGACCAATCCTAATCGACACATGAGTCGACTGATGAGGTGTTTTACAGATTTTTGATCTGTTTGAGTTGCTTAGGGTCGCCTCGATTATCTGACACTAGTTTACAATGTTAGTGATTTATATGTACATGTGAGTTGACTTTTGACACAAGTACTGATCTGCACACCGAGACACGTGTGACATGAGTCTATGTGTATCTTTTGTGTATATATGTATCATCGACACTTACACTTTGCATAATTTATATTTAGTCCTCGTGTTGGACATACATTTTACTCAGTCCCTGTGTTGGACATGCATTACCTTTCAGTCCTCGTGTTGGACATTTATTTCATTTACTCCATGCGTTGGACATTGGTTATATTCAGTCCATGCGTTTGACATCGGTTATATTCAGTCCATGCGTTGGACATTGGTTTTATTCAGTCCATGCGTTGGACACTCGTTACTTTCAGTCCATGTGTTGGACGTTTACTTCATGCAGTCCAGTTTTGGAAATTTAATCTATATAGTCTATGTGTTGGACACTTAATCGTTTTTCTCACATGACACTCATGTGAGTTTGACATGACACTATGTTTAGAAGTAGAGATGGGTTTTGTATTCTTTTAAGTTATTTGTTCTTGCATTAGATTTTAGGTTTGGTATTTAGGGATTTACAATCTGAGCTACATGATATATATATGAGGGTTTCCTTGTTTGGATTATTTCGTTCGACGTACCTATGCTCGTGTTGTAACTTCCTAAATACTAAAATCCTCTTATACCTAGGTACTTACAATCTGAGCTACATGGTATATACATGAGGGTTTCCTTGTTTGGATTATTTCGCTCAACGTACTTATGCTCACGTTGTAATTACCTAAATAGGATTTGTGATTATATATATATTATAACTGTATTTTCTGTATACAACGAGCCCTTTTCCTTGGGGTTGGTTGTGATGTTGCTAGCTAGCGCTTTGACGCTCGTTGTCCCTCCCCCTTTCAGGTAACGAGCTCGGAGCCCGGAGAGTCGCAGGTTGATGGTGAGGCACTTTAGCTTCGGCTATTCTATTATAGTTATATTTTAATTTTGAGCTCCACTGGAGGCTTTGTTTAGACATTTTGAGAGTTTATTCTAGAAGTTGTAAAGGTTGTGTGCCTTATTTTCATTTAATCAGACATTTGTATTTGAGACTTGTTGAGAAATTCCTGTCCATTCACTTCAAAAATTGACTTGTACTTTAGTATGTTAGATGATGAAGTATTAATTTGATCTCTCTTATTTCATCAGTTGATTCTTGTATTATCTTTTACTTGCTTTTGTACCTACACCTGTTATTTGACTCTACTAGAGAGATAGTAATTATGATGGTGAAACATATTATTGTATGGTGTGGTGCATGGCAGGTTTGACATTCTTGGTTTCACCTTGGACTGTAGTCTTGTGTGAACCCAGGGGCGTCACAGTTGGTATCAGAGCTCTAGTTCCAGTATCCTTAGGATCATCCTGTGTCGAGTCGTGGAGCTAGGATAGAGTTTCTTATGATTCATGTATAGAGTCTGATAAGAATTTTCTAGTATGAGTGAGGACGATATATGCGTATATCTCAAAATTTTGAGAATTTTTTTTATAACTATTTTTGTTTAAAGTATTTATGTGAATATTGTATGTTGTGAAAATTGTATGGTGATACGTTATGTATATATATATATATAGACCTTATGGCTCCCCTAGTCTCTAGGATAGCAGCAATCGAGGAGCTTGTAACGAATCATATTACACCACCACCACCAGTAGTTGAAACCGCCATTTCTCAGGAAAATGGGACGGCTAAGTTTCAGAAGGACAAGGAAGGGAGTGCTAAAAGAGGGCACACCGGAGATAAGGGTAAGAACAAGAGACCCTTGTCTGGACCTCAGTAGCAGTAGCAGGGCCCTCATAAGAAGGGATCCCAACAGGATCAGAGAGCACGTCAGCAGCGCAAGTTTCGGGGAACTTGTTTTAATTGTCGCAAGGTCAGACACAAGGCATTAGAGTGCCGTAGTGCACCAAAAAGAGCTCAGAAGGGAAATGGTCTGAATCAGCAACAGTAGAAGACTGAGGGGCAGGTTCTAGCAGTTCAGGAGGTTCCCCAGGGGCAGATTGTCCCATATTCTCCAGCACCAGCGGCAGAGTAGTTTTTCAGCCACTGGCAGAGTATATACAGTAGTTGCGCATGATCATGGAGCAAGCAGATCAGTTGTGGAGGGTACATTCCTCATGAATCCTTTTCCCGCCCGTATTCTTTTCGATTCGGGTGCTTCGTGTTCTTTTATTTCGTATGCTTTTATGACTAGACTCCAAATCGTAGCTCAGCCTCTAGACATTCCATTATTGGTTTTCCATTCCTTTATGTGAGGTATTGCTTCTAGAGAGCGTTTGTATTATGTGTATTATTAGTCTAGATGAGTCAGAGTTTGTCATAGATTTGTGTCCGAGTTTGATATCATCCTTGGTATGGATTGGTTGGCTTCCTACCATGTTAGTATTGACTGCTTTGTGAAGACAGTCAATTTGTGAGCATCTGATGGGTCCGAGTTGATTGTAGCAACCTCTCAGGGCAACCGTTTTGCGGAGTCATTTCTGACGTACATCGAGGAGGTGACTCTAGACATTCCATTATTGGTTTTCCATTCCTTTATGTGAGGTATTGCTTCTAGAGAGCGTTTGTATTATGTGTATTATTAGTCTAGATGAGTCAGAGTTTGTCATAGATTTGTGTCCGAGTTTGATATCATCCTTGGTATGGATTGGTTGGCTTCCTACCATGTTAGTATTGACTGCTTTGTGAAGACAGTCAATTTGTGAGCATCTGATGGGTCCGAGTTGATTGTAGCAACCTCTCAGGGCAACCGTTTTGCGGAGTCATTTCTGACGTACATCGAGGAGGTGATGTGACGAGATCAGAGTATTGATTTATTGGAGACTAGAGTTGTCTCAGGGTATCAGGATGTCTTTTAGAACATACCTGGGTTACCTCCTGTGTGAAAGGTTGAGATTTATATTGAGTTGCAGCCAGGCACAGCCCCGATATCCCGCGCACCCTATAGCATGGCGCCAGCTGAGATGAGAGAGCTTCAGGCCCAGTTGGATGAGTTATTAGCTTAGGGTTTTATTCGTCGAAGTCATTCTCCGAGGATCGCACCGGTCCTCTTCGTGAAGTAGAAGGACGATAGTATGAGATTGTGCATTGATTATAGGGAGTTGAACAAGGTCACTATCCGGAATAGGTACCCATTGCCTAGGATTGATGACTTGTTCGACCAGCTACAGGGAGCATAGTTCTTCTTGAAGATTGATCTTAGTTCTGGTTATCATCAGTTGCGGGTTCGGGAGATGGATATTCCCAAGACCGCCTTTCTTACTCGATATGGATCTTTCGAGTTCATGGTCATGCCATTCACACTGACCAATGCACCCGCGGTATTCATGGACTTGATGAACCGGTTTTTCCGTCCCTTCTTAGATCAGTTCGTGATTGTTTTTATCGACGACATCCTCATTTATTCAAGATCGGAGGTAGACCACGAGGAACATCTACGATTAGCTTTGAGGACTCTGCAGGAGCATCAGTTATATGACAAGTTCAGCAAGTGTGAATTTTGTCTTTCAGAAGTCAGATTTCTCAGCCACGTCATCAGTAGAGACGGCATAGCAGTGGATCCGGTAGAGGTTACAGCTGTTCTTGATTGGGAACCACCAATGACGGTGACAGAGATTCGTAGTTTCTTAGGCTTAGCGGCTATTATAGGAAGTTCATCCAGAACTTCTCAAAGATTTTGATGCCACCTACAGGTGTACAGTTCGTTTGGAGTGTGGAGTGTCAGAAGGCCTTTGATAATTTGAAGACTAAGTTGATTTCAGCACCAGTTTTGACTTTTCCGAGCAGCGACAGGACGTTCGTCGTCTACGCAGATGCATCATTGGCAGGAGTAGGAGGCGTCTTGATGCAGACTCAGAGGGTAGTAGTATATATCTCACGGCAGTTGAGGATACATGAGCAGAACTATCCCACTCACGATTTGGAGTTAGCAGTAGTAGTATTTGCATTGAAGTCATGGAGATACATTTTGTATGGAATGCAGTTTGAGTTGTTCACAGACCACCAGAGTCTGAAGTATCTTTTCTCTCAGAAGAAACTCAACCACAGACAGAGGAGATGGATTGAGTTTATCAAGGATTACGAGTTCACGATTCAGTATCATCCGGGGAAGACGAATGTCATAGCGGATGCTTTGAATAGGGCTTTGAGGTGTTCATTGTATAGAGATCTTCTCACTCTTACCCAATTTGATTTTTGACCCGAGGTTTGTGGAACCAGTGCATTTTTGGGAGCTGTGTCAGTACAGCCATCTTGGAGTAACGAAGTTGTCATTAGCTCAGTCGGAAGACTCTTGGATTCAAATCTGAAAGAAGGAGATTACCAAATAACCTAAGGCTAATTGGGCCATTGGAACAGATGGAGGTCTATGGAAGAAGG
This sequence comes from Asparagus officinalis, assembly GCF_001876935.1. Taxonomy (NCBI): domain Eukaryota; kingdom Viridiplantae; phylum Streptophyta; class Magnoliopsida; order Asparagales; family Asparagaceae; genus Asparagus; species Asparagus officinalis. The sequence goes on from NC_033797.1 coordinate 104,581,642, forward strand.
ATAGCTATTTATGCCAGCTAGTGCAGAGCTTAAGAGGGAGTTATTAGATGAAGTACATCGTACTCGGTACACGGTACATTCAGGGACCACTAAGATGAAGATGTACAAGGACCTAAAGAGACACTTTTGGTGGAGTGATATACGTAGAAAGATTTGAGAGTATGTAGATAACTGTCTCACCTATCAGTAAGTGAAGGCGGAACATCAGAGAATGGCAGGAACACTTCAGCCTTTATCGATTTTGGAGTAAAAGTGGGCGGACATTTCTATGGATTTTATCGTAGGGTTGTCGAAGTTAAAGGAAGAGAATGATTATGTTTGGGTGATAGTGGATAGACTAATGAAGTCAGCACATTTTATTTCCAGTGGAGACTAACTATACAGCTGAGACGTATGCGAGGATATTGATTCAGGAGATTATTCGACTTCATAGAGTTCCAGATATGATGGTATCGGATTGAGGTTCAGCGTTCATTCCACATTTTTGGAAGGGTTTCCAGGATTCGTTTGGCAATAGATTTATCTTACAGTAGTGTATTCCACCCACAGATGGATGATCAGACGGAGAGAGTAAATCAGATATTGGAGGACACATTGAGGGTTAGTGTCATTGACTTTCAAGACAGTTGGGAGGATCATTTTTTTCGCTAATAGAGTTCGCTTATAACAACAGTCATCAAACGACAATTGGTATGGCCCCGTATGAAGCATCAAACGTGAAGTCTTGCAGATCGCCTATGTGTTGGGAAGAGCCGGAGGATAGTTTAATGCTTAGGCCAGAGCTTATGAGACAGATTACTGAGAAAGTAATATTGATTAGAGAACAGATTCTAGCCGCTCAGAGTCGGCAAAAGAGCTATGCAGATAAGAGATGAAGACCTTTGGAGATTCAAAATTTGAAGAGTTAGTTATGCTGAAAGTATCGTCTGTGAAAACGTTTAGCGATTCGGAAGGCGGGAAAAGCTTGAGCTGAGATGTATTGGACCGTTCCGGAGATTCGGGATGATTTGACTACGATTGAAATCCTAGTTTGTATACTTGCTGGAGAAGACAAGAGATTTAGAAACAAGTTGTTTTCCTTTGGTAAAAATTCAGTGGAACCGAAGAGGCGTGGAGGAGATTTCTTGGGAACGCGAAGAGGACATGCGTCGCGACTATCCACACATGTTTGAGTAGGTAAATTAAAACTTTGGTATGATTTATATATGGCTTATAGATTCAATTACGGCGATGTTTATACTTAACGCTAAAATGGGGGTATTACCACTTATCTCCTAAGTACTCGGAACATATGGTATATATATGAGGGGTTCCTTGTTTGGATTTTTTACTCGATGTATTTGTTCTATTTAGTTAGGGGTTAAGTGGGGGTATTTACATTTTAGATGGTTAAGTGTAGACATCGAAGATGATTTTTTTTAGAGCGTGAAGATACTATGTAGCAATACTTCCTGTATTTATTGAGGAAGTGGATTGATTTATGTGCATGAGTATTTGTGTGACTATATTTAGATTTAACGCTAGAATGAGGATATTTCCGCTCAGTTCTTAATCTTTTGGAACATATGGTATATATATGGGGGTTCCTTGTTTGGATTTTTCGTCCGACGTACTACTTCCATTTGATTAAGGGTTGAGTGGAAATATAGTCATCTTGGATTGTTAAAAATAAATATCGTTATATACTTGTCTAGAGTAATATTATTTGTTTGAGTATGATTTCTGAATTTCGAGGACGAAATTCTTTTAAGGGGGGAAGAATGTAAAACACCATATTTTATTAGAAGTATATGTGAACTATTAGTGATAAATAGTTCTATGTGTGGTAAATGACTTGAGGTCATGGATATACTTGGTAGCAAGTTTCTAGACATGTATAAATGTGGTTTCATAGAGTTCGTGCATTGGTTTTGGTTGAATAACAAAACATGCACGAATCTGGAATAAATGTCTGCTCAGTTGACTTATGAGTTGACTCATGAGTCGACTGATGAGTCGACCTATGAGTCGACTGACGGGCTGATTTCCAGCTTTTCTTTTATTTGCGGGTTGGGTTGGTTTTGTTTCGGGTTTGACCGCTTATATAAAATCTCTCCTACCCGAAACCAACCCGGAAACCAATCAGTTATCAGAGAAACCCTAGCCTCTCTCCCCTCAAAACCCTAGTTCGTTTTTGGCGATTTTTAGGGGATTTTGCGGAGGATTTCAACGGGATTTGATGAGGTGCAGCATAGGAGATCTTTCTCTCTCGGATTCAGGAGTTGGTCAGCATACTAGAGGCGAGTAACATCTCGCCCAGCCCCCACCCACTGTTTGTGTAGTTTCTATGAGTTTTTATTTCAGATTTTTGAGCCTAAAACATATTTTGTGTATAAAATAGATGCTTTACATTCTAAGCTGCAAGATCTATATTTTTCAGTTAGTAAAAAAGCTCACCAACGTTTTTGTAATATAGATCCAGATTTAGAATTAGTCTTAAATATAGGTTTCATGTGATTTAATGTTTTCAACACATTTTTAAACATGAAGAAATATGTTTAGGGTTTTAATGCAAAATAATACATGCAAATCTTTCTTTTCTGTTGATATACATGTGTTAGAATTGAATATATATTGTTGGACATGAACAAAGAGAACCTTAGTTTTTATCAATTTTCGTAGATAATCATCGTAAGCAAAAAACTGGGGATTTTCTGCTCAGTCGACCAATGAGTCGACTCATGAGTCGACTCATGAGTCGACTAATGAGTCGACTGACGGGAAAGTGTTCAGTTTTGTGTTTTGTCTGGTCGACCAATGAGTCGACCAATCCTAGTCGACACATGAGTCGACTGATGAGGTGTTTTATAGATTTTTGATCCGTTTGAGTTGCTTTTTTTCGGGGTCGCCTCGATTATCTGACACTAGTTTATAATGTTAGTGATTTATCTGTATATGTGAGTTGACTTTTGACACAAGTACCGATCCGTACACCGAGGCACGTGTGACATGAGTCTATGTGTATCTTTTGTGTATATATGTATCATCGACACTTACTATCACGCCCCGCTTCCCAAAATACCCGGGAATCGGAACATGAACAAGCCCGCGACGTATTAGATTGAGAAGAAATATACACTATTATTTTTTTCTTTTTCTTTTCTTCTCAATCCAATACGCTAAGCGTCTGGAAATAAATACAATGCGAAGTTACAGGTCCCCGATCACAGATAGCAAGAATATAAAGACAACTCAGAATAAGGTATAGACATATCATCAATAGTAAATCATCCCTGCTATAAAAATATGGGTCCAACATACCCTTATTACAAAACGGTCCAACTAGGAATAAAATACATAGTCCATAAAAAGAAGTACTGATAAAATAACTAAATCCTTCATCAAACTAAAGAAATACTGTAAAGAGTTCTAATGTTCCACAACAACTACAAAAGAAAACTACTACGCTTCAGCTTGTTCTTCTGATCCATCTGGAAGACCTTACTGCTGCAAATCCTCTGACTCCTGTACTATCCCGAACTGAGGTTGTTCATCTCGTAAATCTGACGTACACCCAAAAAATAGGAGTACGTCAGCGTGTATAACACACGGCAAGATCCCCCAAGGCAAGAACAAATACAATAACAGTAATGATAATATATGCGTGGTCAATGCGATAACAGAAATAGAAATAGAACATGTGGTGATAGTAATAACGATAGAGGCATGCAACTGGAATACTAATAATCAGAAGAATCCAAAAATTAACCAAGTAACAAAATCATGCTGGTAGCGATCAGAAATCATCCAAGCAACAAGGTCATACAATAAATAGAATTAATACTTAAAAATCTACAACAAGAGATGTAGTACATCAAGCGAAATAATCCAAACAAGGAAACCCTTATGTATATACCATATGTCTCAAATTGTAGATAATTAAATATTAACCCCGATCTATGTATGAAAAGGAATATAACTAGTTCTCATCTCATAAGAATCCATAATCATCTAAGTAAAAATGTCATGTAACTAGCCATCCTATAACAGGTCTGTGACGCCCCTGGGTTCACACAAGGCTGCAGTCCGAGGTAAAACCAGAAATGTCAAACCTGCCATGCACCACACCGTGCAATAACATGTTTCACCATCACAATTTCTATCTCTCTAGTGGAATCAACAACAGGTGTAGTACAAAGCAAGTAAAGGTTATACAAGAATCAACTGATGAAGTAATAGAGGTCAAATTAATGTCTCGTCATCTAATATACTGGAATACAAATAAATGTCTGGAATAAATGAACTGGAGTTCTCAACAAGTCTCAAATACAAAATGTCTGACAAAAGGAAATAAGGCACACAACCTTTACAACTTCTAGAATAAGACTCACATGTCTACACAAAAATCTACGGTGGAGCTCAAAAGAAAATATAACTAAATAGACGGCTGAAGCTAAAGTGCATCGCCATTAACCTGTGACTCTCCGGGCTCCGGGCTCCTGGCTCGTTACCTGAAAGGGGGAGGGACAAAGAGCGTCAAAGCGCTAGCGAGCAACATCGCAACCAACCCCAAAGGATAGGGCTCGTTGTATAAGAAAATACAGTTAATATATAAGAGATCTAAAATCATTGATCTTACTAAAGAGGATTTTTAGTATTTAGGAATTTACAACACGAGCATAGGTACGTCGAGCGAAATAATCCAAACAACGAAACCCTCATGTATATACCTTGTATCTCAAATTGTAAATCCCTAAACACCAAACCCAAAATCTAATACAGGAACAATAATAAAGAGAAATACAACCCATCTCAAAACTTAAATACTGTGTCATGTCATAACCAGATGTGACCGTTGTCCAACGCATGGACCGGATGTGACCGTTGTCCAACGCATGGACCGCATATAACCGTTGTCCAACGCATGGACCTGATGTGACCGTTGTCCAACGCATGGACCGGATGTGACCGTTGTCCAACGCATAGACCGGATGTGACCGTTGTCCAACGTATGGACCGGATGGTAATGCATATCCAGCACGAGGATTAAATAGCAATGCATGTCCAACACGAGGACTAAGTAAAGTGAATGTCCACACAAAGACTAATTAGTAATGCATGTCCAACACGAGGACTAAGTGAAAAAAATATCCAACACGAGGACTAATTAGTAATGAAAATATAACCGCTACAAATTAATACCCGATAAACAAGGCAACTTCTCATATTCAAGAATGATAAATAGTGCCCTCGAACATATGAACACAGTCTATATATACACACACAGCAGGTGATTTAATAGAAACACAAATAAGACGAGAAAGACTTCGATGAGTCGACTCGTGCTCAGTTATGAGTCAACTCATGTCTCATGGGTCGACTCATGATCTGTTACGAGTCGACTCAGCAGAAGACATATGATAACAGGAAATGACTTCGTGAGTCGACTCATGGTTAGTTATGAGTCGACTCATGACTTATGGGTCGATTCGTATATATGGGTCGACTCGTATACTGACGAGTCGACTCAGCAGAAGCAAAAAGGCAACACAACTAGATCTCGTGAGTCGGCTCATGACAGTCATGGGTCGACTCAACCTGATGAGCCGACTCGTGATGAGTCGTGAGTCGACTTACGGGCTGAAATCTAAATATATCACAACTGCAATCCGTCCATCTCGATCCATACTTCCACTATATTGATCTACACTTCCCTAACTATCAATTTTAAACTATGAGGCAGTGAAAGAAATCATACATAGCATGAGAAAAGGTTACTTGCATGTTAAACCTAACTTTTAACCCCTAATTATGAAAGAGAGCATTCAATCTAAATAAAACTCATATTTTCATTTCTTTAAATAAATTCCCAGATCTGGGTTTTCATCAAAAACTTGTTGGTGGGGATTTAAAATCCGAAATACATGATTTCTAGCATTAACCCTAACAAGGATATTGATTTATACTTGAAAATAAGTCTTAGGCTCAATAAAACTTATGGAAAACAGTTATAAACTATTAAAAACATGGGAGAAGGGTTGGGTAAGATGTTACTCGCCTCAAAAGTGATGATGAACAATCCCCTTCGCTGCAATCCACGAAAAGCCGCTGAAAATCCCCAAAAATCACCCAAGAAATCCCAAAAACGAGTTAGGGTTTAGAGGGGGAGAGGAGGCTAGGGTTTCTCTAGGGTTTTCTGATGAACAAGAGTGTTTTCGGGTGGGGAGAAACATATATGAGTGGATAAAACCCGACCCGAAACCCAAACAAACCCGACCCAGAAAATACACATTTCATAATACTGAATGCTAGTTAGTACATAGCGATATTCATACTTAACAATCTAAAATGATAATATTCTTACCTAATCCCTAATCTAACGGAACTAGTACGTCGGGCGAAAAATCCAAACAAGGAACCCCCCATGTATATACCATGTGTTCCGAAAGATTAAGAGTTAAGTGAAAATACCCTCATTCTAGTGTTAAGTAATAGTATCAATATATATATATATATAAATATACACGTAAGAAGTCATATCATAAATACTTAAATTAGTTTTACCTGCTCGAACAAGTGTGGGTAGTCGCGTCGCATGTCCTCCTCGCGCTCCCAAGAAGCTTCCTCAACTCCACTTTGGTTCCATTGAACTACCACCAATGGAATTACCTTGTTCCTGAGTCTCTTATCTTCTCTAGCAGAAAATAGGTTATCCCGAAGCTCAATCTCCGGTGCATCTAACACTCGCTGCTGCTCCTCATCATGCAAGTGCTTCTTGAGCATAGAAATGTGAAATACATTGTATACTAGACATAGAAGCTGGAAGATCTAGTCTGTATGACTCAGCTCCAATGCGCTCCAAAATTCGGAAAGGTCCAATGTATCTCAGTGCAAGCTTTCCTCGCCTCCCAAATTGCTGTACGCTTTTCATAGGCGATACCTTCAGCATAACCAAATCCCCAATCTGCAACTCGAGGGGGCTTCGCCTCTTATCTGCATAACTCTTCTGCCGACTCTGAGCGGCTAGAATCCGCTCCCTGATCAACGCTACTTTCTCAGTAATATGTCTCATAAGCGCTGGTGAAAGTATTAAACCTTTCTCCGGCTCTACCCAACATATAATCGATTTTGCAATGTCTCCCGCACGTTGCTTCATACAAGGTCATATCGATTGTCGCTTGATAATGGATGTCCTAGACGGACTTCATCAGTGGAATATGATCCTTCCAGCTACCTTGAAAGCTAACGATATAAATCCGCAACCTGTCTTCAAATATCTAATTTACTCTTTCCGTGTGACCATCTGTCGGTGAATAAAATACATTACAGAAAGATAAATCTGTTACTCAAAAGAAATCCTGTAAACCTTTCCAAAAATACAGAGTGAATACTGA
>NC_033797.1:104589676-104603904 GCF_001876935.1 Asparagus officinalis
AAGATCAATCTTCGAGAAACACTGTGCACCCTGCAACTGGTCAAACAAGTCATCAATCCTAGGTAGTGGGTACCTTTTCCGGATAGTAACCTTGTTCAACTCTCTATAATCTATGCATAATCTCATACTACCGTCCTTCTTCTTCACGAAGAGGACCGGCGCGCCCCACGGAGAATGACTCCGACGAATAAAACCCTGAGCTAATAACTCGTCCAACTGGGTCTGAAGCTCCCTCATCTCAGCTGGTGCCATACGATAGGTTGCGCGGGATATCAGGGTTGTGCCTGGCTGCAACTCAATGCAAAACTCCACCTCTCACTGGAGGTAATCCAGGTATGTCCTGAAAGACATCCTGATACTCTGAGACAACTCTAGTCTCTAATAACTCAGCACCCTGATCCCGTCGCATCACCTCCTCGATGTACGCCAGAAATGACTCCGCAAGTCGGTTGCCCTGAGAGGCGGCTACAATTATCTCGGACCCGTCAGATGCTCGCAACTTGACTGTCTTCGCAATGCAGTCAATGCTAACATAGTAGGAAGACAACCAATCCATACCAAGGATGACACCGAACTCGGACATACGCAACACTATCAAATCGACTATGAACTTCGACTCGTCTAAACTGACGGTACACCTCCTACAAACGCTCTCCAGAAGCGATACGTCTCCTAAAGGGGTGGAAACAGATAAAAGGGGTGTCTAGAGGCTGAGCTACAAGCTGGAGTCTAGCCATAAATGCATGCGATATGAAGGAATGCGACGATTCCGAATCAAAAAGAATACGGGTGGAAAAAAGGGATTCACAAAGAACGTACCCTCCAAAACTGCTCCATTAGCTCCATTATCATGCGGAACTAATGCATAAACTCTGACAGTAGTCGAAAACTGCTCTGCTGCTGGTGCTGGAGAATATGGGACAATCTGCCCCTGGGGAACCTCCTGAACTGCTAGAGCCTACCCCTTAGTCTTCTGTTGCTGCTGAGTTGGACCATTTCCCTTCTGAGCTCTTGTTGGTGCACTACGGCACTCTAATGCCTTGTGTCCGACCTTGTGACAGTTAAAACAAGATCCCCGAAACTTTTGCTGCTGACTTGCTCTCTGATCCTGTTGAGATCCCTTCTTATGAGGGCTCTGCTGATGCTGTTGGGATCCAATCAAGGGTCTCTTGTTCTTTCCCTTGTCTCCGGCGTGCCCTCTCTTAGCACTCCCTTCCTCGTCCTTCTGGAACTTAGCTGTCCCATTTTCTTGAGAAATGGCGGTTTCAGCTACTGGTGGTGGTGGTGTAATGTGATTTGTCACAAGCTCCTCGATTGCTGCTATCCTAGCGACTAGGGGAGCTATAAGATCTATCAGGTACTGGGGAGCCTGCTGCTGCTCAGGTGGAGTTTGCTGTGATTCAGCCTATCCAGATATCTGAGTACGTGACATATCATATTCTGACATCTCTGCTCAAAAGAAAATAAGGGTTTAGGAGTCAAAATAGACCTCTATAAATAGAGTATCACAATATAATGTTCACAACATATAGTATTTGCACAAATACTTTAAACTTATACAAAAATAGTTGTCATAAAAAAAAAATTCAAATTTTGAGATATACGCATATATCGTCCTCACTCATACTAGGATAGGAAACTCTATCCTAGCTCCACGACTCGACACAGGATGATCCTAAGGATACTGGAACTAGAGCTCTGATACCAACTGTGACGCCCCTGGGTTCACACAAGGCTGCAGTCCGAGGTGAAACCAGAAATGTCAAACCTGCCATGCACCACACCGTGCAATAACATGTTTCACCATCACAATTTCTATCTCTCTAGTGGAATCAACAACAGGTGTAGTACAAAGCAAGTAAAGGTTATACAAGAATCAACTGATGAAGTAATAGAGGTCAAATTAATGTCTCGTCATCTAATATACTGGAATACAAATAAATGTCTGGAATAAATGAACTGGAGTTCTCAACAAGTCTCAAATACAAAATGTCTGACAAAAGGAAATAAGGCACACAACCTTTACAACTTCTAGAATAAGACTCACATGTCTACACAAAAATCTACGGTGGAGCTCAAAAGAAAATATAACTAAATAGACGGCTGAAGCTAAAATGCATCGCCATCAACCTGCGACCTTGTATCTCAAATTGTAAGTCTCTAAACACCAAACCCGAGGTTCTAGTACAGGAAACAATAATAAAAGGAATACAACTAATCTCAGAGCATAAATACGGTGCCATAACATAACTAACGTGAGTAGCATGTCATAACTTACATGAATATCATGTCGTAATCTACATAAGTGTCATGTCAAACTCACATGAGTAACATGTCAGAAAACGATTCAGTGTCCAAAACATAGACTATATAAATTAAACGTCCAACTCATGGACTGCATGAAGTAAACGTCCAACTCATGAACTGAATATAACCGTTGTCCAACGCATGGACCTGATGTGACCGTTGTCTAACGTATGGACCGGATGTGACCGTTGTCCAACGTATGGACCGGATGGTAATGCATATCCAGCACGGGGATTAAATAGCAATGCATGTCCAACACGAGGACTAAGTAAAGTGAATGTCCACACAAAGACTAATTAGTAATGCATGTCCAACACGAGGACTAAGTGAAAAAAAATGTCCAACACGAGGACTAATTAGTAATGAAAATATAACCGCTACAATTTAATACCCGATAAACAAGGCAACTTCTCATATTCAAGAATGATAAATAGTGCCCTCAAACATATGAACACAGTCTATATATACACACACAGCAGGTGATTTAATAGAAACACAAATAAGACGAGAAAGACTTCAATGAGTCGACTCGTGCTCAGGTGCTCAGTTATGAGTCAACTCATGTCTCATGGGTCGACTCATGATCTATTACGAGTCGACTCAGCAGAAGACATATGATAACAGGAAATGACTTCGTGAGTCGACTCATGGTTAGTTATGAGTCGACTCATGACCTATGGGTCGACTCGTGATCTGTTACGAGTCGACTCAGCAGAAGACATATGATAACAGGAAATGACTTCGTGAGTCGACTCATGGTTAGTTATGAGGCGACTCATGACCTATGGGTCGACTCGTGATCTGTTACGAGTCGACTCAGCAGAAGCAAAAAGGCAACACAACTAGATCTCGTGAGTCGACTCATGACAGTCATGGGTCCACTCAACCTGATGAGCCGACTCGTGATGAGTCGTGAGTCGACTTACGGGCTGAAATCTGCATATATCACAACTGCAATCCGTCCATCTCGATCCATACTTCCACTATATTGATCTACACCTCCCTACTATCAATTTTAAACTATGAGGCAGTGAAAGAAATCATACATAGCATGAGAAAAGATTACTTGCATGTTAAACCTAACTTTTAACCCCTAATTATGAAAGAGAGCATTCAATCTAAATAAAACTCATATTTTTATTTCTTTAAATAAATTCTCAGATCTGGGTTTTCATCAAAAACTTGTTGGTGAGGATTTAAAATCCGAAATACATGATTTCTAGCATTAACCCTAACAAGGATATTGATTTATACTTGAAAATAAGTCTTAGGCTCAATAAAACTTTTGGAAAACAGTTATAAACTATTAAAAACATGGGAGAATGGTTGGGCGAGATGTTACTCGCCTCAAAAGTGATGATGAACAATCCCCTTCGCTGCAATCCACGAAAAGCCGCTGAAAATCCCCAAAAATCGCCCAAGAAATCCCAAAAACGAGTTAGGGTTTAGTGGGGGAGAGGAGGCTAGGGTTTCTCTAGGGTTTTCTGATGAACAAGAGTGTTTTCGGGTGGAGGGAAACATATATGAGTGGCTAAAAATCAGACCCGAAACCCAAACAAACCCGACCCAGAAAAAACAGAAAAACCCCGATGAGTCGACTCATGACAGTCATCGGTCGACTCATGACTCATGGGTCGACTCATAATATAATGAGTCGACTCAGCAGAGACTTATGACAATGGGAGATGATATCATGAGTCGACTCATGATAGTCATGGGTCGACTCATGAGCTGAGAACTGAGTTTCTTCGACACTGATGCTTATGATTTGCAAGTTTGCAAACTCAACCTCATAACTGATGTATATATACATCCTCATAAACTCAAAAATGCTCGATTTCATGAGCAACCATATCATAAAGATATTTATCATCAATAAATATTATTTCTCACTAATAGTGACATATATAAATTATCAAAATCTACGGGGTCTTACAGTTTACACATACTCACTTGAGCTTATTGTATTTTCATACATAGTATATTTGGGTTGGTGAGAGTTGTAATAATTAAGTATGTGCCTTAATTGAGTTCTCACATTGTATTAGAGAACAAATTATTTGTTGTTATTTGAGAGTGTTGTAGAGTTTTCGGTTAGCTAGAAAACCGTATTGTGAGGTGTGGAGTGTAGACGTTGATCGGTGACCATTGAAAAATGATACTGTGAGGTGTAAACGTTATTTGGGTGAGCGTAAAAAACCCGGTTGTGATAGTAGATTTCTCCCCGGGAGTGGGGATTGGAGACATAGGACGGAAGGTCCAAACTCCGTGACCATTTGAGTGTGTTTGAGTTTGTCTTTGGCGCATTTGCTTATGCATTTATCTTATATCGCCAATTGCCTTTACTTTTGTATATTTTGCCCTATCACATTTGTAGTTTGATTATGTCACCCTTGTGTTAGTTTATATATCCTTACATATATTTTATCATATACCTCTTTTCTAGGATATATCTCTTTGTTCATATTGCATATTCTTGCTCATATTGTATATCTATCTTGCAAGAATAATATTTGAATTAGTTTTAATTGGTATAAAATCGGATTAAATTAGCATAAGACCCTAATCACCCCCCCTCTAGGGTCTAACAATTGGTATCAGAGCTTGGTGCTCCTTGATTTAAGGTCTAATCGCCTTGAGTTAAAGATCCAAGTTATCTTTTTGTGCTAATCTTGTTTTGATTGCATTTGTATCTTGCTTGTATATTTTTACAAATTATGGATATGAATTATGCATCTTATTTAGGCTATGATTCTAGTATTGCTCCTAAATTCAATATTTTTCCTTATGCTCAATGGTGTTTTAGATTCAAAATATTTGTTCAATCTAAAAATATCAATTTATGGGAAGTCATTGATTATGCTTATATTGTGCCCACATTGGAGAAATCCAAGTAGAATAAAAATGATAAAAGATTATTTATTATGAACAAGCTCTTGTTGGAATTCTTACATAATGCATTTGATTTATCTTTGTCTAACAAGTTTGTTCATTTCGATAGTGCTTACACCTTATAAAAATTTATTGAAGCACATCAAGGGAACTTGGAGGTGATCCGACAAGCTTTGAAGAATCCGGCTTTAAGCTCATATGGAGCATCATGCACACGGCCACTAGGCGATAGCCCTAGTGAGGTTTGTGAGTTCGAAACCACTAATGATTTATCTAGTGATGAACTTGCTTGTGCTAGTGAAAAATTATTGCATGCCTTTAACAAATTGCAAAATGATTTGAATCCAATCATGAGGAGCTAGTGTCAAAATTGGATGTCATTGCAAAAGAAAATACCATGCTTAAAGAAAACAATGACATGTTAATTTTGGAAAATGAAAAATTAACCACATATGTTGCTAGTTTAACTCATGAAAAAGATAATGCCATGTTAGAAGTAGAGAACATAAAAAATAATACTGATTTTTTGATAAATAATTATTTATGTTCTACTTCTAAAGTTAATGCTAATATGCCTAATGATGAGTTGAACAATGTTAAAAACTGTATTTCTTCTTTAGATTCAACTCTTAATACATGCATTAACAACCATAAGAAGCTTGTGAATATGTGTGTCAAGTCTAAGTCAAAATCATCTACTCATCATGCACACATATATAGCAAAGTCTACAAATGCACAATTTGCGGTCGTAAAGGCCATCTTGTTAGATTTTGCTATGATGCACATAAACATAACAATGCTAATGCTCATTGTGCATCTCATGTAGCTTCTTCATCACATACACAAGCATATGCTTATCATGAACATCATAAACATGCTAATGTGCTCAAATGTGATCTTTGTGGACGTTTTGGCCATTTGGCAAAATTTTGCTATGATTTGAAAAAGACTTCACTTTTGCCAAATGATTTTAAAAGACCACAAAAGTTTAAGTGTGATCATTGTGGTAGATTTGGTCATTTGACCAAGTTTTATTTTGATTTGAAGAGAGTTTCCCATTTGCAAAATAATTTTAAAGAACAATCTATTTTTATAAATGAGTCCCGTGCACAACCGTTTGGTCAACATAAGCAAATGTTTCATTTCCGTTGTACTTATTATAATCGGAATGGTCATTTGAGTAGTTTTTGTTTTGACCGTGTTAGTGCACCACATGTGCCTAAACGGGTTAATAACCCTAGGGCTTTGAGCTTAAATGATAGGGGTCATGTCCCTAAATCTTTTGGTACCAAGAGTTCTTGGGTACCAAAATAAATTTAATTTTTAAACCAAGAATTTTAGTGTTTTTCTTTTCCCTTTTCTTGGTTTTGAAAATTATGTTTTAAAATCTTTTGGTCATGAAAACAATTTTTCTTTGATCAAATCTTTTGTTTTCATGATTATTAGTTTTGATTTTAAATGAGAGGTTTATAGTTATATACCCTCCAGGTTTATTGGGTGTTTATTCCCAAATCATGTTTATCAGATGCTAGAATGATTATATGGGTTGGAACAAGCTTAAGAGCTTGATATATTGTTGTCTCTCTTGAAATTCTTTTGTTAAAGATTTTGTTTTGATTTGTTGCTTTGAATTCATTATATTTCACTTATATGATGATATTTATGTGTTTGTGCAAATGGATCATCTATTCGTGCTTTATAATGTATTCTATGAGTGGTTTGATCAAGTCAAACATCGTTTTTGGATATAAACTTTGATTTATGATTTCTTTTGGTTGATTTGTTTTCATTTGAAATTTTTTTGCATGATTCTCACGTTTCTCTTCTTTTGATTTCATAAATCTATTTTATATATGATTTTTATGTTAGTATAATGAGACATTATCTTAATAAAGACATATCTATATGTGTTCTCATTGTCTTCTTGTATGTGAGTTAAATTTAGCATATTTTTCATCTATGCTTGCTCACATGTTTTGCCTTGGTCTTTATTTCATATACTCCACATTTTGATAGGGGAGCAATTCCTATATCTTTTTATGTTTTATACTCACTCATGCTTACTTGTAAGGGGAGCCTTCGCTCTCTTCATTCCTTGTTTTCCCTTTTTTGATGTTGTCAAAGGGGGAGAAATATTGTGAGTATATTCTTTTTTGTTTATATGCATGATAATTATAATATTGTATTTCATTTTTCATGCTTTTATCCTTTTTGTAAATTGTTTGTCATCATAAAAAAGGGGGAGATTATTGGCCTCTTTATTTTGATGATGTTTAACAAACAATTTATTACTAATGTTGTTTGTCTAGTGTTTGTGATTTTCTATTTATTGTAGACAAACAACGCGTTGGAGGATGGATGGAATAGAGCTTCAACGATCATATCCAATGGAGGTTGGCGGAATAGTAGAGTGAAGCAATGTACATTCAAGTTAAAGATACAAGTTTAAGCTTCTTCTGTAAGTGTACCAAGTCAAGCTTATTGAAGATCAAGATCAAGCTTGGGTAATTTAGTTTAAGTTTTTATATTATGTGTGTTGGTACTCTAAGCTCAATCATATACACACATACACGTATTTGGTTATATATATATATATATATATATATATATATATATATATATATATATATATATATATAAAATATATATATATAATATATATATATATAATATTATATATATATATATATATATATATATATATATATATATATATATAATATATATATATATATATATATAATATATATATATATATATATATAATATATATATTATATATATAATATATATATATATGTTATGATTTTAAAGTTAAATATGAAACAAATACATATTTATATATATACAGTGTTTTGTTTCATATGGTTAAGTGTTTTTGTTTACGTTATGTAGATATGAAACAATATATAGTCTTCTATATACACTTTTGTTTGTTTATATTCTATTGTATTTAGAAAAATATTGGTTTATGCGATTAAAGACTTGTTCACACATTTCATATCTCGTATCATGTCTACAAATCGCATTCTAAAGTGGTTTTCGCAAGTTGTTGGACTCGTTTTTGGAAAAATGCAAAGCTTTTTTTGTTCATGTACGTGCATGTGTCCGTGCATGTTTTTACAAAACGATATAGCGTATTTTCACATTGGCATGCAGATTTGAAAACTTCTTCGTTTACAATCGTTTATTCTTCATATATATAAACATTTCCCCAAGTTTTACTAATTTGTAAGTTGTTTTGTTATTTTCAATTGAATTTACAAAAAACCGAGTTTTTAGCGTTTTTAGAAACTAATATACTGTAATTCAAACATTTATTTCTCTCACTGGAAGTGGAATGTTAGAATTCTTTCGTGCTAACATGTTATCTACATGTCTAGAACCTTCCCTCAAATTTCATGATTTTTGGAGTTGATTTACTATTTCTTACGTTGTGACATACGTAAACCAGCATAATGTCAATCTGGAAAAGTGGGTCGGAAAGTCGAACTGATAGTGCGCGAAGCAGACCATCAACAGTCCAGAGACCTATTTGTAAGATTCTTTCTTCTCGCGGCTACGCCCGCAACACCAGTCGACCGCGAAGTTACCATTGTACAGTAACGGTAAACTTGCTGATTTTTTATTTTTTAGTTGGTTTTTGTGGTTTTTGGGTTTGTTTTCTTCTACCCTATATATTGGCCTTCTTGTTTTGATGATGTTTAACAAACAATTTATCACTAATGTTGTTTGTCTAGTATTTGTGTTTTCTTATTTATTATAGACAAACAACATTATTGGAGGATGGATGGAATAGAGCTTCAACGATGATATCCAAAGGAGGTTGGCGGAATGTCGGTGAAGCATTGCAATTCAAAGTTAAAGATCAACTTCAAGCTTCATCCGCATGTGTACCAAGTTGAGCTACAATGAAGATCAAGATCAAGCTTGGGTAATCTAGTTTAGATTTTATATTATGTGTGTTAAGTACCTTAAGTTCAACATCATATACACACACGTATTTGGTTTCTATGTATATATATATATAGTTATATATATATATGCATGGTTTTGAGTTTTTATGCTTTGGACACACTTGCAAAATACATGAGTTTTCACAAATGAAAATTCAATTTGAGAAATTCTTTTTCTAACATGTTTTTTTCATGTTTATAAATATTTTACAAAGTTTCATCAAGTTTGGAATTGATTTGTTATGTTTAATGGAATTTACAAAAATCATGTTTTTGTTCGTGCACATGTTCGTGCATGTTTTACAAAACAGATGAGTTTTCATAAATTGAAAGTGATATTCAAGAAATTCTTTCTTTGACATGTTTATCTATATGTTTAGAAATTTCTCTCAAAATTTTACTATTTTTGGAGTTGATTTACTGTGCCCAATTGATTTTCCAAAATCGTGTATGTCTACAGTTTTTCAGAAACTGTAAATCTGTGTTCAAACATTTATATCTCTCAACTGGGAAATTCTTTTTCATAAATTTTTTCTCTAACATGTTATTCTATATGTCTAGAACCTTCTCACAAAATTTCATAATTTTGGAAGCTGTTTTACTATTTGTAATTGATTTTATAAAACTGATATGCACTGCTACAGTACCAGCGGTCAACTACCACAGTCGGCCGCCAAACTCTCTGTTAGTTACCGTTGCCCAACGGCTCTATTTTTCCTGATTCTGATTTTTTGGGGATTTGCCTTATTTTTTGTGCTTTTCTTTGGCTTTGGGTTGTTGTCTTGAGTTCTTATAAATACCCATCATCCCTCAACACTTAGAACCATCCAAGAATGTTTTAAACAAGTTTTTAAACAAGGGTTTAAGTGTGGTTTTAGTGTTTATCTGGCTTGAAGATTGTTTTCACAAGTGAAGGAGATCATCTTCTTGTTTGGGCTCCAATCTCCATCTCTCCATCTTGTCTTCTATTGAGAAGTTTTCTAAACTCTACTCTAGCTTTTATTTATTACTTGTTAATTATCATTTCTATTAAAGCTAGTTTTATATTGAGTTTAGATTTGATTTTAATCTCATTGTTACACACACCCACATGAGCTTATTGTATTTGCATACATAGTATATTAGGGTTGTGAGAGATTATAACATTGAGTTGTGCTTCATTGTGTTCTCATCTATTGTAGAGAACAAATTTATATTTGTTACATTGTGAGTGTTGTAAGGTTTTCGATGAGCTAGAAACCGAGTGTGTGGTAAAGTTTTCGGTGAATTAGAAAACCGAGTGTGAGGAGTAAACGTTGTTCGGTGAGCGTTGAAAACCGACACTGTGAGGTGTAAACGTTATTCGGGTGAGCGTAGAAAACCCGGTTGTGATAGTGGATTCTCCCTGAGAGTGGGGAGCGGAGACGTAGGACGAAAGGTCCAAACTCCGTGATCATATAGTGTGTTTGAGTGTGCTTTGGCGTTCATTTATATTTATGTTCATATCTTATATCGCCATTGTCCATAGCTCATTATTTATATGATCCACTATTTAGTTCATATTGTTTACCCCTTGTGTTAGTTTTATATCCTTGCATATACATATATCATATTGTATATCTCTTTGATAGGATATATCATCTTGTGTTAGTTTATATATCCTTGCATATATATTCATCATATAGGATATATCTCATTGTTCATATTGATTATCCTAGCTCATATATATTGTTATATTTCATACTTGCTAGGATAACTTGTTAATTAGTTTTTATTGGTATTTAATCGGATTAGATTAGCATAAGACCCTAATCACCCCCCCTCTAGGGTCTAACAATATATACACCTTTGCCATAACTATTTTCATTACCAAGAGAGAGTTTTAAACAAGTTTTTAAAAGTGATTAAAAGTTTGTTTAGTTTGTTTTAAGTTTGGGGTTTTTGTTTACAAAGGAGGAAGCTTGCGTTGTCAATTGAGGGATTCATCCTCAATCTTCTTCATCCTCTCATTTGTGTTTATAGATAAGTTTTTCTAACTCTTTTCTCTAGCAATTTTATTATTAATTTTTATATTCTTATTATTGCTAGTTTGCTAATTGAGTTAGATCTTATTTCACTCATTATTTACACACACCCATTTGAGCTTATTGTATTTTCATACATAGTATATTTGGGTTGGTGAGTGTTGTAATAATTGAGTGTGTACTTTAATTGAGTTCTCGCCTTGTATTAGAGAACAAATCATTTGTTATTATTTGAGAGTGTTGTAGAGTTTTCGGTTAGCTAGAAAACCGTATTGTGAGGTGTGGAGTGTAGACGTTGATCGGTGACCATTGAAAACCCATACTATGAGGTGTAAACGTTATTTGGGTGAGCATAGAAAACCTAATTGTGATAGTCGATTTCTCCTCGGGAGTGGAGAGTAGAGACGTAGGAGGGAAGGTCTGAACTCCATGATCATTTGAGTGTGTTTGAGTTTGTCTTTGGCGCATTTGCTTATGCATTTATCTTATATCGCCAATTACATTTACTTTTGTATATTTTGCTCTATCACATTTATAGTTTGATTATATCACCCTTGTGTTAGTTTATATATCCTTGCATATATTTCATCATATACCTCTTTGCTAGGATATATCTTTTTGTTCATATTACATATTCTTACCCATATCATATTGTATATCTATCTTGTAAGAATAATATTTGAATTAGTTTTAATTGGCATAAAATCGGATTAGATTAGCATAAGACCCTAATCACCCCCTCTCTAGGGTCTAACAGTTAATAGTGGGCAGGGTGCTCTTCCAAGAAGAAGCTCAAAAGCAAGGGCAAGTCTTATTGTCCTGCCACAGCAATCCCAGAGAAAGATGATGCATCCTTACTTTTCCACTTTCTGAAGACGAGCATGAAACCTTTGCTAATAGGAGCGGGAACGAATATTAGTACAAATACCCAGAGTCTTCTAACCAGAATGCCAAAACTTTAGCTGAACTGGAGGTGGTTTTAGCTCCCCCTAAACTGACTGGCAAGCCCCAACAGCAACCAACTACTAAACAGAAGGAAGCTGAGGCAAAACAAAAGGAGCCCCAACACAAAGATGCTCAAATTCTAAAGAAATCCCGTTTCAATCGACCGATTGGAAGAGATAAACTGGAAAGCTCAAACACTCCATACCGCTTCGATGTCATGGCCCAACTAGCCAACATTCCCGCGAGGATTACTCTATATGAGTTGGTGGAATGATTTTAGTAGGAGAGATCATTTGAACGCCAACAGGTTCGTCATCCATTGCCCCGTGCATTTGTTAAACGAAGCTGGGTTCCTCGGTTTCCGTAAGTCCAGGAGAAACAGTGTCAAATTGAATTTCTCCTTCTTCTTGATCCCCTAATGAAAACCAAATACGGAATAAGTTCAAATCTTAAAAAATGAGATAGTGAAATGGAAATAAGGACGAGTCGTTACCTTGTTCGTCAGTAGGAACATCGTGGGCGGACTTCTCTTCTAAGGCAGGTAGAGGAGTACGTTGTCGATGTACAACCTTCTTGATCCTCTTTGATGAATGGGCTTCTCCCAGAGTATCGGATCTCTCATGACAATATTTTATGCGCAATTCGGCTTTTGGAGAAGCATGAGCTTGAGCTTGAGCAAGAGTTGAGGATCGAGCTCTCTTTCTTCTGATAAGAGGCATTGTATTTCTTTCTTCCTCCTCGTCCTCGCTGAGGTATCTAACCATCATCCGATTGAGATATGTTAAGATGACCTCCTATCAATAAGCACGGTGAGTATAAAAATAATAAAATAAATAGGAAAGTCTTCCCTATCGAAAAGCCTCATAGAATATATGAAATGAATACTAAGGCAAACATGTGAGCAAGCATAGATGAAGAACATGCTA
The DNA here is from genome assembly GCF_001876935.1 of Asparagus officinalis. Taxonomy (NCBI): domain Eukaryota; kingdom Viridiplantae; phylum Streptophyta; class Magnoliopsida; order Asparagales; family Asparagaceae; genus Asparagus; species Asparagus officinalis. The sequence continues at coordinate 104,602,707 of NC_033797.1, forward strand.
ATTATAACTCACATTCAAAAAGGTCATGAGAACACATATTGATATGCCATTATGAAAATAATGTCTCAAGCATAGGTTTGAAACAAAATGTAAAAAACATGAGAATCATAAAAAAAATATTTTTAATTGAAAACAAATCATGAGAGTCATGAGAATCATGACAAATATGAAATTTCAAATGAAAATCAAATCAATCAAATGAAATCATAAATCAATCAAATAAAAACCATATATGTAGTCAAAATCATGATCAAAAGAAACTATGAATCATGATTTAAACCATAATCACATAAAAAAACCAACATCAATTTTTGTCACATTTGAAAGAAAAAGCAAGAGAGGCAACCATATCAAACTCGTTGAGCTTGTTACAACCCATCTAAATATTTAGCACATGGTAAATGTGATATGAAAATAAATAACCAATAAACCCAAAGGGTTGCTCAAACACAAACCTCCCATAAAAAACAAAGTCAATAAAAAATTGTAATGTGTAATGAATAACAAAACATTGACTTTAAAAGATTGTTTTTAATTTCAAAAAATTTTAAAAACATGTTTTTCAAAACCAAGAAATGAAAAATAAAAACACTAAAAATCTAGGGACATGACCCCTATCATTTAAGCTCAAAGCTCTAGAGTTATGAACCCATTTGGGGGCAATTAGTGCACGGAATCGGTCATAGCAATAATCACTCAAATGATCATTCCGATTGTAATATGTACAATAAAACGGATGCACTTGCTTATGTTGACCATCAATTTGTGCACGTGAAATATTTGCTAACAAAAATAGTTTTTTAAACTTATTTTGCAAATGTGAAAACTTTTTCAAATAAAAACAATATTTGACCAAATGGCCAAATCGACCATAATATTCACACTTGAACACATGAGCATGCTTATGATGAACAGTGGGTGCATGTGCATGTGTGTGTGATGAGGAAACTTTGTGAGATGCACATGGATTTGGATTTTTGATTTTAGAGTATTTATGTGCATCATAGCAAAAATTAGCTAAATGATCTTTACGGTCGCAAATAAAGCACTTGTAAACTTTGCTATATATATATATATGCATATGATAATCATATTTTATTACAATTTTATACCCTCATTATCTATTTTATATGAATAAATATACCACTAATAATTATTTTTATCTTTTAATTACAGGTTAATGAAGAATAAATCTCAA
>NC_033797.1:104604235-104622023 GCF_001876935.1 Asparagus officinalis
AGAAGGAACATCGTGGGCGGACTTCTCTTCTAAGGCAGGTAGAGGAGTACGTTGTCGATGTACAACCTTCTTGATCCTCTTTGATGAATGGGCTTCTCCCAGAGTATCGGATCTCTCATGACAATATTTTATGCGCAATTCGGCTTTTGGAGAAGCATGAGCTTGAGCTTGAGCAAGAGTTGAGGATCGAGCTCTCTTTCTTCTGATAAGAGGCATTGTATTTCTTTCTTCCTCCTCGTCCTCGCTGAGGTATCTAACCATCATCCGATTGAGATATGTTAAGATGACCTCCTATCAATAAGCACGGTGAGTATAAAAATAATAAAATAAATAGGAAAGTCTTCCCTATCGAAAAGCCTCATAGAATATATGAAATGAATACTAAGGCAAACATGTGAGCAAGCATAGATGAAGAACATGCTAATTATAACTCACATTCAAAAAGGTCATGAGAACACATATTGATATGCCATTATGAAAATAATGTCTCAAGCATAGGTTTGAAACAAAATGTAAAAAACATGAGAATCATAAAAAAAATATTTTTAATTGAAAACAAATCATGAGAGTCATGAGAATCATGACAAATATGAAATTTCAAATGAAAATCAAATCAATCAAATGAAATCATAAATCAATCAAATAAAAACCATATATGTAGTCAAAATCATGATCAAAAGAAACTATGAATCATGATTTAAACCATAATCACATAAAAAAACCAACATCAATTTTTGTCACATTTGAAAGAAAAAGCAAGAGAGGCAACCATATCAAACTCGTTGAGCTTGTTACAACCCATCTAAATATTTAGCACATGGTAAATGTGATATGAAAATAAATAACCAATAAACCCAAAGGGTTGCTCAAACACAAACCTCCCATAAAAAACAAAGTCAATAAAAAATTGTAATGTGTAATGAATAACAAAACATTGACTTTAAAAGATTGTTTTTAATTTCAAAAAATTTTAAAAACATGTTTTTCAAAACCAAGAAATGAAAAATAAAAACACTAAAAATCTAGGGACATGACCCCTATCATTTAAGCTCAAAGCTCTAGAGTTATGAACCCATTTGGGGGCAATTAGTGCACGGAATCGGTCATAGCAATAATCACTCAAATGATCATTCCGATTGTAATATGTACAATAAAACGGATGCACTTGCTTATGTTGACCATCAATTTGTGCACGTGAAATATTTGCTAACAAAAATAGTTTTTTAAACTTATTTTGCAAATGTGAAAACTTTTTCAAATAAAAACAATATTTGACCAAATGGCCAAATCGACCATAATATTCACACTTGAACACATGAGCATGCTTATGATGAACAGTGGGTGCATGTGCATGTGTGTGTGATGAGGAAACTTTGTGAGATGCACATGGATTTGGATTTTTGATTTTAGAGTATTTATGTGCATCATAGCAAAAATTAGCTAAATGATCTTTACGGTCGCAAATAAAGCACTTGTAAACTTTGCTATATATATATATATGCATATGATAATCATATTTTATTACAATTTTATACCCTCATTATCTATTTTATATGAATAAATATACCACTAATAATTATTTTTATCTTTTAATTACAGGTTAATGAAGAATAAATCTCAAACTCTCATCTCTCAACAAAAACCCATTGATTAAATGAAGAAATGAAGCAAAGAAGCACATTGGAAAATCAATTTCCAAATTATCCAAAAGCCCAGAATGAAGTCATGTAGCCTGTAGAAGCCGGAGAAAATCAAAAATCCAATATGAAAAGAAATCATATTCAAAATGGTTGGCCACAAAGAAATGATGATATCTCCTAATCCGGAAGGCGGAATTTAACATATAATATATGAAAATCGCCTATCTCGACGAGACGAAGCTATCCGTGAAATCAGAATTTGGAAATAGTGGGCATCGATGTCGGCATCGATGTGGGCATCGATGCTGGCATCGATACCTACATCGATGCCTGCATCGATGCCAGATTACTGTAGCACGCGTCAATGGCTGATTTTGCTTGTCTTGGGGCTCAAGTTTGATCCAATGGCTCTCATTCACTGATGTTTACTATAAATAGGGGTAGAGAGTGAGGGGTTAGAGGTGTGAAAATTTTTGTAACTCCTTTTGGAGAGGAGGACTACTCTTAATTGAGAAGGCCTTCAAAAAATTATAACTTTAGTTGCAATTAATAAAAATAATTTTTTCCTCTTTAAATTTGTTCTTTCTCCTCTTTGTTGAATGATGAGGATGGAGATGAAGAGCAATTTGAAGGTTTGCATTTCTTTTCTCTTTTATTTCTTTTTAGTAATTTCTTTATTATTGCTTATTAGTTAGATTTAAATTCATGCTTGTAGTATAGAATTACTTTCTTGTCTTTTTTATTTTCTTTTTGCACTTTAATTTGTAGAGTAGATTTATTTTTCTTGCATTTAATTTCTGCAATTTATTTTGTAGTTTAGATTTTTATTTTCTTTGTAATTAGATTTATTTCTTGTTCTTGATAGGTTACACTTTCCTTAAATAGTTTGATAATCTATGCTTAATAAATCTAAGTTGAAATATGATAAAAAGAGAATAGTTTATATTTTGTAATTGAAATTGATTAGTGGATTATATTCTAGATTTCTTACCTCTTTTGAATCCTCCATCTTAACTTTCTTAAATTTTTTTTTCATTCTTAGTTTTATTTCTTGATTTTATTCATTCATCTTTCTTGCCTTATGATTTCATTTATTCTTTAATTCTTCATTCTCTCCTCTAAAATTCAATTTATTATCTTTTGCATATATTCATAACAATCACTCAACAAAATCACACTTATTCTTTATTCCTAATTGTCATGCACAAAACAGAAGAACCATTTCTAATAATATCTTAAAATCACCTTCCTCGTGGGATCGATATTTTTTATACTATAACTTGATAAATTGTGCACTTGCAATTTTTAGTACATAATTATGCCGCATCAGCATAAGATGATTTTGACTTATTAGACCTAGCACACATATTCATAAGCTTCTTATGATTCTTAATGCATGTAGTAAGAGTTGAATCTAAGGATGAAATATGATTTTTGACATGATTCAACTCATTGTTAAGCACATATACATTAGAAATAGAAGTAGAAAGAGCATGATCATTCTTAAATGAATTAAATTCATTTCTAATAGTTTTTACCTCTAGCATGGCATCAATCTTAGCATGAGATAGGCTAACAATTGATGAGACCAATTTTTTATTTTCTAAATTTAACATATCATTGTTTTTTAAGCTTTATATTCTCTTTTTTAATTATATCAAATTTGGAAGCTAACGTCCCATGATGGACTTTAAATTCAAATGCTTGTTTTTTAAATTAATAAAATTATTATGCAACTTAGTGTAGGCATGCATAAACCTATCATATGCACATGCGAGTTCGTTAATAGATAATTCACTTTCGGAATCAGACTCGCTTACCACACTAGGGCTATCGCCTAGTAGCCGTATGCATGATCATACACTCTCACTTGAAGTAGAATCCATAAAAACACGTTGGATTTCCTCCAAGTTATCATGATGTGCTTCAATAAGTTTTCATGTTGTGTAAGCACTATCAAAATGAGAAAGTTTGTTAGAAATACATGATTCAAAAGCATTAAGAAAAAATTCTAACACTAACTTGTTCATTATAAACATCTTCTTATCATAATTGCTCCACTTGGATTTCTCCAATATGGGCATAATATAAGCACTCTATCAATAACTTCCCCCAAATCAATATTTTTAGATCTAACAAATAGTTTAAATCTAAAGCACATTTGAGCATAAGGATAATTAATGAATTTAGGAGCAATATTAATGGCATAACCTAAGCTAGGTGCACCGTGCATTATCCATGATATATTATGCAAGCAATATGAAAATTATCAAAATAAAATTAGCAACAATATAAAAGATTAGATCTTTAACTCAAGGCGGTTAAGCCACAAATCAAAGAGCACCAAGCTTTGATACCAATTGAAAGCACCCTAGAGGGGATGAATAGGGTTAATGCTAATCTAATCTGATTTTAATGATAATTAAAACTTATTAACAAATATATCCTAGAAAGAGTGATATTCAAAAGATTATATGCAAGGATATTAGACTAAGGGTGAAATAAACATAAACAAGATAAAACAAGATAGGCACTGCAAACACACGATATGATCACGGAGTTTGGCCACTCTTGACCTACGTGTTCACTTCCCACTCCCGGGGAGAATCCACTATCACAGTGGGTTTTCGACATTCACCCAAAAACATTTACACCTCACAATCTCAATTTTCTAGCTCACCAAAAACTTTTACAACTCATACTCTTACAATCACACTTTACACCCTCTAAGTGTTGATCTCTAGTCGTATCGCCTTCTTCAAGTGCTCGGATTTACAACATCTCTCTAGGCTTTACTACCGATGTCACTCCTCTTGGAATCGACCCCGTCTCTCACCACACACTCCTCTCGGTGTACAAGTGTATTATAAAGTGATCTCACAAATAAAGCACAAATACAAATTGTTTGTTCTCTATAATGGATGAGAACTCAATGTAAGCTCACTCTCAATGATACACTCCCCACAACCCAAATATACTCAATGTGATAATACTAAAAGCTCAAGGGGTGTGTGTGTAATTAATGAATAATAACAAAATAACTAAATTTAAATCAATCCAGCACAAGTATATATATGAATCAAAGTATAAATAAGATAGAATATAAGTTTAGAAAAATTTCCCTACGAATCAAGAGTGAGAGAGATAGAGATTGAAAGTCCAAACACCAAAGGAATGATCTCCTCCTCTTGTGAAACTATATTCACAAAAACAAAATTTGAAAAATCTTGAAAGCTTTAAACAAACTTGCTCAAAAAACTTAATTTTCATTTTTCTTAGTTGACTCAGAAGTAATGAGGCATGTGGTATTTATAGGATCACAAGACAACCCCTAAAAACCAAGAAAACCAAGCAAAAGGATAAAAAAACCCAAAAACTGTGCATTCTAAAAAATTAGCCATTATAGTATTATAAGTCGACTTGCTACAGTACATAAGTAGACTTATAACTAGCCGTTCTAAAAGATCATATAAGTCGACTTACAAAATGTATAAGTCAACTTACTACATATAAGTTGACTTGCCAGGTTGATAAGTCGACTCAGCAGATAATTTTTACAAATTCTAGAGCAGATCATAAGTCGACTTGCTACAGTACATAAGTCGACTTATAAACATGCACATACACTGTTCATGTATGAAATCTGAGTTTTGAAGTGCCTTAAAAAATAGCAAATAAAATCTAAAAAATGTAAAACTTTGGGAAATGATTATAAACATGAAAATAAACATGTTACAAAAAGAAATTTTCAAATTTTATCTCCCAATTGTGAAAACTCATCATTTTGTAAAAACTCACAAATTACATGAAAACTTAACAACACATGTTTTTAACAAACAAACTTGCATATTCATTTTGAATGGATTAAAGAACTTAGGAAAAGATATAAAATGATTTAATTTAGTCTTTAATTCATAAACATATATTTTTACAAATAAACATGATTTTATTGATTTTAAACTTATTGATTAATAAAATCATCTTAAGAACATATAGACATGAAAATATATTTATATAAGTGTATTGAGTTTTCATGTTTATGTGGCTAAACACATTGTTTACCAAAACCAAAAATGATAAATATGAAACTAAACACATTGTTTACCAAAACCAAAAATGATAAATATGAAACATGTATGTATGTATATAAATAAGTAAATTTGTTTCATAATATGAAACATGTATGTATGTATATAAATAAGTAAATTTGTTTCATATTCAAACTTGAAAACTATAAAATCAAAATGTGTATGTGTGTATAAGATTGAGCTCTAAGTATCAATACACAAGTAATTTACCCAAGCTATCTTGATTTTCAATGTAGCTCAACTTGGTTGCGGATGAAACTTGATCTTGAATTAGACTTAAATGTGCAATGGCTTCACTCCACTATTTCCGCCAACCTCTATTTGATATGATCGTGTAAGGACCATGAATTTTCGAAACTAGTTAAAATAATTTCTTAGTATTTTAAAATATTTAATTATTATTTTTAAAAAAATATTAGGAAAAATGTGTCCAGGCCCCAAAAGTGGGAACTTCGTGTGACTAGCCCCCCTGTACTTTGCCCCATGTGGAATAGCCCCAAAAGTTGAGCTTTAATGTTTTAAGCCCCCTCCACGTCAGCTTTATACTAAAAGCAGATCGTATTTTGCAAAAAAACCAAAACTGCCCTTCTCTTTCTTCCCCAGACGAGTCCTGGTCCCGAACAACAGAAGTCACTTCTCATTAATGCGATATGATGAGGAAAATGGAGGGAAATTTCCCCCTTTTTTTACTCCATCATGAGCAATAACTAGTTAGTTCTCCATTACTCCTCCTCCTCAGACCAAAATTCTCTCCATAACTCTCTCTATTACTCTTACTATCCCTTCAAAATGGCTGAAAAGGACATCATCTGCATTGTCTCTTCGCAGTATAAAGCGGTATTCTTGAAGATTAATTCTTCAACCACCATCTTGGATCTCAAGTTTGATGCGGCAGAGAGGTTAGAACTTCATACGAGTCATTAATTTTGGCATACGAAGATGAAACAGTTGGAAGCTTAAAATTTCTCATTGAGAACGATGGTGATCTGACGTCTATGGTGGAGCATTGCCACAATCTTGGACTGAAAGAGGTTCACGTGCAAGCTTTTAAAGAAGGAGATGATTCTTCGAATAAACAGGAAAACGAGCAAGTCCGACAAGACATGTAGGTTAACTGTAAAATCAATTAACTTAAGTTCTAATCGTCTTCTTGTTAGTTCTATACTAGGTTTAACTGGACTTCAGTTCTAATGTTTTATTTGTCATTAAGCAGTTCTTTGTTATGCTCCATACTAGAGTTCTAATGTTTTATTTGTCAGTTCTAATCGCTATTTTGTTAGTTCTACTAGAGTTATTGCTGGTTCCACTATAGTTCCCATATTGTTAGTCCTAATTGTTATAAATTAGATATAACGTGGTATAAATTAACGTGGTATAAATTAGACAATGTAGGTATAAAATAGAACTAACAAGCCATCAGTTAGAACTGACACTAACACACTACAGATTAGAACTAACACTGTGCATATTATTAGAACTAACACGCTACAGAATAGAACTAACACTGTGCAGATTAGAACTAACACTCTACAGAATAGAACTAACACTGTGCAGATTAGAAATGTTATAATTTTGAAATAGCTTGTTATAAAATAGAAATAACTTCGTTAAATTAGAACTAACCTTTAATGGCTATATTGTTTGTTCTAATAGCTATTATGTCAGTTCTAATCAAGGCACTGTTAGCTCTAATGGTTATATTGTTAGTTCTTTCTAGTTCTAATTGATTCTAACAACAAGCAATTATCGTTTTTGCTTTTTAGCTTTTGCTATTATCTGTTGATACTTCTACTATTTGTGCAGTTTGAACTCAAAAAGTATAGACTGTGGCCCATCAGCGTTGTGGATCACAAGTGTTCCAGATAAGAATCCCAATGACAATCCTTCCGGAGATGATGTCTGTAGGCTGTCTAAAAATCACAATAGATAGTTGATCCCCCATCAAACACCGATGATGGAAGTTACAATCTGACGACTTTCAGAATGCTACAATTTGAAGACTTTCACGTAGATCGCTGAAGGTTACAATCTGACGACCTTCACGACAACCGATGAGAGCTCTAGTTCAACAGCATTCACAATCAATATCGGGAGTTACAATCTGACGACTCTCATATTCTCAAGGAGCCAAGACGAAGATTACAAGACAATGATCTTTGCAACGCTATGACAAAAGAGATTACTTTGTGATAATCTCTTCAAGACAAGACGCGGAGGTCCTCCCCGTGTGTCAACATCAAAATGCTGGAGTCGATCCCGCGTTACAACATCAAAACGCGAGGGTCGAACCCACGTTACAACATCAAAACGCCGGGATCGATCCCGCGTTACAACATCAAAACGCGAGGGTCGAACCCACGTTACAACATCAAAACGCGAGGGTCAAACCCGCGTTACAACATCAAAACGCTGGAGTCAATCCCGCGTTACAACATCAAAACGCCAGGGTCAAACCCACGTTACAACATCAAAACGCCGGGGTCGATCCCGCGTTACAACATCAAAACGCGAGGGTCGAACCCACGTTACAACATCAAAACGCGAGGGTCGAACCCGCGTTACAACATCAAAATGCTGGAGTCGATCCCGCGTTACAACATCAAAACGCCAGGGTCAAACCCGCGTTACAATATCAAAACGCTGGAGTCGGACCCACGTTACAACAAGCGAAATGTGAGCGACCCTCGCTTTCTGGATGTTCAGTCAACACCCAACCTCGCGTCTCAATACTAAGACGCGAGGTTAGGGTTTTGAACGCCAGGTTGGGCATTTGACTTATTCAAATATGAGTCGAACGGTTTTTAGAACCGTTTTCCCCACGATCTGAGGAAATCACGCCCACTTAGGAGCGGATTTAGAGGGCAGTTACACCCCTTTAATCCCCTATAAAAGCGAGAAAACTCAACTGATTTAGGGGTTGGGTTTTTCTTGGCTTGAATCGACCATTGAAGGCTAGCTTTTTGGAGCTAAGAATTGGCAGCAACAGGGGAGATTATTGGGTGAACTTCGGAGGAGATCGGCATCATCCTTCAAGGAAGATCATCTTCAACGTTCGGCAACAGGAGCTTCCTCATCCTTGGCTATTAACCGATTTTCGGTTTAAATCAACTCTTTTTCAAGAGTTAAAACTCGTTCAGAGTTATCAACTCATTCAGAGTTCTAAAACTTGCCACGCAAGTTCTCCACAACGTCAAATCATGAGGGGAAGACATCGTTCTAGTGAATCAAGACGTGCGGATCGTCAACGGAGAGCAAACTCGACGCGAGCATTCGAGGGAGGCACTCCATCGCCACCGTGAAGAACCCAGTTTTAAACAAAGAGGAAGAACCAAATCGTTCTCTTCTCTTTTGTAATCAAGTTGTAATCGGAATTAAAGGAATACAAGGTCATTTTCCTTCATTGTTTTTTACTGCAAATTTTGCCCTACATACAAAAGATGGCGACTCCGCTGGGGACTATAAGCTTCTGGTGATGAAGAAGTGGTGGCACAATTCGATGTTCATCTTACTGGAACAACCGTCGAAACTCTCGTGGTAGAGTTTGATCAAGCCAAGTTCGAGGAGGCTCTCTCCTCCGGATCCCTTAGCCCCAAGGCTATACGCAAGATCCACAAAGTCTCCAAGGAGACCAAAGCTCCAACTGTTGCTCCTATACCGAAGGAAACCCTCTCCTTTAGCCATGATTACTCGGACAGCCCCTCCTCCTATGGAGTGGGCTCAGCTTTAGCCAAACTCGCGCCAAAGCGATGAGTATTGGGTCACAAAAAGCCCATCGCGGAGACCAACTCCGTCAATGCCGACGACATTATTGCAAAAGCCTTAAAACAGGCCAAGAAGAATGCTGCTCATCGAAGAAGAAGGTCTCAGCGACGGGCACAACGTCAAGAAAATCGATCCTCCAACCAACGCGAACTTCGCGTTCGTGAGCCTAAACGCGACCCTGAGCTCCGTGTCTATGAGCCCGAACAGGAGCTTCGCGAGAACCAGACTGAACGCAGCCCTCAATGGCGCGTTTTACAGCCAAAACGCGAACCTCAAGCCTTCGTTGAACGCGAACTTCAACTTCGTGTTTCCAAGTTAAAACACGACCCTCGCGTCGATAATGAAGAACGCGATCCTCATGTCGTCAAACCAAAATGCGACCTTCGCGTTTCAAGTGCCAGACGCGACCCTCGCGTTTCAAGTGCCAAACGCAACCTTCGCGTCTCAGGTGCCAAACACGACCCTCGCGTTTCAAGTGCCAAACGCGACCTTCGCGTAGAGCCAGTCCTGTCCAATCCTGGACTGGGGGTTCCAATTCAAACCTCACGATCAGTGAGCAATTCTCCTCGAATCTTCACAATAGATTTGAGTGAGTTCATATCGAGAGAAAGACCGATGCAACAAATCATTCGTTCGTTCCAATATGAACGACTGATTTCTACGGTCCTCTCGGGATGTCAATGCTGCTCATATGCGGCCTAACTGTTGGTGTTCAACCAATTTACGAACGTTGCTTTATCTAACCAACGACGACGTTCGCATAGGAAGAAGTCTCCAGAGACCGAATATCCTGAGGTCACTATCAATGTGATCGGCAGAGGAAAAGCCTCAGGTCCTAGTTCCGATGACTCTGAGACAAGTCGTTCGCTGACCGTCAGAGACATCGCTAACGAGTTTGAAGGAGTTTACCGACGCACTCGGACGCGAACAAGAGCCATTTTCCCTGTCAACTATCGGAGGTTAGCCAGAGGAACCAATTCCGATGATGAACACTCAGCCATCGCGGAGTCTCAATCGTCAAGTTCCTTTGTTGAACGTGAAAGCTCCGCCTATATGACAGAAAGCCATGAAGATCTCGCGAAGAGACTTGATGAGCAGGAGGCCATGCTCAAATCTCAGCAAGAGGCCATCAATGAACTCATGGCCCTGTTGACTCAAATTGTCACAGACAAGGCCAAATCTCAGAAGACAGATTCACCACCTAGGCAAGAACTCTCCCGGAGAGGAAAGACGTCTTCGTCCCGACCCCACACAAGCAAAGGGAAGGGAAAAGTGGTTGATGACACGGCTTCTGACCAAGAAGCCCACAACCTAGAATCTTCCTCTGATGAAGGAAGAGAGACGGAGTATGAGCAAAATCCTCAGTCGGCTAAAATCGAGGAATTGGAAGCCCGCCTCAATGTCATTGCTAACAGAAGAGGGAGTTACCAGGCCCTATCCTGCCGAATGGGATGCAGCCCCTTATCCTCCAAAGTTCGAAGTCCCGACGCTACAAACTTTTGACGGCACGGGATCACCGAACCAACATATTTATCATTTCAAGTCACAGACTGTAAATGTAATATCAAACGACGCCATACTGGCTCGATTGTTTATTGGCACCCTCAAGGGAATTGCCTTTGAATGGTTCAGGAAACTGCATGCGGGCTGTATCTAAAAGTGGGCGGATCTAGAGAGACTCTTCCTGTCAAGATTCTTTGAAGAGGATACAGAAGTCTCTATTCATACCCTTCTCGCCACTAAGCAGAAGAAGAGGGAGTCCATCAAAGCCTATGTCAAAAGGTTCCGATCCATGGCTCTCCGGTGTTCGTCAGGTATGACACAACCTATACTGGTAGAGACCTGTCGACACAACTTGCAGGAGACAACTGATCTCTCAAGGCGAACAGGCTCAAAAGATTATTGCCAGGATCATAGCTGAAGAACAAAGTAGGCAAGATCAACCTGAGCAATCGGACCAAGCCCAACCTTCTCCTGAGCAATCGGACCAAGCCCAACCTTCTCCTGAGCAATCAGACCAAGCCCAATCTCCACAGTCAGAAGGGGAAGATACTACGACCACTGAAGCTAATCCTCTTCAGTAGGGTACCGGGTCTCCAATAACTATCACGTTAACAATTACCTCTGATAGTCAAACTCATTAGATAGTGGCCTACTCCTTTTCCCCCCTGCACTTGTTCAAGACTGGGGGTTGGTTTATTTGTAGTTCATTGGATTATGAGTAATAAATTTTCTGAGTTATTATGTTTAATAAAATACCTCTGTCAACCACAGAATTTACCAAAACTATCACGTCCATCAACTTGTCAATCCGCTTTAATAGGATGGCAGGTCCACAAAACTATCACGTTAAGATTTACCTCTGATAGTCCATCAACTTGTCAATCCGCTTCAGTAGGATGATAGGTCCACTAAAACTATCACGTTAATGATCACCTCTGATAGTCTGCTTTCTCCAAATTCCCAATGATCACCTCTGATAGTCTGCTTTCTCCAAATTCCCCCACCAATCCTCTTCAAATAGGATGGTGGGTCTATCAAAACACTTTCTCCAAATTCCCCCACCAATCCTCTTCAAATAGGATGGTGGGTCTATCAAAACTATCACGTTAATAATTACCTCTGATAGTCCATTCCCTCCAAATTCTCTTGCTAATCCTCTTCAAGTAGGATGGCGGGTTCACAAAAACTATCACGTTAACAGTTACCTCTGATAGTCAAACTCATCTGATAATGGCCTACCGGTGATGTGCCTCTATTCTGACTTCATGGATAGTGCCTCACTAGGTGATGTGCCTTGTCTGCCTCTTTTTCTTCCCCTGCTAAGTCTTAATCAAGACTGGGGGTTGGTTACTTGGAATCCATTGGATTAAGAGTAACGAATCTTTCACATCGTCGAGTTAACATTACACTTCTGACGATCATCATCCCCACAGAGTATACATTCAACTTGCATCACTCCCAATTTGTCACGTTAACAATATACCTCTGACAACAATCAACTTCTTACCAATCCTTGACAATAGGATTATAAGTCCTCAAAATTGCTCAAATCGCAATCTTCCCCAGCAAGACGCTAAGTCTTTAAAATCTTGTTCAAATCACAAGCATCAAAATTTATCGCTTTTGATGATAAACTCATTTAGCAGGTCTCCCCAGCGAGACGCTAATTCCCAAAATCTTGTGCAAGTCACAAGAACACATTCCTGTCAAGTTAACATCAAACCTCTAATACAATCCACTTATCAATCCTCGTCAATAGGATGATAATTCCACAAAGTTGCTCCAATCGCAATACATTCCTGTCACGTTAATAATATACCTCTGACAACAATCCACTTATCAATCCTCGTCAATAGGATGATAAGTCCACAAAGTTGCTCCAATCGCAACACACATCCTGTCACGTTAACACTAAACCTCTGACAAATTCACTTATCAATCCTCTCCAATAGGATGATAAGTCCACAAAGTTGCTCCAATCGCAACACACATCCTGTCACTTTAATACTACACCTCTGACAAATTCACTTATCAATCCTCTCCAATAGGATGATAAGTCCACAAAGTTGCTCCAATCGCAACACACATCCTGTCACGTTAACACTACACCTCTGACAAAAATCCACTTATCGACTCTCCTCAATAGAGCGATAGGTCCATAAAATACTGTTAGGTTAACATCACACCTCTAACAGTCAAACCCCCCCAATGAACTTGTTAATCCTTTTTCAACAAGAATAGCAAGTTTTCATTATAAAATCCCCAGCGGATTAAAGATTTTCTAGAATTATCCTAGTGATAATAAAGAAAATTTTTGAATTTCACTTTAGGTGAAAATTCATGCCAAGTTAACATTACACCTCTGGCACTTCTAACTTTCTTTCAGTGTTTCAAGTAACACAGGAAGAAACAGTGACAAAGCCTACGTATTCAACATCGTAGCACCAAAATCCATACCTTTCACGTATGGGGGACTTTATCTCGATCCCTAATTTGAGATAAGTCTGCATCTAACACATGCTGCCGGGTAGCATATTCCCGCAATAATAGAAAAACCTACGTATTCAATATCGTAGCAGGTTGTTATTAATAACGCCAAAATCCATGCCTTACACGCATGGGGAATTTTATCCTGAATCCTGAGTAGGGATAAGTCAATGTCTAACACACGTTGTCGGTTAGTCTTTTACCGTGAAAAGGACATCAAAATCCATGCCTCACACGCATGGGGGACTTTATCTCGATCCCTAATTTGAGATAAGCCTACGCCTAACACGCGTTGCCGGTTAGTCTTTTTCCGTCAAAATGACAAAGTCTATGTATTCAAAATCATAGCATCAAGACTAAGAGAGTTCATTCTCTTAGCACAACGTTACATGTGGAACGGACTTAGACAATCCACATGCTAGCCCGACTCAAACGGTAGTCGGTAAAGGCTTATCAAATCCGTTGATGGCTGAGGGTTTGTTAAAAATCCTACGCACATTTGTAGGCCCATCAGCTTAATGGATGTGAGTCGAGACTTAAAACAGATGCGCCAAAGACAAGTCTCAAAGACTTAGTCAAAAATGCACGGAAGCCACTTCCATGTCTTAAGTCAAAACGTTGAGATCAGACCCGCGATGCAAAAACCGAACGCCGAGGTCACACCCGTATTCCAAATTCAACATGCAAGGGTGAAAGCCGCATCTCAAGTTCAAAATGCAGGGTCCACCCCCACATTCCAGCAGGATTATGGCGCATACCTTCACACAGGTTCTGCGTGGAAAATCCCTTTAACCAAGCTCCCTTCAAAGCGAGTGCAGAGATCAACTTTTTTGTGACAAGGAATCAACAGCTCTAAGATCAGAATTGAGATCCAAAGTATTCCGAAAATTCGTCCCAGTCAACCGCGAACTTTCGAAAACTTTGGAGGGGGTTCTGTAGGCTGTCTAAAAATCACAATAGATAGTTGATCCCCTATCAAACACCGATGATGGAAGTTACAATCTGACGACTTCCAGAAGGCTACAATTTGAAGACTTTCACGTAGATCGCTGAAGGTTACAATCTGACGACCTTCACGACAATCGATGAGAGCTCTAGTTCAACAGCATTCACAATCAACATCGGGAGTTACAATCTGACGACTCTCATATTCTCAAGGAGCCAAGACGAAGATTACAAGACAATGATCTTTGTAACGCTATGACAAAAGAGATTACTTTGTGATAATCTCTTCAAGACAAGACGTGGAGGTCCTCCCCGTGTGTCAACATCAAAACGCTAGAGTCGATCCCGCGTTACAACATCAAAACGCCAGGGTCAAACCCGCGTTACAATATCAAAACGCTGGAGTCGGACCCGCGTTACAACAAGCAAAATGTGAGCGACCCTCGCTTTCTGGATGTTCAGTCAACACCCAACCTCGCGTCTCAATACTAAGACGCGAGGTTAGGGTTCTGAACGCCAGGTTGGGCATTTGACTTATTCAAATATGAGTCGAACGGTTTTCAGAACCGTTTTCCCCACGATCTGAGGAAATCACGCCCACTTAGGAGCGGATTTAGAGGGCAGTTACACCCCTTTAATCCCCTATAAAAGCAAGAAAACTCAACTGAGTTAGGGGTTTGGTTTTTCTTGGCTTGAATCAACCATTGAAGGCTGGCTTTTTGGAGCTAAGAATTGGCAGCAACAGGGGAGATTATTGGGTGAACTTCGGAGGAGATCGGCATCATCCTTCAAGGAAGATCATCTTCAACGTTCGGCAACAGGAGCTTCCTCATCCTTGGCTATTAACCGATTTTTGGTTTAAATCAACTCTTTTTCAAGAGTTAAAACTCGTTCAGAGTTATCAACTCGTTCAGAGTTCTAAAACTTACCACGCAAGTTCTCCACAACGTCAAATCGTGAGGAGAAGACATCGTTCCAGTGAAGCAAAACGTCGGATCGTCAACGGAGAGCAAACTCGACGCGAGCAATCGAGGGAGGCATTCCATCGCTACCGTGAAGAACCCAATTTTAAACAAAGGGGAAAACCAAATTTGTGCAGTTTGAAATCAAAAAGTGTAGACTGTGGCCCGTCGGCGTTGTTGACCACAAGTGTTCCAGATAAGAATCCCAATGACAATCCTTCCGGAGATGATGTCATGACGATTGATGACATGATTAGCAGATCAGAGAGGATTCCTGCTTGGTGGCACACAGCTTTAACCGGTGAGGGACAACGATTTGAAAGTGCGAAGGAGTTAAGATTGGCCTTGCTATACTACTCCATGGCAAAAAAATTCGAATACGAGTTTGGGAAGAAAGAACCGAAGCGTATTCGAGTGTTTTGTCGGTTTAAGAAAGCAAAAAATTGTCCGTGGATGTTATTTGCCTCTCCACCGAAAAATGATAATAGACTTGAAATCAAAAGGTTTGTGGACAATCACAGTTGTGGGCAGCATGGCAATAATGCTGGTCAATCTAGAGCCTCAAGGCGATTCATTGCTACCCAATTACAACCCTCAAAAAGCAATTTAAGAAATCAAGAGAATGAAAAACATGAGAATCATGAAAAAAATATTTTCAAATGAAAAAGAATAATGAGAACCATGAAAATCATGACAATCATGGAAATCCAAATGAAAATCACATAAAAACAAATCATAAATCAATTAATAAATCACATAAATACAAACCAATATCAATTTTCCAATAACAAGGCAAGAGAGGTAACCATATCAAGCTCTTTAGCTTGTTTCAACCTATATAAAGATTTAATACCTGGTAAACATGATTTGGGAAATTAATAAATCCGAGGGTTGCTCAAACACAAACCTCTCATGACAATCAAAGCCAAAAGAATAAAAATAAAATTATTTACTTAAAAATTTTAAAAACATGTTTTTTCAAAAACTAAGAAGTGAAAAATAAAAATACTAAGAATATTGGTTTAAAATCAAAAAGGTTTTGGCACCCAAATACTTTTTGTGCCCAAAGATTTAGGGACATGACCCCTACCATTTAAGCTCAAAGCCCTAGGGTAATGATTCTGCTTGGGCGCATGTGGTGCACTAACACGGTCAAAATGAAAATGGTACAAATGACCTTCCGGTTGCAATAGGTGTAATAAAAGGGTTAAATGATTTGTGTTGACCAAGTGTGAGTGCACGAGAATCATTTGCAAATAATGATTGTCTTTTAAATTTGTTTTGCAAATAAGAAATATTTTTTAAATCAAAATAAAATTTGGCCAAATGATCAAATCTACCACAATAATCACACTTAAACACATTAGCATGCTTGTGATGAGCAATAGGTGAATGTAAATGTATGTGTGATAATGAAGAAACTTTATGAGATGCACAAGGAGTATTAATATTTTTATGTTTGTGTGCATCATATCAAAATTTAGCTAAATGGTCTTTTGGCCATAAATAGAATATTTATAAACTTTGATATATATATATATATATATATATATATATATATATATATGTGCATGGTGAGTGGATGATTTTGAATTATTTGTACTTGACTTAGCACACATATTCGCAAGCTTCTTATGGTTATTAATGCATTTAGTAAGAGTTGAATCTAAGGAAGAAATGCAGTCTTTAACACTGTTCAACTTATTATTTGTCACATTTGCATTGGCAATAGAAGTAGATAAAACATAATTATTTATGAAAGAAATTAGTTCATTTCTATTATTTTCTACTTCTAGCATGGCATTATTCTTTTCATGAGGCAAGCTAGTTATATCCAACTTCAATTTATCATTACTATCTTTAAGAACCTCATTTTATTTAACAATAATATCAAATTTGGATTTTAGCTTCTCATGATCAGATTTCAAACTATCATGCTTGCTTTTTAAATCAATAAAATTATTATGCAAATGAGTGTAGGCATGCATTAGCCTATCATATGCACATGCGAGTTCAAAATGGATAATTTACTTTCGGAATCCGAATCGCCAAAGCTCGTTGGATCTCCTCCAAGTTCTCTTGATACGCTTCTAAGAATTTCTACAATATCTAAGCGTTATCAAAAGAATCAAGCTTGTTAGACAAAGATGAATCAAATGCATTTAGTAAAAATTCCAACATAAGCTTGTTCGTAGTAAATATCTTCTTAGTAAATATCTTCTTATCATTTTTACTCCACTTGGATTTCTCCAAAGTGGGCACAACATAAGCATGATCAATGACTTCCCACAAATCGGTATTTTTAGATCTAACAAATAGTTTAAATCTAAAACACCATTGACCATAGGGGAAAACATTGAATTTAGGAGCAACACTAGGATCATAGCCTAAACAAGATCCA
>NC_033797.1:104622366-104649338 GCF_001876935.1 Asparagus officinalis
CATGTCCATAATATCTATATACATGCAAGCAAGATAATAATAAATCTCAAAATTAGATTAGCACAAATATGAGAACAATGAACTTAGACTCTAGGCGATTAAGCCTCTAATCAAGAGCACCAAGCTCTGATGCTATTTGAAAGTACCTTAGAGAGGGGTGAATAGGGTGAATGCTAATCTAATCCGATATTAATGCTAATTTAAAACTAATTAATAAATATCCTAGTAAAAATGATATGCAACAAGATATATATGTAAGGATAAGCAATATAAACAATGATGCAATGGTGAAATAAACAAGATGCAAATGTGATAGGGCAATATAAACAATGAGCAATACACAATGGCGATATAGAATGAGATAAATGATAAGCATAAATAATAACGCCAAGGCTAACTCAAACACACGAAAATAATCACGGAGTTCGGTCCTTCTGACCTACGTCTCCGCTCCCTACTCCTAGGGAGAAATCCACTATCACAACCGGATTTTCGAAGCTAACCCGAAAAACGTTTACGCCTCACAATATCGGTTTTTAATGCTCACCGATCAACATTCACAATCACTCACAATATAATCACACAATCTACAACCTCAAGTGTTGGTTCTCACGTGTCGCCTCCCTCAAGTGCCCGACTTTACTACATCTCCCTAGGCTTTATTACCGACTGGTATTAGAGCAATATAAACAAGGGTGAATGCTAATCTAATCCGATACTAATGCCAATTTAAAACTAATTAATAAATATCCTAGAAAAAATAATATGCAACAAGATATATATGCAAGGATAAGCAATATAAACAATGGTGAAATAAACAAGATGCAAATGTGATAGGGCAATATAAATAATGAGCAATACACAATGTCAATATAGAATGAGACAAATGATAAGCACAAATAATAACGCCAAGGCAAACTCAAATATACAAAAATGATCATGGAGTTTAGTCCTTCTGACCTATGTCTCCGCTCCCCACTCCCGGGGAGAAATCCACTATCACAACCGGCTTTTCGACGCTCACCAAAAAACGTTTACACCTCACAATATCGGTTTTCAACGCTCACCGATCAACGTTCACAATCACTCACAATGTAATCACACAACCTACAACCGTAAGTGTTGGTCCTCACATGTCGCCTCCCTCAAGTGCTCGGCTATACTACCTCTCTCTAAGCTTTACTGCTAACACCACTCCTCTTGGTATCGACCACGTCCTCACCACACACTCCTCTTGGTGTACTTGTATTACAAGGTGAATCTCACAATAAAAGCTCAAATATAAGTTTTACTCTCTATAATAGATGAGAACACAATGTAGACTCACTCTCTAAGTCATACTCACCACAAGCCAAATTATACAATGTATGAAAATACTATAAGCGCAATGGTTGTATGTGTAAACAAAGAGAAATAATTAAAACTAAACTCAATATGAAAATCTAGCTTATAGAAAAAATAATTAATAATAAATATAAATGAAGATAGAATTTGAGTTTAGAAAAACTTCTCTAATGAACAAGCGGGAGAGATTGGAAGATTGAAGGCCCAAACGAAAATGATCTTCTCTTGTGAAACCTTCTTCACATAAACCCTCTTGAAAACAAACTTAAAACCAAACTTAAAACCAAACTTAAACACTTGTAAACTTGTTTTAAAAATCTCTTAAACATATATAAGAAATAATGAAAGTTGAGGAATTTTTATAGGCTCTTAAACCAGCCAAAATTACCCAAAAACCCACAAAAACAAAAACTAGCCGTTATAGGCTGAAAAGACCAAAATACCCCAAAATCCAGCATTCTCGAAATTAGCATATCTAGCTTTGTAAAATTAATTAAAAATAATAAATCAAATCCAAAAATAATTAAATTTTTATAAAGATTTTTAGACATGTATATGAACATGTTAAAGAAAGAATTTATAAATATCACTTCCCAATTGAGAGAAATAATTATTTGAACACAGATATTACAAATTCAAAAAAACTGCTAAAACACCCAATTTTATAAAATCAATTCAACATAGTAAATCAACTCAAAAAATAATAAATTTTTGGTAAATGTTTTTAAACATGTAATAGATCATGATAAAAAAAGAATTTCTCAAATTTCGTTTTCCATTTGTGAGATATAATTTATTTTGTAAACCGTTCAAAACATAAAAATATATTTATATACGTGTTGTTAAGTTTTCATGTTTATGTGTCTAAACACATTGTTTACCAAAATCAAATATGATAAATATGAAACATATATGTATGTATATAAATAAGTATATTTGTTTCATATTTTTATAAACTTGAAAACTATAAAATTAAAACGTGTATGTGCGTATATGTTTGAGCTTAAAATATTTGCACACAAGTATATATACTCCTAAAAACTAAAACACTAAATCCAAGCTAATAATCTCTCATTGAAGCTTGATCTTGGTTGCGGATGAAGCTTGATCTTGAATTCACTTAAATTGTATTGTTTTACTCTACTATTTCCGCCAATCTCCATTTAATATGATCGTTATGACATAATCCATCCAACCTCCAACTAATGTTTGTGTAGATTACCTAACAAAACAAATGAAAACACTCGATACACGTTGTTAGAAATTGTTTGTAATCATCAAAACAAGATTAGGAAGTAGGCTCATAAACATGATACCTAATAAGGCTAACATTCTCTCCAATTCGGGTCGAGTACTTTCGAGGCTGATCAAAAAGGCAGTACTTGTCCGCCTACCCACCATATCAATCATATGAGCACCCCCACTCAACCCGCTATATCAGCTGATAACTTGCGTAGCCGACTTAAAATGTGGTGTTTGTCAGCCTTCAGGTGGACAACTAGAGAGACAGTGTATCCTCGAACCCCCATCGACAACCAACTATTCTTGCATTAACTACTCTGATAAAGTCTTCATTGCTCTAGCCCTCATAGTCTTTATGACTCATCAGAACCAGTCAGCAGCAAGCAAATGCTATCGCTTTGCACTAACCACATGGATGATCCATCTTCGTTAGCGGCCAACATCTGTCAACTGTCTGTAGAGTTAACTGTCTGCCTGGACTTGGCTCAAGTTACATATCTGCGGTTCTGATCCTCTAGAAAAGGAAGCCATGCAGCTCAATGTAGCTCTATGGTCTTATCATACAACTTTAAAACTTTTTTCATCATCTCATATTTTCCCACTCAAGTTCATATACTGACTTGATCGTCGGAGGAACAACCGGAGAGCACAACTCCAGCCTCTTACGAGTTCTTCATGTGCAGGGAAGAACAGTAATCTATAGAGCCAGACATCTTAAGGAGTTTGAGGACCCTAACTCTAATTTAGTCCACAAATAAACCCACTATTTGATAATGACATCAACATCCCCCTCAAGTTTAAAATTATGAGAAGCCACCATGAGCTCTTTTCACTTTACCCCCTAAAAAGTTGACACTATTAGGTCTTACATGACAATTAGATGACTGAGAATAGACGAAAAGACCCCTTAATCATAAAAAAAATACTCTGATTTTTGGGATAAGAGAAAGAGAGTAGAAAGAGTGGAAAAAGCATTATAAATTAATCAACTCTTTTTAACCTACTGGAGGTTTCTTTATAGATTAATGAGTTAATTTTTAAAATGATATTTGAACTATTTTATATTTTAAAATAATGCCAGTACAGTTTGGTAAGAAAAGTGTGTGAAAATTAGAGAGGGTTTTGTGAGACACCTCATAGTTGAGGAGGGTTTCCTCTAAATTTTAAAGTAGAGTGAGGTTATCTTTAATATGCCCAAACTTAAGTGGGATTTTCTCAAAATAAAATAATCCAGATGAGTTTTTTTGAGATATCCATCACGTAAAACTCACCCATACGCGCATAGGGTAAGTCTTACAGTTAATTATGGTAGTTAGCGAAATTCAATCAATTGATTATCGAGGCAAAAAAAATATAAAATGAACCAAACAACACCACACGTTATCACACATGCAAAAGAAAACAACAGTGCTTAGCATGGGTTAATACTAGTGTTTGATTATGTTAATATAGTGGCAGATAATTCCTTTATTTAAGTATTTGTTTTTGTTAGTAGCTAATAGATACCATCAGAAAAAAATAAATAACAGATAATGATTTTACGTCCCGAGGAGATTGATGTTTGGAAAGATTTTTCATTTCATACCGTTGGTTGGCTTGCTATTTTTTGGAACAAATACAATAGGCAATGTTTGTTGTGCGCCGCGGAAGCCCTAATTAGCCAAATCAAAAGCACACACAAGAACAATAGTAGACCACAATGCACACAAGCCAACCAATCACAGCAAGTACACAAGATATACATGGTTCGGCAATATGCCTACATCCACGGGGCAAGGAGGGGGGAGTTTCACTAATAGAAATCAAGGGGAATACAAATTAGGGTTACAAATCTTACCCAAAACCCTCAATAACTCACTTGATCTCTCCAATAGACTCCAACAAAAGAAGCCCTAGAAAATCCCCTTCAGCAGCTCAAAATCTCCCTTGCATAAACCCTAGAACAACAACTTGGGTATTTATATGAAACCCAGTGGAAACGGGTCTGGAAAACAGACCCAGGCCGAAACCCGATAGTCGGTCGACCGCAGCACCACTGCCGGTCGACCGCAAATTATCCCGAGGCCCAGTCTGCTCTCTGGATAAATCGCGGTCGACTGCATCGTCTCGTCCGGTCGACCGCCCAAAGTCCAGAGGCACACTAAGAGTTGTGTGCACATATCGGTCGACCGCAGAACCATTGCCGGTCGACCGCCCAACTTCCAGAGGTATACCTCTGATTTTTCACCAACTCTACAAATCTCCACCTCAGCGAACGTTTATGCCAAAACTGAGCCGACATCAAAACAACCCCAATTGACTTCAACCGGCTGCATCTGCAAGACTGCCTACGTATCCTCTTGCCCAAGGAATCAAGTCGAACGTAGTTCATCCAAATGGCCGCCAACGGCCTCAACAACGAAGAATGTTCAATAAATTCAAATAGTGACCAAACGTCACACCTGGTACAACTTTGGTCAACATATCAGCAGGGTTATCCTTAGTGTGGACCTTCTCCAACGTGGCATCACCATCATCCAATACGTCACGTACAAAGTGAAATCTGACATCAATGTGCTTCGTGCGTGTATGGTAGACTTGGTTCTTCGCCAAATAGATAGCTGACATACTATCACAATATACCTGAATGGTCTCCTGTGCAATTCCCAAATCATCCAACAAGCCATGTAGCCACAAAGCCTCCTTCACTGCTTCAGTCACCGCCATATATTCCGCCTCCGTAGTAGAAAGCGCCACTGTAGACTGAAGAGTGCATCGCCAACACACCGGTGCACTAGCCAATGTAAAAGTGCTTGTCAAGATCTCCGGCATAGTCTGAATCCACGTAGCCAATACAACCCTGCCCTGTCTCATCATTCTTCGCAAATATCAACCCAACATCCACGGTACCCTTAATATACCGTAGAATCCACTTTACGGCCTCCCAATGCCCCTTTCCGGGGTTGTGCATGTACCTAGATACCATGCTCACGGCCTGTGACAAATCTGGCCTCGTACACACCATAGCATACATCAAGCTACCCACTGCGCTGGCGTATGGAACTTTGGACATGTAGTCCCTATCCTCCACTGAAACTGTTGACATCAAAGCTGAAAGCTTAAAGTGGGGAGCTAATGGAGTACTCACCACCTTGGTATTGCCTTCAAAACTGAATTTCTTCAGCATCTTAAAGTGGGGAGCTAATGGAGTACTCACCACCTTGGTATTGCCTTCAAAACTGAATTTCTTCAGCATCTTCTGCAAGTAACTCCTCTGTGTAAGCTTCAATCTCCCCTTCACCCTGTCTCTCTCAATCTTCATACCCAGTATCTTCTTAGCCTCTCCCAGGTCCTTCATCTTAAATTTTGATGACAGCTCCTTTTTCAATTTCCCAATAGCTGAAGTGTTCCTGGAAGCTATGAGCATATCATCAACATACAATAACAAATAAATGTGCTCACCATCCTGTAGCTTGCGCATATAAACACACGGGTCATAAGGGCTCCTCGTGTACCCTCGGCCAATCATAAAGCTATCAAATCTCTTGTACCACTGTCGCGGTGATTGCTTCAGTCCATAAAGAGATTTCTTCAATTTGCACACCAAATCTTCTCTTCCTGCAGCTTTAAACCCCATAGGTTGTGTCATGTAGATCTCCTCAACTAAGTCTCCATGTAGAAAGGCCGTCTTCACGTCCATTTGGACCAAATCTAAATCCAGCTGTGCCACCAATGCCAATAGTATCCGAATCGACGAATGCTTCACAACGGGTGAAAACACCTCGTTGTAGTCAACCCCCTCAAGCTGTGCATATCCTTTAGCAACCAATCTGGCCTTGAACCGAATGTCCCCAATAGAAGATCCCTCCTTCTTAGCATACACACACTTGCAACCAATAGCTTTCTTACCCTTAGGTAGCTGTGCAAGTTCCCAAGTATCGTTCTTCTGAAGAGATTGCATCTCCTCCTCCATAGCATTCCTCCACCTAATAGAATCAGGGCTGGACTCTGCCTCCCTGAATGTGGCAGGAATCAAATCATCAACGACCTCCACCGATAAAGCATATGCCACCATGACATCATCATATCTAGCTGGCCGACGAATCTCTCTCCTCGGTCTATCTGCTGCAATGGACCCCTGAGCATGACCCTGCTCCTGAGCCTCACCATCCATTGTATCCCCCACATGCCCGACTGTCATCTCAACTCCTTCCTGTGTCACCTCTGTAGGAGTCTCTATGGGAACAGTGCTAACTGGAGTGGGTGGAGTCACATCATCCTCCACCTGCTGTGATATCCCTCCTGTCTGATCTTCCTCCACCTGCTGAGGAACTCGATGCTTCATCATGTACGTCTCATCGAATGTGACATCTCTGCTAATGATCATCTTCTTGTCTTGTGGATCCCATAATTTGAAGCCTTTTACACATTCTCTAAATCCCACAAAGATAGCCTTCCTCGCTCTCGGATTCAACTTCCTATCACTAATATGAAAATAAGCTGGACACCCAAATATCCGAAGAGTCTCATAATCACTAGCCACAGAACCAGACCAACGCTCCAAAGGAGTCTTTCCCTCTATCGCAGTGTACGGCAACCTATTAATGAGATGGCTCGCATAAACTAACGCCTCGGCCCAAAAAGATCTAGTCAATTCACTCTGCGTCATCATACATTGCACCTTCTCCAGCAAGGTACGGTTCATCCTCTCTGCCACCCCATTCTGTTGCGGTGTCTCTCTAACTGTGAAATGCCTTCTAATGTCGTGATCCCGGCAAAACTGCAGAAATGGATCACTCTTGTATTCTCCACCATTGTCTGAACGAAGAGTCTTCACCTTTCTACCTGTCTGCAGCTCCACTTTCTTCTTCCACTCCACAAATATATCCAGGACCTCATGTTTATACTTCATGGTATATACCCAATTCCTCCTGAAATAATCATCAATGAAAGTGACAAAATAATTTGCCCCACCAAGCGATGTGTGCTTAGAAGGGCCCCAAACATCTGTGTGAATGTAGTCTAATATACCTTGGGTGTTGTGAATTGTGGTGCCAAACTTCACTTTAGTCTTCTTCCCAAGTATGCAATGCTCACACAGCTCCATCTTGCAGGTCTTTGCACCTTTCAATAGCCCCTGTTTTGCCAATGACTGAAGGGACTTTTCACCTGTGTGTCCAAGCCTTATGTGCCATAGTGTGGTAGTGTCCTCCTCTGTGGTGATAGAAGCAGCCAGACCCCCTGTAACTGTCTTGCCCTTCAAGTAGTATAGGTTGTTTTCCCTGACACCTCGCATCACCACCATGGATCCCTTCATGACCTTCAAACTAGCATCCTCTAATATCACTCTATAGCCGGATGCCTCTAAAGTCCCAAGAGAAATGAGGTTCTTCGTCAACTGCGGCACGAACCTCACATCTTTCAATTCCTTAGTCACCCCGTCATGCATTCTGATTCTGACTGAGCAAATTCCACTAATAGGACAAACGTGATCGTTCCCCATAAGCACCACGTCTCCTCTCTTCAACTCCTCAAAGTTGGTAAACCAATCCCTCTTAGGGCAAATATGAAATGTAGCTCCCGAATCAAGCACCCACTCCGTAGAGTCGGCATAACAAACTGATGGTAGTATGGGACAAGAATAACCGGAAGAATCTGAATCTGAAATGTCGCCAACAACCTTAGTAACATTAACCTCTGAAGCTTGTACAGCTTTTCCCCTTTGCTTCCCGGCTCTATCCTTCAACTTTGGGCACTCATTCTTCCAATGTCCCTCTTCTTTGCAAAAGGCACATTGATTTCTACCAACACTTTTATGGCCACCCCTATTCTTTGATTTTGAGCGGTTGAACTTTTGGCGGTTTGGACTACGGCCTCGAACTGCAAGTGCATCACCCGATGTCTTCTCGGAGGGCTCATAATCATTCTTCCTCAGCTCATAATTCACCAATGCCGAGGTCATCTCCTTGTAGCTAACTGTAGTTCGCCCATTAATCATAGTGAGAACAAAGGTACTAAATTCATCATCCGGTAACGAACACAATAGTAACATCGCCTTGTCTTCATCCTCCACCATGATATCAACATTGGCCATATCCGAAATTAGCTTTGTGAAGTTGTTAACATGCTCTCGAATGGAAACTCCTCTCTTCATCTTGAATTGGTAGAACCTTTTCTTCAAATGAAGCCTATTCTCAATGCTCTTTGTCAAATATTTTTTATTGAGCGTTTCCCACAATCTCTTTGCTGATGTCTCGTTCATCACATCATAAATGAGATCCGGCGTTAGGCATGACCGAATAACCCCACAAGCCCTACTGTGTATTTTCATCCAAACCCTATCATCAATCTCCTCGGGTTTCTCTTGAAACTCAAAAGTCTCCTCTAAATTTTGTGCATCTAAGGCGTCCATTACTTGACACCTCCATAAACCGAAGTTAATCTTACCGTCGAATTTTGGGACATCAATTTTAGGGTTATTGATGCTCAAATTTTGGATCGCCTTTGTCAAAGCCGGCCCCAATATACTAGTAGCACTAGAACTAGCCCTGCTTGTATCACCCATATTGTAGATCTACTCTCCCAACAAGAACCCAACAATGAATCCTTCGAATAAACTCCCAAATCCAACCCGGAGCTCTGATACCACTTGTTGTGCGCCGTGGAAACCCTAATTAGCCAAATCAAAAGCACACACAAGAACAATAGTAGACCACAATGCACACAAGCCAACCAATCACAGCAAGTACACAAGATATATGTGGTTCGGCAATATGCCTACATCCATGGGGCATGGAGGGGGGAGTTTCACTAATAGAAATCAAGGGGAATACAAATTAGGGTTACAAATCTTACCCAAAACCCTCAATAACTCACTTGATCTCTCCAATAGACTCCAACAAAAGAAGCCCTAGAAAATCCCCTTCAGCAGCTCAAAATCTCCCTTGCATAAACCCTAGAACAACAACTTGGGTATTTATATGAAACCCAGTGGAAACGGGTCTGGAAAACAGACCCAGGCCGAAACCCGATAGTCGGTCGACCGCAACACCACTGCCGGTCGACCGCAAATTATCCCGAGGCCCAGTCTGCTCTCTGGATAAATCGCGGTCGACCGCAGCGTCTCGTCCGGTCGACCGCCCAAAGTCCAGAGGCACACTAAGAGTTGTGTGCACATATCGGTCGACCGCAGAACCAATGTCCGTCGACCGCCCAACTTCCAGAGGCATACCTCTGATTTTTCACCAACTCTACAATGTTTTGGCTCAGTGCGAGATTAGGAAGGGCTGTAACTGAAAAGAAAAAAAAAGTTATAGGGTTTCCAATGTTCAAGGATTTCAATCAAGTTTTACGTCTGGTTCCGACAAGAGTGGGACATGGGCAGGAATCTAAGATTTCCTCTGACCATTGTATTCATGCCTTATCACACCATAATTAATGTATTATTAATATCTATCTATCTATCTATACAATAAATGAGGTGTCATTTAGGGCCCGTTTGGATAATGAAAGTATTAGAAGTAAGAAGTAGGTTATAGAAGTATCTTTCAAAGCTATGAAGTAGGAAGTAGTGGAAATAGCATTTTTTTGTTTGTTTCATATATTTTTAGAAATAATAGAAGTAGAACTTCTTCCTCTTCATTTACTTTTTTTGTTTGGATAACATTTGGAAATATTATTAGGAAGTAATTTTATCAATGAAAAGTTGTTAGAAGTAACTAATAAAGGAAATATTAATAAAAAATTATTTATGTCATAATTAATATAACTAATAAAGGAAATATTAATAAAAAATTATTTATGTCATAATTAATATGCATTTCAACTACTTTCGTGCTACTTCTGAGTATTGAGGATTAGAAAAATATTTTGGAAGTAAGGATGACACGTAGGCGTCACATAAGCATTTAGGTAAGTATTGGAAGTAAGTTTTTCAGAGAACCAAACATATTTTTTGCTTGGAAATAGCAGAAGTAGCCTCTACTTCTTTTACTTCAGCTACTTCACAATTACTTCCGTGCAAACAAACAGGCCCTTAGCTAGCAATTGGTTAGGTAAGAGATTAAAAAGACTTAACCCCTTTTTAATCCGCTAGACATAAAAAATCTATGCAATGGTTAAAGTGAGTTAACCCTCTATAGTTTGGCTAACGCAAAAAATACAGAATGGTTAAGTTAACCCTTCTAGAGGGATTAAAATAAGTTCAACCCCTTAAAATGAGAGGTTTATTAATACTCCTATTTAGAAGAATTAAAAGTTAACTTCTCTATTTATAAAGAAAATAGTCAAAACCTTGTCATTCCCAAACATTAAAAATGATCACAATTGTTAAAATAAAACATCTTTAACCGGTTAATAATTTAGTCCTTCGAATTGTCGGATAGGCTACCTACATTAGTCATTCTCCTTAATTCCTCCTCCTTAACGCTTTGCCAAAGAGAGCCTAAAGTAATACTCTGAAATACCACATGTCAAAATTCTAGAGCATTGACACGTGTCATATTTTTAGAAACGTGTTACTATTAATCTTCCATTTCAAATTCTCCTACCTAATTAACTCATTTCAATTTATTTCTAATTAAACTTCATCTGTTGCTACCCATGACCTTTCAATTTCTTTCCAAATAGACTCATGCACATTTCTCCTTCAGTCTCTCGCTCAATTAGTATCACTTTTCTCCCTCAATCTCTCTCCGTTCTACTTTAACTTTTCTCTCTATTCGGTAACTATCTCTTTGTTTTCGTCAAAAGTTGGTCTCGTTGTGGAATTCATTATATCTTCGGTCGATTACAACAAATTCAAAAGAGATAGTCTTTTTATAAGACTCCTTTTACACAACAAAAAAAAAATACAACTTTTTAGAAACAAACGCAGGATCGTTGTTTGGATCGCTGCTTGCGTGGGATCTTTGCCTGTGCCGGGGGTGCGTTAGCCCGTGGACCACCAAATCACAGATTCTGATTGAATCATGAGGGGTTTAATGATTCTTCCTTCGTTTATCGAAGTGAGAATTTAAAACGAGATCTTATCAAAGTAAGATAGTCGTTCTTCTTAAGATCAAGTCAAAGCTCGAATCTCAAGGAATGGCCAGAAGCTCAGGAACTCTGCTCTCTCTGCTCCAAAGTGCTAAAAAATGATCAGCCCCTTTAAAAATCGACCTCATGGGGGTATTTATAGCCCCTAGGACTAACTGCACTCCCGAGACAGTGTTTGCTGTCTCGGCCCACGAGACAGTAAACACTGTCTCGGAAACAGTAACTGTTTGGTAGTTTTCTTGTAACTGCCTTTCCACGTTTTACAACTTTGTTATTTTGGCAGTTATCAACGTGATTCTCGCCCACGATGTTTTCCACGTCCTTGGTAGTTAATGGACACGTGGCGGCGGTTACAAAACAGTTTCTGATCTTTTGAAGGCTGTCTTGCGGGCGAGACAGTAAATACTGTCTCGTGTGCGAGACATCGAAATACACTGTCTGCGCATCGGCGAGACAGTCAAGTCTGTCTCGCGTGCGAGACAGTAAAGACGTGCGAGACAGACCATACTTGCATTTTTTGAATGATTTCCTCTTGAGCTGTATTTGGATATCTTTTCAGCATTTTTTGACGCCTACAGATACCCCCTCCAAAGTATTCCAGACTCATTCTTGTATAGAGAAGTCTGGGATACTTTGGATAAGATAGATTTTACTTACGATCCCTTCAATACTTGGTTGAGTAGATCGTGTAGAGGAATCCATAAAATGGCTTCAGCCCTTGATCTCTTCATCCATTAGTCTATTCAGTTCTTTGTAGAATAGCTAATATTTCTCCGGCACTGCGTTTATCGCTTGACCGTTGTTGAGATCTTGAATCGAGGCTGGTATTTCCATATTGATGCTTGTATGTCTATTGAGAGTTCGTCAGGTTATCCTTAAGAATATTCAGATTAATATTCTCCAGAAACTGCCTGTCGAATATAGGAAAACAGTTTAGAATCGTGTACCTATTGGAGTAACATGGTCCCCTTTTTTGTTGGTAGAGATAAACCCAAATCGGAGAGGAAGAATTTTATATTCTATCTCCTGGTCTCTTGTTTGTTGGTAGAGATAAACCCGAAATCGGAGAGGAAGAATTTTATATTCTATCTCCTGGTCTCTTGTTTGTTGATAGAGATAAACCCGAAATCGGAGAGGAAGAATTTTATATTCTATCTCCTGGTACAAAGGAAATTTGTAGAGATAAACCCAAAATCGGAGAGAAAGAATTTTATATTCTATCTCCTGGTCTCTTGTTTGTTGGTAGAGATAAACCCAAAATCGGAGAGGAAGAATTTTATATTCTATCTCCTGGTCTCTTGTTTGTTGGTAGAGATAAACCCAAAATCGGAGAGGAAGAATTTTATATTCTATCTCCTGGTCTCTTGTTTGTTGGTAGAGATAAACCCAAAATCGGAGAGGAAGAATTTTATATTCTATATGATCCTAACTGTTTAAAGGTTTGATCGTTCAATTTGTGGACCTCTCGTTCATGGAAGGAATCGAGAGGGGATTTTGGTTTTGGTCCTAACTGTTTAAATGTTTGACCAGATGGAAGTTTTGAGACGACCCTAACTGTAGGAAGGTTTGATCGTTCAATTTGTGGACCTCTCGTTCATGGAAGGAATCGAGAGGGGATTTTGGTTTTGGTCCTAACTGTTTAAAGGTTTGACCAAGTGGGAGTTTTGAGGTGATCCTAATTGTTGGAAGGTTTGATCACTCGATTTATGGGCCTCTCGTTCATTGAAGGAATCGAGAGGGGATTTTGGTTTTGGTCCTAACTGTTTAAAAGTTTGACCAAGTGAGAGTTTTGAGGTGATCCTAACTGTAGGAAGGTTTGATCACTCGATTTATGGACCTCTCGTTCATTGAAGGAATCGAGAGGGGATTTTGGTTTTGGTCCTAACTGTTTAAAGGTTTGACCAAATGGGGACTTGAGACGATCCTAACTATTTAAAGGTTTGATCGTTCAATTTTTAGACCTCTCGTTCATAGAAGGAATCGAGAGGGGATTTTAGCTTTGGTCCTAACTGTTTAAAGGTTTGACCAAATGGGAATTCGAGACGATCCTAACTGTTTAAAGGTTTGATTGCTCAATTTGCGGAGCTCTCGTTCATGGAAGGAATCGAGAGGGGATTTTGGCTTTGGTCCTAACTGTTTAAAGGTTTGACCAAATGGGAATTTATGAGGGAAGATTGATCCAACGAAGTGATCGAATCTCATCTCAGCAAAAGAGTATTCAGAAATCACCGTGGGGATGTAGTGTTTATCATTTTGTTTGTAATGATTGGGTTATCCCTAAGAAAATTATATATAACATTCTTTCGGGAACTTTCGTTACACGAACCATCCACCCCCAGCTTTCTTCGCGAAACTGGGTCTAACATCATACTGAGTTACATAACCGGGTTATCCTTAAGAATATTACATGTAAAAATTCTCCAGGAACTTCCCGTCAAGAGTGGGAAACAGTTTAGACTCATATACTTATTGGAGTATTGAGGAGCAGTTTATACTCGTATACTCTTTGGAGTGAGGGAAAACAGTTTATACTCGTGCACCCAATGGAGTTAAGGAGAACAGTTTATACTCGTGTATCCAATGGAGTTAAGGAGAACAGTTTATACTCGTGTATCCAATGGAGTTAAAGAGAACAGTTTATACTCGTGTATCCAATGGAGTGAAGGAGAACAGTTTATACTCGTGTATCCAATGGAGTTAGGGGAAACAGTTTATACTCGTGCACCCAATGGAGTTAAGGAGAACAGTTTATACTCGTGTATCCAATGGAGTTGGAGTCGTCTTTACTTGACTTGTTTCGCCGTTATGACGCCAGAGTCAATTAAGTCTTGGATTTTGTTTTTGAGTCCGAAGCAAATCTCGGTGGGATGAAGAACCCTTCTGTGGTACGCACAGTAGTTTGGATCCGTAACCCTCTTAGCTCCCTCCTGATCTTTAATAGGTGGTAGCTCGATCTTGTCGTTGGCGAGGAGGTATTTCAAGATGGCTGGAGCTTCATCATCTTCGAAAGAATACTCCTTTTGAAACCTCGGATCGGGAGTCGCGTTCCCAGTGATTGCAGATGTCGTCGGTCGGCTTCTCTCAGCTTTCTTTCTTTTAAGAAAATGTTCATCTTGTTCACCGCGCATTTTCAAATCTTTCCAAGTTTTGGATGGTACGACCCCCAGGGCTTCCAGGACATCGATAGAGAGATTATTATGGCATGTTTGCAGGATGAACTCCTCTGTAACCGGATCTCTACAATTCATTGCATTGTTACGGAAGCGCTTGACAAAATTATCGACTGACTCTCCGTCTTTTTGCTTCTCATCTAAAAGGGATCCGATTGACACTTCGGTGTCATCATCAAAGAAATTGCTGAGGAACAAACTTTCCATGTCATCCCAACAATTGATGCTTCCTGGCTTGAGACGTCTGTACCAATCGAAGGCGGGCCCACGAAGGGTGCCAACGAATGACCGGACCATTAAAGCCTCATTTCCAGAGATCATGCCCAAATGAGACTTGAAATAAATTAAGTGCTGAATAGGCGAGCTTTTCCCGTCAAACGGTATGAAGTTAATCAAATTGAATTTTGTCGGGTACGGTATTGAATCTCATTCTCTTGGATAGGGACATGGAATACCCGTCTTTTTCACTTCTTGAGCCGTCATCAAAGCATTGACTTTATTTTCAAGCTCTTTCATTTTCTCGTCATCGTCTATGTCTTTATTCAAAGGACGTTGAGAAGAATGAGTTAGGCCACCCCTTGCAAAGGTGCCATTGAACCACCCCTAATATCGTTATTGGGAGGGTGCGTTAAACCACCCCCGGCGTTATTACTATTGGGAGGTGTATCAGCCATAATGACTTCATCCACTTCTGGATCACTATCATCTGCCACATTCTGAGTGTGGCGGCTGGATTCAGCTCGCTGACTGGACTCTGGAGGTTGAGGCCGTTGAGCTAGCAATTCCCTCATTTGTTGGATAGCCAACTCCATCTCTGTCTTCATCTCAGCTCTAATTTCTTCACGTTGTTTGGCTAGAGCTTCTTGAAGTATTTGAACGAACTGATCAGAATTTATTGTGAGTACTTCTCTGGTTTGTCCTGTGCTAGATACCGTATCATCCGAAGCGATCGCAGAACAAGTGTCCGAGAGCTCATCCTCTGATGACATTCCTTCATGCATTTTCTTGTAGTCTCTACGCCTGATAGCTCCTAGCTGGAGTCGAGACATCCGTCGGGCAATTCTTGAATCGACTTTTCCTCCCGGGGAAAAGTTGGGGTTTGGTTCACTTGAATGTCACTTAGATTTTCCTTTATCGGCCATGTTGATGGTGACTTCAGGGAATTCATCCTCTTGAATAGCAAGCTTCTTGTTGAAACGTCTCGGTTTGGACTTTAACATTTTAGTAAAAAGTATCTGGAATACAGAAACTTTCGGCGGAATGGCTTTAAAGCAGTTGCATTTGGACAACACTGCTTTGATAAGTTTTTCACATACACAATGACGATTCGTTTCTTGAACAGTCCTTTTATGTGATTTGTTTCCACCTTTAGTTTGATAGTACAACTCGTCAGCATGGTGACCAGAGCAACCTATCTTCTGTTTTTGTGTTTGAACCTTGTTAACATACCCAGGATGACTTGTCGTTGCCTCTGAGCGATCCAAGGTTATGTCAAGAGTCATACGTTTAGAACCACCCCCTTGCGGGTGTGGAGTCTTAACGGGCTCCGAATGCTGATTTTGCACAACTCCAGACTTTGGAATCCAAACTTGGTAGAGTTTCGGTGGTTCTTTGGCCACCGTTTCCTTCATCCTTTCTCGTCTTTGTTGTAAGAGAGCACGGGCATGAGCAGCGTTTGCACGACGTTTTTGTATACGTTCTTTAAGGGTCGAATGAGCCCTTTTGACAATAGTCCATTCTTCCGTGAGTTTAGCAAAGACATAAGTGATTGGTCGTTGAGACAACTGAACCACTCGATGCCTCCTCGACTCTAAGTCCGCATGATAACGAACTTCGTCGGGTTGTTCCAAGGCCTTAGTCATTTGGCGAGCACGGCGTTGGCGTTGTCTCTGAAGAGCTCTTTTCGTCAATGCAGGCGGGCTTTGATTTAATGACTCCTTAATTGAAGAATAGTTATTATGAGCAGAGAGGTTGCGAGTAGAATCCTCAGCAACAATTAAGCGAGAGTCTTCATCTGTAGTGTTTGACAACTTCAACAAAGATGAAATCTTCCTGCATTTGCGAGGCGAGGAAGACTTTACAGATGAGGATGATAAATACTCCTCAAACTTTGCTTGGTCGAACTCATACTCGACCGTTGATTCAACCGGGATCTTGATGGTTGGTTTCGACACGACGGTCTCGACAGCGAGACCGTTGACTCCCACTATGGTCGCCAGCTTGTTTTCGTCAAAAGTTGATCTCGTTGTGGAATTCATTATATCTTCGGTCGATTACAACAAATTCAAAAGAGATAGTCTTTTTATAAGACTCCTTTTACACAACAAAAAGAAAATTATAACTTTTTAGAAACAAACGTAGGATCGTTGTTTGGATCGCTGCTTGCGTGGGATCTTTGCCTGTGCCGGGAGCGCTTTGACTCGTGGACCACCAAACCACAGATTCTGATTGAACCGTGAGGGGTTTAATGATTCTTCCTTCGTTTATCGAAGTGAGAATTTGAAACGAAGATCTTATCAAAGTAAGACGATCGTTCTTCTTAAGATCAAGTCAAAGCTCGAATCTCAAGGAATTGCCAGAAGCTCACAAATTTCACTGTTCTCTCTGTTCTCTCTGCTCCAATTCGCTCGATAAATGCTCGATCATCAGCCTCCCCCCCAAAAAATGATCGCAGGGGGTATTGAGACAGTGTTTGTTGTCTCGGCGGCCGAGACAGCAAAGACTGTCTCGGGTTCCGAGATAGTAAAGACTGTCTCGGCCCACGAGACAGTAAACACTGTTTCGGAAACAGTAACTGTCTGGTAGTTTTCTTGTAACTGCCTTTCTACGTTTTACAACTCTGTTATTTTGGCAGTTATCAACGTGATTCTTGCCCATGATGTTTTCCACATCCTTGGTAGTTAATGGACACGTGTCGGCGGTTACAAAACAGTTTCTGATTTTTTGAAGGCTGTCTTGCGGGCGAGACAGTAAATACTGTCTCGCGTGCGAGACAGAAAACACTGTCTCGCATGGCGAGACAGCAAAGGCTGTCTCGCGTGCGAGACAGCCCATACTTGCATTTTTTGAATGATTTCCTCTTGAGCTGTATTTGGATATCTTTTCAGCATTTTTTGACGCCTACACTCTTCAGCAATTATTTTTTCATTTTCCCTGCAATCATCCCTGATTTATTAAGATGAAACTATTTGTCCTTATTGTTATCATCGCAAATACAATGAAAAAATAGAAAATAACTGGAAATTGAAAAGATCGTGCAATGGCTCCACTCTTATCGATTGCAACGTCCCTTCATGTCCTAACTCCAGTTTAATGTAGGACATAGAATAAGGAAAGCATTTAGGACTTGTTTGGATTGAGGGGAATAAGGGAGAAGGGAAGTTATGGGAACCATTCACCTTGTTTGGGAACACTTAGGAGTTAAAGTTATT
This sequence comes from Asparagus officinalis, assembly GCF_001876935.1. NCBI lineage: Eukaryota > Viridiplantae > Streptophyta > Magnoliopsida > Asparagales > Asparagaceae > Asparagus > Asparagus officinalis. The sequence goes on from NC_033797.1 coordinate 104,640,569, forward strand.
CACCCTAGTTCCCCTTAGTTCACCCCTTAATAGTATAAAATTTGTTACCCCCAAATTGGGGTGTAACCAAGGGGAAGGGAACTCTCTTCCCTTCCCTTCTCTTCTCTCACCTAGCTTCCCTTAACTTTCCTTAACCCCATTGAAATCCAAACACGCCCTTAAGCAACAAGAAGAAAAGGAGTCCTCACTTTATCTTTTCAGATCAGAAACACTGGCGTGCTTCTTGACTAAATCAGGTGTGCGAACATCTTCATTTTGATCTTAAATTTATTAAATTTAATTTGTTAATTGTGAAATTTTATCATGTATGATAAATTTTAATAGCATGATTTGGAAGACAAATTATAAGTTTTATTTTTTTTAAATACTTATTCTTATTCTTCTTTCACACAATGAATGAAAAGGAATCATAACATGTATGTTTAATTCCTCACTTATCATTCTAGATAGTATTAAAGAAAATCATGTCCAAAGTTTTTTCTTGAATTGATTATAAACCAAGTAAACTAAAAAGAGATGATCTCTTTATTTAGTTTACTCAAATCACTAAATATCATGTGAAGCTAAATTTTTTTATGTTTTTTTTATGTTTTTAGGAAAAAGAAGATTTTCTAATAAAGTGGAAGATACAAATTGGGGAAAGAAAATTCAGAGGAGGAAGAAGAGATTAAACATGACGAGTAATGGGGATTTACATTTTTTAGATGTCTCTCTAAATTTTAGAGGATTAACTCTGATGGGTAGTTTGAAGTAGGGTGACTGGAACTTGTTAGAAATGTATATCATGCAAGGGATTAATCTTTTGAGTTAGTTTGAAGAGAAATTATATGGTTTCAATTTGCATTATCTCCTCTTTTTTACTTGTGGGGATTTTAGATAAATCTCTTGCGTACTCTCATTCAATAACTTTATTTATCAATTCACCAGTATTGATATTTATTTATTAAAGTAAATATTCTTGAATACATGTTGCGGATTTTAGATTTGGAGATTACATTTTTAATTTTTCTCCCATTTTAACTCTGTCTATCAACACCCTTAATAAATTTGAAGCGTAAATCCAAAACTAATGGCTAAAAAATGGGATCGGCATCCTCTCAAATTAGGTAGTTATTGGAAAGTGTCGAATTACTCGGATCATTATACTTTATTCTAATTTCAAGTGCTATGATGAAGCTACATATGACTTGAATATTATCTTGAAAATCAGTATTATCTTCAAAACCCTACTTGGGTCCATCTAAATTGTTGGAATTAGAATAGAAAGTAGAGATTGCAGGAATTGGAAACTCTTTACTTACCACCTAATTGGAGAGGATCCAAATCTAAAGAAAAATTAGTAAGAGAAAAATCACAGTAGAAGAATTTTATTACATTTTGAGCAAATATTTATATTGAAAGTCAATGTTTATCCCTTTTTAATGGGAAATTCCACAGCATCGCGTACTCATTGCCTTTTCCCGCAATGTTCGGTTCAGTCTCTCCGCGACCCCGTTCTGCTGTGGTGTTGACCTGACTGTCCAGTGTCGAACAATGCCCTCCTGATCACAGAACTTCTTGAAAGCACCATCTGTATACTCTGTACCGTTGTCAGATCTTAGTGTCTTCAATTTCTTGCCCGTCCTGTTCTCAACCATTGCTTTCCACTTCTTGAATGTCTCGAATACCTCATTCTTATGCTTAAGAAAATAAATCCAAGCATATCTCGAATGATCATCTATGAACGAGACAAAATACCTGGAACCACCCTTGGAAGTTGTCTGAGCCGGACCCCAAACATCCGTGTGCACATAATCTAGTATACCTCTGCTCTTGTGATTGCTTTTCAAGAATTGGACCCTGTGCACCTTTCCATACACACAATCCTCACAAAAATCCATGCAAGGTTTCTTCAGATTCTTCAGCAAACCCTCCTTACCAAGCAGAACCAGACCCTTCTCTGACATGTGCCCAAGCCGCCTATGCCATAACCGGGTGTGCTCACATGGGTCTCCACCACTTCCATCAGTTCCAACCGCTGCATCTCCTGTCACCGTCGTACCCGAGAGAGTATATAGATTACCGTGACGAACACCCTTCATCACTGTTAGGGAACCTCGAACAACCTTCTTTACTCCGTTCTCTGTAACAATCTTGCAGCCACCGGAGTCTAATGCACCCACTGAGATAAGATTCTTCCGCAAATCAGGAACGTGCTGTACGTCCGTTAGGGTTCTGACCACTCCATCATGCATCTTGATTTTTATATCACCGAGCCCCACCGTTTTACAAGCATGGTTATTCCCCAGCAATACAGTTCCACCATCAATGCTCCTATAGGTAGTAAACCACTTCCTATTTGGGCACATGTGGTAAGAGCAACCTGAATCAAGTATCCACTTACCGGAGGTATCTTCGCCACCCGTAACAACATAGCATTCTTTATCGCTCCCTTCCTCCGATGCGTAACTCGCCTCTTCCTTGCCTTCTCTTCTCTCGGTCTTGTTGTTGTTCTTTTTCCCACCTACTCTCTTGTTAGGACAGTCAACCTTGAAATGCCCAACTTCACCGCATTTGAAGCACGCTCGTCCCGCAAGGGGTCTCGATTTAGATCTAGACTTTCCTCCCTTGCCTTTTCCTCGCTTATTGCTCCTTCCTCTAGCAAACAATCCCTGCGCTTGTTCTTTGTTACCACCAGTAGTCATGTCACCGGTTGCAATCTTTCGAAGGTCATCCCCTAGAAGCGCCGTTCTAGTCTCATCCATCGTCAAATTGTCTCCCACAAGCATCAATGTTTGCACCAGGTTCTCATAAGACTTCGGCAGAGATAGAAGTAATAGAAGAGCCTGATCCTCATCTTCTACAGTCACATCGATGTCCTTCAGATCCGATATAATCCTATCGAACTTGTTGATATATTCCCGGATTGATGAGCCCTCCTCCATCTTGCAAGTATACAATTTGGATTTCAAATAGATCCGGTTTGTTAGACTCTTCGTCATGAAGGTGCTTTCTAACTTCAACCACACGCCCGCAGCCGTTTCCTCTCCATCTACCAAGAAAGCTACATCCCTTTCAAGGCAAAGGATAATCGACGCCCGTGCTTCCAGATCCAGCTCCTCCCAATCCTCATCAGACATATCCTTGTGCTTCTTCTCTTTTCCCGCCAAAGCTTTGTGCAATTTCTGCGAAATCAACGTGTTCTTCATCTGCATCCTCCAATAGGAAAAATCATTCTTCCCATTGAATTTTTCAATCTCGTATTTTCCAACTTTAACTGTTTTACTTGTTGACGCCATCCTCCGCTTGTATTAGTAAACCGCTTCTCTCAGAAAAAATTACCGAGCACCACCTCAAATCAGAAGCTACACCACTCCCAATCTGAATAACAGCTCTGATACCAATATAGCGAGGAGATAACTTCATTTAGGATCAGAGAGTTTAGAAGTAACAAGTGGTCAATATAACAAAGCCCCGCATGTACTGAAGACTATACCACGCGTACCTGAAAGAATCCCCATTCTCTACAAGCAATATCGAGCCTGCTGAGCTCGCCTTCATCAGCTTCAGAAAGCAATGACAGATCAATTACAGGTATTTCCAAAGAAAGATGAGGCACCACAGAACCCTGCATTTCTCTTAAATATATCTCTGGGATGTTTTCAGGGTCTTTCCTCACAATCTCTTGAACGCTATCTACTGGAATCGATTTCCCAAATTTAATTTCTTCTCCTGCTATTATTGTGCTCACATTTTCAGCTTCAATGCCCATCTTTTTTCTTTCCTTCCTTTTTATTTTTTTCCCCCCTGAAATAAAGTTTAAGTCAACTCTCTTACAAAGCTAGCACACAATGGGGTGATTATATTTAGATCCAGACATTGGAATTAGCACTAACTAAGAATCTATTAACCGGCATGGAGAAGATTCTTATGCTATTGAGGCTAGAACTTTTTGAATGGAAGCATATGGAATTTTGAGGGAGACATCCTCTAAATTTTATGGAAGGTCCCTTGATGCTTTAGTTTGTTCTTGTCATTTGACACTTACCAGCAAATGCTACGGTTGCTTTCACAGAAAAAGCTCCAACATACTAACATTGTAAATCGAGACCTTCTGGATAGGCTTGACCTTGGCTACAAAGTGTTCTATGCCAGTGTAACTACAAAGAGACCCTAGTTGTAAGCCAACAAGATGAAGCTTGAAGTTTGTAGATTCATGAACCTGTTCAGGATCCGTAACAACGCGGAAGTAAGAAATCTCGGAATCCACCATGAGACGCTCTTTGAATCTACAAAGAACAATATTCGGATCCACGAAGAGACAACCTCGAATCTATGAAGCAATATAAAAAAGAATTTTATTGAAGAAAAGTTATCTAACAGAGTTAGGGTTACATGTCTCTTCTTAAATAAAAATAAAATAAAATAAAAATTAACTCCTAATAAGACTAAAATTACAAAGAAATAGAAAGTATCAAATCCTACCTTAAAAAAGACTCCTTATAATAGAGAAGACAAATTAGTCCAACATGAATCAGTATTAAATTTGTTTCCTAATCGAAATAAACTTTAATTTTATTATTAAAAATATGCTAAATTCGGACTATTTTTGGTTTTTTCCAAAACTAGTGACACTGATGTGATTTCATAAATCTGTCAATCTGGATGACTTGGTTTTGTTGAGATAGAAGATTTTCATATATCTTATATCAGAACCTACCTTTTGGATTAGGAGTTATGGTTTTCTTCTTCTTTTTTTACTTTTTCTTTTTGTGATCATGTAAACAATTCATCAGCATCCGCATTTAACTCGTCAATGTCCCACTTGTCCATGAATTTGCTCGTTATGCGTCATACATCAATCTAGGATCGTTGAGACTATATGCTATAAAATTTAGAAAAATTGTATTGTTTTGATACCCTTAAACCCAACAAAGTTTATCTGTTAATTTAAAATCATTTGTTAGATTTGAGGAAGAATTGGAGCTTTTATGAGATATAAATTGCATTGCAAACATGTGATCGTTACGCTTCAACCAGGATACTTTATTCCACCTCTTATAGAGAATGACTTAAACAGAGAAATACTTAATTAACACAGTGATACATCGATACAAAATTCTACCCCATTCGCACACAACGAAACCATAGATAGTCAAATGAAATCCAATCCGCAAAATAATTTGATCAATGGACAACATCGTTACGGTGAAGATCATAATCCCAACAGGCATTGTGGGGGAGGTCAAAGCATCTCTACCGTAAAATCGATTTTTGACAGGATGAAAAATGAGCGGTCTAGAAAAATGGCGATTGTGCCAAGTCATATATGAAGGATTGGACTATTCTTCAAAAACATCTTTAGAATCGATGTGTCAGGGAGATTTTATGAGAAAAAACGCCGATGAAGCTTGGGAATTCCTAGAGAGTCTATCCGAGAAAACAATGCAGTGGGAAAACTGTGATGACAGGGTTTCATCTGTTTCCCAATCTAAGTCTAGTGGTCTTTCCCTGGAGTCAAACATTGCATCTGAAGCGAAGATGGCGACGATTCTGCGGAGGTTAGAAGCCTTAGAAGTTAAGGAACGAGCTCCGGCTCAAATCAATCATATTTCTGCCCCGGGATGTCATAACTGTCAGTCTCCTACCCACGTTTCAGAGGAATGTCCTCTTCTAGGAAACAACCATGCTTAGAACAGATGAACGCTGCATTCCAGCGTCCCAGAAATGATCCATTTTCTCCAACCTACAATCCAGGTTGGAGAAATCATCCCAATTTTGCTTGGAACCAAGGAAATTCTCATGGAAACCAAAACTTCATCCCCGCGTCGAACCAACAATTCCCTAGGGAAACACTGTCTCATTCAACGCACCAAATCAAAACTTCATTCCTGCGTCAAACCAACAATTCCCGAGGGGAAACACTGTCCCGTTCAACGCACCGAACAATTTTTCTAACCCACCTTTTCCAAACCAACATCCTCATCCTCACCAGCCTACAAATCAATCAAATTCCGATCATGACAAGCGTTTAAGTGTCTTAGAAAAGGGTTTAGAAGCTATGATTAAAGCTTCTACACAAACCACCAACATGTTGACTCAATCATCCACCACTCTAAATTCCTTCATGCAAACTACCGGCCAAGTGCTCAACTCGAACACACAAGCCATAGCCCGGTTAGAAACCCAACTTGGGCAATTAGCCGCTGCCGTGAGTGAGAGAGAAAAAGGAAAATTTCCAAGTCAAACTGTTGCAAACCCTAAAGACACTGGATCCAGTTCCAACAACCCAGCTCAACTGAATGCAATTCACACTCTGAGATCAGGAAAACAAATAGACAATCAGGTTAGAATGCCACCGGATCAAACCCCTTCTCCCATTCAAAACACTCCTTCCGATGAAACAATTCCTTCCGATGACCAAAATGCTGAACTTGAGATTGAGCCTGATCTAGATAGGTATAGGCCCACTGCCCCCTTTCCAGATAGACTCAAACTTAGGAAAAACTCCCCGCAGGTTGAGAAAATTCTAGAAACATTCAAACAGGTCAAGATCAACATCCCTCTCTTAGATGTAATCGAACAAATCCCTTCTTATGCAAAGTTCTTGAAGGACTTATGCACTAAGAAAAGAACCACAAATTCTAGAAACATTCAAACAGGTCAAGATCAACATCCCTCTCTTAGATGTAATCGAACAAATCCCTTCTTATGCAAAGTTCTTGAAGGACTTATGCACTAAGAAAAGAACCACCAACGTCCCCAAGAAAGTCTTCTTAGCTGCCAACCTCAGTGAAATTTTTTCAAAACCCATGCCGTTGAAATATAAGGACCCTGGTTTAAGGCACTTCTAGACTTAGGAGCCAGTGTCAACCTCCTTCCTTATTCAGTCTATCAACAGCTAGGTGTAGGAGAGCTTAAACCGACAAGATGCACTCTACAGTTAGCTGATAGATCTGTAAAAATTCCCAAAGGAGAGGTAGAGGATGTTCTGATCAAAGTTGGAGAGTTCATTTTCCCTGTTGATTTTATTGTCTTGGAAACGCAGCCCGTTTCCAATCTCAAAAGTCAAATCCCCGTCATTCTAGGAAGACCGTTCTTAGCCACCTCAAATGCTTTGATAAACTGTAGAACCGGTCAGATGAAACTATCTTTTGGGAATATGACTGTTGACCTCAATATCTTCAACTTAGGGAGACAACCTAGTGATCCATCTGATGAACCCATGGAAGTGAATTTCATTCAAGGAATATCCAGTGAACAACAAGAGGGAGAGTGTGAGTCTGATTCAAATGCATCTGATTTAATGATTGAGGAGCTTTCTGATGACGAACTTGAGATAGAACCGCTGGTCAATCATGTTTTTGCTGTTGGCTGGCAACGAGAACCTTTAGAGATAGAACCCCGAGTCCAGCTTCGCCCATCTGTGGAGGAACCCCCTAAGTTAGAGCTCAAACCTCTACCCGAAAATCTAGAGTATGCCTACTTAGGGGAGAACGAGTCTTTACCAGTTATCATTTCTTCTGAGTTGACTACCGGTCAAAAGGAAGCTCTCTTAGCCGTTTTAAGAGAGAATAGGGAAGCCATTGGATGGACCATGGCTGATATCAAAGGGATTAGTCCAACCATTGTTCAACACCGAATCCATTTGATAGATGATGCCAAACCTACTAGAGATGCTCAACGTAGGTTAAACCCAGTGATGAAAGAAGCCGTTAGGAAAGACATTCTGAAATGTCTCGATCATGGGATCATTTATCCCATTTCTGATAGTTCATGGGTGAGTCCAGTCCAAGTTGTTCCAAAGAAATCTGGGATCACCGTGATCCAAAATGAGGCTAATGAGCTGATTCCCACTCGAATCCAAACTGGATGGCGAGTCTGTATTGACTACAGAAAACTCAACTTAGCCACTCGGAAAGATCACTTCCCTCTTTCTTTCATTGACCAAATGTTAGAGCGTTTAGCAGGACACGAGTTCTACTGTTTCCTGGATGGATATTCAGGTTACAATCAAATCCCTATCGCTCCCGAAGATCAGGAGAAAACCACCTTCACTTGCCCGTATGGAACATTCGCATACCGACACATGCCTTTTGGCCTGTGCCGACGCATGCCTTTTGGCCTGTGCAATGCACCGGCCACATTCCAACGTTGCATGATCAGTATTTTTTCCGACATGGTAGAGCGATTTCTCGAAATTTTCATGGATGACTTTTCCATTTTTGGTGACACATTTTCCCAATGTTTGCATCATCTTAAACTGGTCCTAGAATGGTGTAGGGAGAAAAATCTGACTCTCAATTGGGAGAAATGTCATTTCATGGTCAAACAAGGCATTGTCTTAGGACATGTAGTTTCCAATAGGGGAATCGAAGTGGATAAAGCTAAGGTAGATCTCATTTCCAATCTCCCTCCTCCCAAAACTGTCAAAGATGTCAGATCGTTTCTTGGTCATGCTGGTTTTTACCGACGTTTCATCAAGGATTTCAGCAAAATTGCTAGACCCTTGACCAATCTCTTAGCCAAGGATACATCATTTGTCTTCTCCCCCGACTGCCTCAAAGCTTTCGAATATCTGAAAAAGGAGCTAACCACAGCTCCTATCATTCATGCACCGGACTGGACCTTACCATTCGAACTGATGTGTGATGCATCTGATTCTGCGATTGGAGTGTTTTAGGACAACGGTTTGATGGAAAACCGCATGTGATCTACTACTCCAGTAGGACTCTGAATGATGCCCAGCAAAACTACTCTGTCACAGAGAAAGAGTTTTTAGCTGTAGTCT
>NC_033797.1:104650338-104684093 GCF_001876935.1 Asparagus officinalis
CCAGATCTCACTTCTGCGTGCAATGATATCCCTGCTCCTCAGACCCACCCCAGAGTGAAACGATCCACTGGTGATCTCACTTCTGCGTGCAATGATATCCCTGCTCCTCAGACCCACCCCAGAGTGAAACGATCCACTGGTGTGAGCCTGGAAAATAACTAACAACCACGATATACAATCATGATGTCCCTACTCCTCAGACCCATCCCAGAGTGAAACGATCCATTGGTGCGAGCCTGGAAAATACATAAACATCCACATATCATTGCTCCTCAGTCCCACCCTAGAGTGAAACAATCCACTGGTGCGAGCCTGGAAAATAACCTACATCCACGATATGCAATCACGATAACACTGCTCCTCAGACCCACCCCAGAGTGAAACGATCCACTGGTGCGAGCCTGGAAAATAACCAATATGCAATCACGATAACACTGCTCCTCAGACCCACCCCAGAGTGAAACGATCCACTGGTGCGAGCCTGAAAAATACATCAACAATCCTAACCGCTCATATGAACCAAGACTTCTCACCCTAATTCTCGTAAATTCTAGGTCAACTACACACGAGGTTCTGGATCCTAACTATGTCATACAGGTCACTATAATCATGTACTTCTCATGATTCTCGACATGGAATAATAAATGCAATTACGCTAAGTGTCAATGTCATGAAGTGTGAACAGTGGTCGTGATCACATGCAAGAAACATCCGAGAGTAAATCTAATATTAACAATGCAAGATGAAACTACTATTAACAGATGTTTTGCACACGAAAATTGAAATCTCGGTTATTAATTCGAAGAATAATTTCCTTTAAAATTATCTCTCATTATAAAAATCTAAAATAATTCTTTTTCTCAAAACAAATTCTTTCTAAATATTATAAATTCTCTAAAATAAATCCATTATCAAATTAAATTCTTTTAACTTATTATAATTATTCTAAAAAACACTATTTATCACATATCTATTATTTAAGCCAATATTTATCACCAAACAACCCATGCAGATAAATACTTCATAGATAAACTATTCAAATAATTTATAACAGGTATAGAATTCAGATCTGAGTAAGAGGGATCTTGCCTAGGAGTTTCGTCGATCGCGTCGACACGCGAGGCTACGGCGTCACCGCGAGGCGACGAGCGACAAGGAGTGAGTGCGGCTAGGGATGTCGACGTGGGAATCTCGGCGTGGCCGGCATCTCTTCCAGTTGAGAAGATATCCTACTCATTCTTGCCATCCATTGTTGATCGAGTAAGCTTTGCTCTGATACCAATTGTGAGGATCTCAATCCCCTGTTGAACCTTCAAGCTTCATTTCTGGCCATGGCTGTGGCTATGGTGATACCTGAGAGAAAATAGAGAAGGAAATTGAGAGAAATGAGATAGATTGAAGAAGAGTTGTAGACAGGAAGTGAGAGAGGGTGAGAGAGAATTGAGAGACAAGAAATGAGAGTTTAGAGGAATCAACTAATTTCATTCATGATTTCATTCCTTTTACAACTTCCTATTTATACAGATCCAATTCTGAAGTTCAAGATTATGCACGTGCACACACAGCACACAGTCAAACAGAAAACAAACAGAGCAGAAAAACAGTTACAACTATAACTGTTTGGACTGAGCTGGACATCATATTTATTATAAGACCCTTGTAGTTAAAAGTGTTTGCCAGTCCACCCCCCAAGATTTGCGTATCAGTCCTTCAAGCTACGTATCAACCCCAGCTTTATAGTCTCAGGCTCTTGGCTTAGTTGACAGGTTATCAACCTGATCATTGGTCCCTGACAAATTCCCTCCCCTTAAATTGGACCTTGTCTCAAGGTCCAATGTAGGAAATTGTTTAACAAGTTCCCAGTAAGATTCATAAGCACCTTGCCGACATCCTTAACAGCTTCAGTGCTGCTAAGAATGATGTTGAAGCTGGCAGCTCTTCCACCTGCAGTGATGAAGTTGACTTTCTTTCCATCAACAAATGCTTTTCCAGGTTTCTTTTCGCGGAAATGAAATATCCATTCACTAGGATATTGACTACTATCTGCTCTAACTTCCACAGCTTTTTCAATAACCTTTTGATGTGGCGATGTAAAGTTTCGCAGCTCTCCTTCTCAGTTGCCTCCTTAGTCCAGAGGTAGATGTGGTAGCTGATGAACTCAGAGTACTTCACCAAATTCTTCAGCCTTCTTTCTTCCAAGTACTCCAACTGATCCTCTTTAAGGTACAGGGTAATCTTTGTTCCTCTGTTTGCAAACAACCTTTTAAGGTCGATTATAGAGAGCTCGCTGAAACTCCCAACAGCAAAATCAGCTTGCACCAGCTCGTACGCACGATGAGTGCCACTTAAAGCCACCGCCATCATTGTACAATTGTGAGCAGCGGTAACACCTCTTGAATCATCTTCAAATACTACACATTTGGAAGACTTTCTATCCAACTTTACAGCTGCTGATAGAAATCTATGAGCTATTGACTCTAATCCATCCTCCTCAGTGATAAAAGCCTGGAAATATTTGTTCAGTCCCAATAATTGTTCCATTGAAGTAGAATCGTCATCATCCTTTGCTCTAGCATGTATCACAACATCTGCAGCAACAGCTTCTTTGGCAGATTTCCTAATGGTTTCAAACAGCGAAGCCTTCTTTTGGCTACACAAGAAATGAATGTGCTTGCTCCTAAAAACCATGATTGTTTCTAGAATTTCATAGCCCAGCAGCCAAATATTCAAGGCTGAGGATTTTCCATTGAAATCAGCACTTCCTTGCAATTGAGGAGCCTGTTCCTTTCCTGAATTATTCTTGCTCAATTCAGCCATCATTCCATATTCAATACTTTTGAGCAAATCTTTGAAGGTATCTTCAATATTTTCCACCTTCCTGGAGACCAATTGTTTTCTAATCTCCAACCATTTATTCTTGACTACTAGGGTCGAACTAATCTTGAAAATCTGACCACCAACTTTCTCCTCGAGCTCGGCCCTCGAGATCCCCTCAGGAGGCACCACTGAAGAAACCTGAGCCTCCGGCGATCCGTTCAAAGCACAATTTTCTCTTCTTGATATTGGCCATGGTGGTTTCTTGAGTTTTGGCTTTCTGTGGAGGCGAGAAGATTGTGGCTTCTTCGTCTTCTTCCTACTTGAGATTGGCCATGGTGGGTTCTTGACTTTTGGCTTTATCTTGCTTGAAGCTCCAGCCTTCACAGCTTTAGCAACTTTAACAGGATGTGCCTTTGCGTCAGTTTTTTTGTTGGTAGCAAAACTGTGAACTGATTGGGATTCTCCACCGGAATCAACATCAAGAACCACTGGCTTCTTGTTCTGAACATCATCAGCTTGATCATTCGCAAGGAGTTGAGCACGAAAGCTTCTGGTAATTGGACCCGAAATTGGATGCAATGGCTTCCCTTCGACGATGGCAGGACGAGTGCCGACGACATTGCGTATGTCTCTGAGGGGTCGGCGATTCTTATCGTCTTGAGCAGCAACAACATTCTTGGCTTTTGCTTTTGGTATACCTTCACCAAAACTGTGTGATGGCTGAAATTCTCCACTTCGCCAAATTTCTGTAGACCTATTAGGGTTTCTGTCATGCCTTATGTAGTCAGAACTGTTGCCCTTCCTTGATTCTGAGCTCAAGTTCTCTTTCTGTGCTGATCCATGTCGTTCATCAAGATCTGCACGATAATCTGGCAATGGAACTTTGCTAAAAATGACATGCTTTCCATGCTAAGGACCAGAAGCATCTCTATTTTCCCAAGAACTGTCAGCCACTTCAAGATTGTGAGCTGGCTGAAATTCTTCACTGAAATTGGAGATTTGTATGGCTAGTCGACAACAACCATCATAAATGCAGCGCCCTTGTAGAGAATCCATTGCTTCGACCGCATTTTGATGGGATTGAAATTGTATACGAGCTTGAAAGCCAACTATGACGATCTTCTCTACAAACCCATATGGAGAAAACACTTGATGCAACACTTCCTCCGTTATAGGATAGATCATTGTGTGAATGGTGACGAAGAGGATTCTTGGATTCTTGTCGAGTGATGGCCTTGGATTCTTGGAGCTCCTGAGTTCTTGGAGAAGCTTTGTAGTCTCTTCCAGTTGAGAAGATATCCTACTCATTCTTGCCATCCATTGTTGATCGAGTAAGCTTTGCTCTGATACCAATTGTGAGGATCTCAATCCCCTGTTGAACCTTCCAGCTTCATTTCTGGCCATGGCTGTGGCTATGGTGATACCTGAGAGAAAATAGAGAAGGAAATTGAGAGAAATGAGATAGATTGAAGAAGAGTTGTAGACAGGAAGTGAGAGAGGGTGAGAGAGAATTGAGAGACAAGAAATGAGAGTTTAGAGGAATCAACTAATTTCATTCATGATTTCATTCCTTTTACAACTTCCTATTTATACAGATCCAATTCTGAAGTTCAAGATTGTGCACGTGCACACACAGCACACAGTCAAACAGAAAACAAACAGAGCAGAAAAACAGTTACAACTATAACTGTTTGGACTGAGCTGGACATCATATTTATTATAAGACCCTTGTAGTTAAAAGTGTTTGCCAGTCCACCCCCCAAGATTTGCGTATCAGTCCTTCAAGCTACGTATCAACCCCAGCTTCATAGTCTCAGGCTCTTGGCTTAGTTGACAGGTTATCAACCTGATCATTGGTCCCTGACATGGGGGCTAACGAGGCGGCGCGGTGGAAAGCTGAGCGCGGAGGGGTGCCGACGACGGAGTGGTTCAGGGACTGGACGCGGTCAATGGCGAGCTCGGGGTCTCAGGTCAGCAGGGAGGTTGGGCAGCTTTGTGGCGTCGGGTGGTGGTGCTGGTTGAGGGCGGTCGAAGGTGGGAGTAGAGGCGGTGATTAGGAGGAGGACGACGAGGGAGCGTCATGGTGATGGTGATGACGGTGGAGATAAGAGAGAGAACGAGAAAGATAGAAGTACAAGGGCGGCGTGAAAATGAAAACGAAGAGAGAGAGAGAGAGAGAGAGAGAGAGAGAGAGAGAGAGAGAGAGAGAGGGATTATATATATGAGAGAGAGAGAGAGAGAGAGAGAGAGAGAGAGAGAGAGAGAGAGAGAGGAATTGTATATATATGCAGGATATTAGGGTTTAGAGTTAGGATAATTAAATGAAAAAATAATTTAAATAATTAATTACGGGTATTTAAAAATTAAACTAATTACAAAATAATTATATATAAATAAAAACGTACATGTTGTGCTAATACAACAGTTGATACAAAATAGTCGAAAAATACACATATTGTACAATTCAACAAGAATAATTAATAATAAAAATATATTTACTTACGTTTAAAATCACATAATTATGGGATAAGTATCTACAAATTAAAACGTACTAGTTGTATTAATACAACAGTTAATACGTAATAATTAAAATAATACAGTAATTTGTACAAATAATATGTAATTAATAATTCAACGTAATACATGAAATAATACATAATTAATATTAATAATACAACGTATTATTTAAAAAAATAATATGTAATAATATCAATAATACAATAGATTAATTCTAGAAATTTTCACCCCACAAAGTTAATTTATAAATATTAAAATCATTTAAATAAATTTAAAACTTGGATTTTTAAATCGTAGAAATTCTAGAAAATCAAGAAAAAAATACAAATACTCTTTTAAAAATAATAATTAAATATTTTAAAATACCAAAAAATTTATTTTAACTAGTATCAAAATTCATGGTCCTTACACTTACACTTTGCATAATTTATATTTAGTCCTCGTGTTGGACATACATTTTACTCAGTCCCCGTGTTGAACATGCATTACCTTTTAGTCCTCGTGTTGAACATTCATTTCATTTATCCCATGCGTTGGACATTGGTTATATTCAGTCCATGTGTTGGACATCGGTTATATTCAGTCCATACGTTGGACATTGGTTATATTCAGTCCATGCATTGGACACTCGTTACTTTCAGTCCATGTGTTGGATGTTTACTTCATGCAGTCCATGTGTTGGACATTTAATCTATATAGTCTATGTGTTGGACACTTAATCGTTTTTCTCACATGACACTCATGTGAGTTCGACATGACACTATGTTTGGAAGTAGAAATGGGTTTTGTATTCTTTTAAGTTATTTGTTCTTGCATTAGATTTTGGGTTTGGTATTTAGGGATTTACAATTTGAGCTACATGGTATATATATGAGGGTTTCCTTGTTTGGATTATTTCGCTCAACGTACCTATGCTCGTGTTGTAACTTCCTAAATACTAAAATCCTCTTATACCTAGGTACTTACAATCTGAGCTACATGGTATATACATGAGGGTTTCCTTGTTTGGATTATTTCGTTCGACGTACTTATGCTCACGTTGTAATTACCTAAATAGGATTTGTGATTATATATATTATAACTGTATTTTCTGTATACAATGAGCCCTTTTCCTTGGGGTTGGTTGTGATGTTGTTCACTAGCGCTTTGACGCTCGTTGTCCCTCCCCCTTTCAGGTAACGAACCCGGAGCCCGGAGAGTCGCAGGTTGATGGTGAGGCACTTTAGCTTCGGCTATTCTATTATAGTTATATTTTACTTTTGAGCTCCACTGTAAGCTTTGTTTAGACATTTTGAGAGTTTATTCTAGAAGTTGTAAAGGCCGTGTGCCTTATTTCCTTTTATTCAGACATTTGTATTTGAGACTTGTTGAGAAATTCCAGTCCATTCACTTCAAACATTGACTTGTACTTTAGTATGTTAGATGATGAAGTATTAATTTAATCTCTATTATTTCATCAGTTGACTCTTGTATTATCTTTTACTTGCTTTTGTACCTACACCTATTATTTAACTCTACTAGAGAGATAGTAATTGTGATGGTGAAATATGTTATTACACGGTGTGGTGCATGGCAGGTTTGACATTCTTGGTTTTACCTTAGACTGCAGCCTTGTATGAACCCAGGGGCGTCACATATGGAGTTCGTCATGACGACTTTAAAAAATTCTAAGTGTTGAGACTCATTAAGACAAGTCTTATGCATTGTGCGAGTAATGAACTTTATTAAAGAAGAACCAAAAATGCACAAAAGAGAAAGTTGACTGATAAAAGCACAACTGTATTGATAAAATATCATTACAAATGTTCAAGAATTTGGCGGATTTCCTCAGCAAGTTGGCTTATGGATTCTTGGTGTGTCATTTCACCCTCAGCATAGCTTCCTTGCGCAGATCATCATCAAAAGACACCTTCACGTTACTTACGGCATTGCTTTAGCCTCTCCAAATCATCAGATTCAACCTGAAGTAGTGTTTGATGTTCTACCCGTTGAGCTGCCAAGGTTTGCTGCATTTCTATTGCGCACATCAACTCAAGCTCCGCTTCTGCCAGCTTAGCTTGGATGTCAGCAAGCGCAGCTCTATAAGATTCTACTAAGCATTGATGTTTGCGTTCAGCATCAGCAACCCTTTTGTTCTCGATGGACAATTTTTCATTGACTTCCTTGAGCTCTCTCACCTTCCGTCTCTTCTCAAGCACTTGACGTTCGAGATCAAACAAAGAATCATCCATTTGTCTTAAGAGCTATATGGCATATTCTTTAGCTATAGGGAGGAGGGACTAATTGCGGCGGTCTTACCACTTTTTGAAAAGGCTTTCAACCTTTACCAAATGCATCCAATAAGGCAGCGTGGCTATATCGCTAGTCAAGTTCTGCATCACATGCAAAAGAGGTTCTAGCACCACCTTAATCCTAGCAAAATCCCCACCACGATCCAATACCTGAGTACGGGATTCCCTTAGAATGTTAAGGAAATTATTTTGGACCATCGACACCCCAAATTCTTTTGACAAGTCAAAAGAAGAAGAGGGTGTAGCATGGGAAGGCACCGCTTCCGACTGGCCAGCAGATGTCGTTGTTATTTCTGACGAAGTGAACATAGTGGATGCCGCAATGGTTGTAGGAGCAGCGACAACGGTTGTAGGAGTGACAACGGTAGTAGCAGGAGTGGCGGCAAACATGGTTATGCTGGAGTTGGAATTTCTAATTAGGCGATAGAGTTGTCGGGTGCAACGCTCGTAGTCATCTCAGCCTCGGCTCCAGAAGCTATATCCAAAGCAACTTTGGTTCTAATAATTGTTTCGAGAGCAACAGCTGTATCCACAACTGCTCCGGTTTTGATACTTGCGCTTGGAGCGACCTTAGCTTCAGCTGGAACAACAGAGGTAATGGGAGCATGCTTAGCAGTTACGCTTGGTTCAGAGTACGATTTTATATGGAGTCGAGATAATGGAATGTCATCCTCAGACTCTGACTCTGTGTCAACTCCAATTGGTTCGATGGAAGGAGAGATCACCACTGGAACTTCTCGCCTTGGCCTCTTTACGACGCGTTTAATTTTTCGTATATAAATCCTTGTCTCTTGAGCTTCTCCCCCACTAGCCTTGAAGCTTCAGCTCCTTCTACAGAACTTCAACTCGTTCTGTAGAAGGAATGTCAGAGGTTAAACATCAGCAAAGTAACAATTTAAAGCTTACGATAAGCTAAGACTAGCATGCCGGTAGGTCCCATGGCAGAATTAGGTTCCCCAAATGCAGCTTCACTGGATTTTTGAGGGGAGAGTCTACTCTCAGTAGCCTCATGCTGAAAATGCTCAAATGGTTCATCAGCACGAGCGGGATCCCCAAATTCGCCAAAAGCAGCTTCGGCTCTAAAAGCCTTATCCTCCCCAACAGCAACGGGTATATTACTCCCGTATTCACTAATGCGTGGAGATCTTGGAAGTGTGCTTTCATCCAAAGCCGCATCCACCTCTTCTTGAGTCTCATGAGGACTAGAAGGTCAGGATTCTTCAGCACCGATAGTTTCTTTGGCATATAAGAATTCTTTAAGTCCCGGTATGTGACTTTTATTAGAAGTGCTCCCGGATCTATAGCGACGCCGAACGAAACATAGTCTCGACGAGTTGATATTGAAGTTTGGGATCACCGCATTCGCCATGTAATGACACTTACAATAAGTGAGTGTTATTTGGGGCTGAGGATCATGTGATGGGAGTGAGAAGCGAGCACCGGTACCACCAATGACGGTCCAATACCAAGCCTTTGCTCCGATAACTAGACTACAACCCTTAGATTGTAATTGGGTGTTGGGGTTACTAATGTACAACTGGTCATAACCGAATTGGTAGGTAAAGCGGTAAGACAGATAGGGCTCTAATATACACACGGGGCCGAAGCGGTAAAGGAGATACCCGGGACGAATGTTCAGGAGCCATGTGAAGCAACCAAGCGATAGGGTAGTGTATCCCTGATCATTCATCCACTACAGCTTGGCCGTAGGTTGTCCCGAGAAAATGAGGAAAGCACTGGTTGAACTCAAAATTCTTATGATCTCAGAGAGTACGTCTCACCAAGGCTATATAATGCTTATTCCAATCTGAGTTTTCCAACCTCTGAATGAAAGGAGTAGTTTGTCCCTCTACGCGAGTGGAGGGCGTGCCCATAAGTGTTGGACAGTGTATGACAAACCACGTCATGAGATAGGCGTAGGGTAATTCTACCTTAGGGTTTTCAACACCGTGAGAAAAAGAATAACATAAACGTTATAATCCCCAATGGACACGGGCAAGCATGGCGGGTAGAAGAGCATATTGATGGTCGTGCACCAAACAAATGGCTAGAAATACTACCTCTACTGGCAATGCATCAAAACTACCGAAAGGAACAACAATATGTTTGAACCATAACATGAGATATCCTGCCAGTAAGGCCTTGGAAGAAATTGGCTCCCCACATTGGAAAAAGTAATTTTCAAATGTAGTGCCTACTGGTTAGCCTTCCTCATCTAAAGATGTCACATAAGACAGGGGTAGATTGGCGAGTATACATTAAGATAGTTCGCCAATCTCACAAGGACCCAGTGGTACTATAGGTTCCTTATTATGATTCAAATTCTGAAAGTGGTGATACGCCCAGATGTTGTGGCTGAGGAGCTTTTCACATTTCTTATCAACATGTCCCTGTACATTCAACAAATGTAGTAGTGGCACATTACCTCCCAATAAGTTTCAACAACTTGAGGGTGTTCCTTCTCTAAATCGGTTAGCTCCTTATACCCCAGGACATATTCCTCATAAGAGTATCTTCCGTATGGTAACCCGGAGACTTCAGTTATCTCATGAAGAGGAATTCCTAATTCACCATTTGGAGTGAAGAAGGTACGAGTGTCGAGATTATATAACTCCAACACACCGAAGAATTGGTTAGAGTTAGTTTTTAAACTAAGTTGTGTCACCCTAATGGGTGCATAAAGCCCAAATCTCTACAGGTCCTCCTGATTCTCCTGCAAGATATATTCGGTGATACGAAGTCACCACTGGGTAGGACTCTAATGAGACCAATCAAGAGTCCTAAAGTCTTTAACCAGAAATTGCCCCCTTTAAGTTGAAGAATGCACGGCCAAAGATGTTAGCTTCCTCGGCTGTTTCGCCGACCGGGAATTCTCTCTAAAATAACCCCGGGTGCAGGCCGGTTATGTAGCGACTGCTACTGTCTATCTTGGCGCCACTTCTGGAGAAATGGCCACATAAGCTTGGTATAGTGTTCGTAGTTTGGGTTGTTTACTTCATGTGTTATACTTAAAGCTCAAACTATACACATACACATCATTATGATTTATCGCGCTCATTGTTTGTTTTGCTTTGCTAAAGGATTTTTGAATATCTTTGTAAATACGTTTATCCATAAAAATATAACTATTAGTTTCCAAAATAGTTTTATTTCAAAAATGTGATAAATATGAAACTAGTTTTAACGATTAACACAATTAGTTCTTTGCATTATACATCTATTTTGGAAGACAACGTGTTTGAAATGATTTCATTAGAATCATGTGTTTAACGATTTTGTATTTTTTTTATTCTGCAAATCGATGAAATCATATTTAAAGTTTTCGTATTTTTTACTGTTTTGCAAAAATAATGAGTTTTCACAAATGGGAAATGATTTTTTAGAAATTTTTTTTGTAACATGTTCATATATATAAAAAATTTCCAAAGTTTTACTATTTTTGGAGGTTTTTTACTATTTTAAAATGAATTTAGAAAATCATCTTTTCAGAAAACTTCAGGTATCTGTGTATCGGTTTTTTTTCAGTCAACCAATTATCCGAATCAGTTAACTGATTATCTGATTATCCGATTATCCGAATTAGTCGACCAATGTTTATCAGTCAATGGGCTTTGTTTTATTTTTCCAAAACCAGCCAATAGTCAAATTTCTCAATTAATCGATATATTTAACCAATCGACTGATCATGTCTTTTTTCTTTAATGGCTAGTTTTTGTTTGATCTATTTTGAGAGGCTATAAATAGCCTCAAGACTTATTTTTTAGCTAAGAAAAAATAAGAGAAGTTTCACTGGTTTGTTTCTAAGTTTTTAAAAGATCAAGTGTGTTTGTTTATGTGAAAAGAGTTTCACAAAGAGAAGGATCTCGATTTCGTTTTTGAGGTGCTCAAATCTCTCTCTCCTTTCTTTGTAGAAGTTTTCTAAATCCTTCTTTTAGCTAATTTACATTTTGATTCTCATATATATATATCAGATTTACTTGTGTTTATATCCGTTTTACTCATTGTTTACATATACAACCTCTTGAGCTTTAGTATTTCACATTAAGTATATTTGGGTTGTGAAAGTGATTCATTGAGAGAGCTTTACAATTCGTTCTCACTTGTTTAGAGAACAAAATCGTTATTCGCACTTATCATTAAACATGTTGTAATACACAAGGATACTTAGAGGAGTTGTTGGGAAGAGACCTGTAAAACCCCGTAAATTTTTTAAAATAATACTATGGTAAATAATATTAAATAAGTTATATTATGATAAATATCATTTAATGATGAATGAGCATGATAGTAATTTATTTGAGACCAATTAAGAGTATATTTGCATTATACACCGATTCAATTCGAATCTGGAAAAACGACTGGTTAAGAGTATACATACATTACACACTGATGCAGTTAGAATCTGGAAAAATATAAAAGATAAAAGTTATAGGTTTCTTCAATAGATTTCCATTGCATCTTAAATCACCTCATTCCGAGGTTAGACGAAAACGTTACAACCAAACTATCGAAGACTATTTTCCCAGTCTTAATGGGTTTCCTACTTCGGGTCAGATTTGTTTGTTTTAGGTTTGCATCTATATATACCTATGTTTTTAACGAAAAATTCCCTTTTACATCATATTTCTGAACCCTAGCATCTATCCTCTCCCCTCAAAAAATTCTAGAGCATATTTTGGTGAATTTTGAGAGCTTTGTGAAGTAAATACCGAGAAGAGAGCGAGATCGTTGCCGTTTGCTGAGGAAAAACCTGTTTGCTTGAACCTTTGGATTTTTTAGTAGTATGTTGAGGCAAGATCATCTTCCTCCAAACCTATCCCCTATGGAAATTCATGTTTTTAATATGTATAATTGGTTAATCTAATGTGTAGTACTTATTTTGATGATTTTTAAATCCTAGTTTAGATGTTAAATCTTAAAACAACAAAGAGATCAAAAGAATTAATCTTTAATTGATAAAAATAGATGATCCTGATTATTAGTTTTCAGATTAATTGATAATTCTTGTTTTACATGGCCTAAACACTAATTGTTGATGTATAGAACTTGAGTCTTGAACATGAAACAATATAGTTATATAAACTTGTGGATTAAAAACCCTAGTTTAATGTGTAGATCTGTGAATATAAATACTAAATGAAGGAAATGTATTATTCGATGTTTAGAACCGTGGTTAATTGCTAAGATGATGAACTAATTAGGTTTTGAACCCTAATTGTACAAATTTAATATGATTAGTTATGTTTAAAGTATTTTTAAACCCCTAAAATCATGTTATGATGATAAATAATTATTTAGTGAGACCCTAGTATGTTAAACACATGAGTAAACATGTTTTTATACCCTATAATGATGTTCTATAAGTTCTTTTTGTTGAAATTGTCTTAACTTCACAAACACTTAAACCTGAGTTCTGGACTCAAGCTGGTCGACCGAACCTTGTGCATCGATCGACCGATCTGATTTCTACCCTGAGTTGTGTTTTTCTTTCTTTCGATCAGTCGACCGACCGGGTTGACCAGTCAACCGACCAAAGCTTGTTTCTTGTGCATGTTATGCAATTGGTCGTCGGTCGACCGATGCCCTAGGCGGTCGACCGATGCCCTAGGCCGTCGACCGACATCTTGTTTGTTTGGGATGATAATTCTTACGTGTTGTTTGAGAACATAGGGTTCGAGACGTACAATGACTTATATATACGACCATAGATGTGCACCCATGGAAGCTTGGCACACACAGACTTTCGGGAAGGGGAAAGTTGCGTGTATTGTTTTTACCACGATGGGGAGTCGATTAGATAGAATAATATATGTGTATGCATGGATACCGTTGATGGGCACAGATCAGTACTACGTAAGATAGTGTGTCGGTATACCATTGAAGTAGGCCATTTAACCGTAATTGTAGGGTGCCTGAATAGGTAGTCCATTCCGTACGGTTATGCAATGAGGATATCTGAGGAGGTAGTCCGTTCCGCATGGTAATGCGATAAGGCTAATGAGTCGTACCTATAGGATACTTGAATAGGTAGTCCGTTCCGCACGATAATGTGATGAGGTTAGTGGGCAGTATTTACTTAGGTTGCTTGAACAGGTAGTCCGTTACGCATAGTGATGTGATGATATTATAGAACTTTGTAGGAGATAGCATTGTGAAATGTATGACAGTTGAGTCTTGAGCGAGAGATCGTTCATGTAAATAGTTCACCGTTGAGTTATATTGTGATGGGCTATATGGTATTGTGGATTACACAGGATTATGTACTGGTATTCATATTAACTACCCAAGGATAGTATGAGGTATCTGGTTGACATATATGACTTGGTTTGGTTGATATTTTAGTATTACATTTCTTTATTCCTTTATTTTTAGTTTTGGAGTTAATATTTAGCGATTCACAATTTGAGACATATGGTATATACATGAGGGTTTTCTTATTTGGATTATTTTGTTCGATGTACCATTCTCGTGTTGTGAATTTCTAAGTATTAACCCCATCTCGTCCAGGGTAAATGATTTAGGTAGACTATGCATATATAGGTAGAGCCTCCATCATATGTAGCAGCACGTCCCCTGGGGACGGATGAAGATGATCTTGCTAGCGCTCTGACATTATTGTTTCCCCTTCTTTTCAGGCAGCGGATCAGAGTTTCGGAGAGCCGCAGGTTGACGGAGTTTCTACATAGTCACCGTCATTTCTTGATAGACAGCTTGTGCTCCACATTAGTTTAGTATTTGTTTAGTGATTTATAAACTTGTATTTCATTTTGAAGGCTGAGAGCCTTAGTACTACTTCAGTTGACTTTGTTTATTGAGATAATTCACATTTATTTCAGTTTATCATTTGTACTCTTTTTATTCAGTTGGGACATGATCATATCCTTTGGATATTTCTTTCTCTTTGCATGTTCATTGCATTTTTACTTTTCTCGTATCTGCTTGTACTTGCACTATTCTTAATTGATTCTACTAGAGAGATATTATTGTGATGGTGAAATATGTTATTACACTGTGTGGGTGCATGGAAGGTTTGACATCTTTGGATTCATCTTGGACTGCAACCTCATGTGAAACCAGGGGTGTCACAAGACCGGGGTCAATTCCAAGAGGAGTGAGTTGGTTATAAATCCTAGGGAGATATTGTAATTCTAAACACTTGAGGAAGGTGACACGGGTAGTCCAACACTTAGAGAAGTGTAGCTTGTGTGATAATTCTAAACACTTGAGGAAGGTGACACGGGTAGTCCAACACTTAGAGAAGTGTAGCTTGTGTGATTGACATCGTGTGCATTGTAAAAGTTATTACACGGGTAGTCCAACACTTAGAGAAGTGTAGCTTGTGTGATTGACATCGTGTGCATTGTAAAAGTTATTAGTGACCTTTGAAAACCATTTGTGTAGATTTTGAGATATAATGGAGATCTCCTTGAGATGAGGAGCGAAGACGTAGGTCGAGCGTTGACCGAACTCCGTGATCATATTTTGTGTTTGAATTTAACTTTGGTGTACTATTCTTCTTTACATCTTGTGCATTTTTTATATCACCTATTATCTCATTGTTTATCGCCTATTGCCTCTTGTTGATCCTTGCATGATCTTTTTGCATATCATATTGCTAGGATATTGCTTTATAAGTTTTAATTTGGCAATAAATCGGATTAGATTAGCAATTACCCTATTCACCCCCCCTAAGGGTCTTTCAGACGTGAAGGGGAAGCTTTTGCTTGGTGTCAGGCAGGAAGTGATGCACGAACTTCTAGCTGAGCTGTTCGAAGTTATGGATGGACTTTTTCACCAAGGAATTCCACCATAGCTTAGCGCTTCCCATCAAAGTGATGGAGAAACACCTGCAGATGATTGGATCTAATTATTATAGCATGCTCATCATGTCGTAATAATTCTGAGCATGCTCACCTAGATCTCTCTCGCCTTTATACTTCTCCACATGAGGCATCTTGAATTTCTCACAGGTGGCGTTCATGATTTCGTTGGCAAGGAGAGTATCCTCCCTAACGGCCTCCACAATTGGTTAAAAGGTTTGATTGTAACTAGACACCACGTTTATGATCGGCGGTCCTGGAGTGGCACGAGGATGCCGAGGGCCACACGATGCCACCCTCGTAGCGTGTTCTCAGTCGTCATGACCAAAGCTAGGGCTCTCCCCCGTTGCTTCCACATACTACTAATAGTGTTGGGGAGGGCTACAAAGCGAGTCTGTTGGCAAGGTGGGGAGACATGTACTCAGCGTAGTCTACTTGTTGTCTAGCTTGTGTGGCATGCGCAGTTGGAGGAGGGATGACTAGTTGACTCGTTGGAGTTGGAGGGACAGCTATGGGTTGGTCTATCGGAAGCAGAGGAAATGATGAAGAGCGTTACTAGTGAGGAATACGTCTAAGGAGCTCATTGGTGAATGCAACAAACTATTGTTAGAAAATTTGAGAGATCCTCGACGCAAAATCTTCCAACTGGGCATGAGTAACAGGGAGGAAAAACTAGTTCTTTAGAAGCCCACTTTCGCTCCATAACTAGGCTAGAAACCATACAACTCTCACTTGGTTTATAAGAGAATTACTTCAAAGAGAGTCTAGTGTAATAATTAGCCAAACTAGATTTAAATTAGAACTAGTTAAATAAAGTCTAGTTTAGCAAAATCTAGGCCAAGTGGAGCTAGTTCAAACTAGTCTACATTATTTTCAAACTTGCCAAACACACCCTAGATTTCCTCACGCCTAGTTTTACATCCTTGATTTAGGAGCACTTAATGCAGATAGGTAGCTACGGTCGCTGATTTGCTAGACGAATGGACAATAGTGTCTCGCAAACCCTTCCAATCCTAAGGGAGCAGTCAGGCATGCAGGCCAAGTCCCGCGAGGATGGTCGTAAGTCTGGATGAAACTAAGAAATAGGTGCCGAAGAAGAGCTGCTTTTTCTCATGGGATGACACTGTGGAGCTGTTTTTCTTATGAGCTAACATTGTCTTTCAGTTCAAGCAAAGGCTTGGCAGGACAAGCTCCCTTTGATCGATCTGTACTGTCAAGGAAAGTGTTGCTCGTTAGCTATGGGGGTCGGAGTTTCGGGATGCATGACATTACCTAATAGGTTAGGTTCTTAGGTAGGATTTTGTGATGGGAGAAAACCTTTGGACATAACATTACAAGAAATACTGTGCAGGGATACTTTTTTAATCCCCTAAATAACAAGGTACACTTGCGGCCTTGCTAGATAAAAGACAAACTGCATGAACTGTTACACCGACACCGTTAATTCCTTGCATTGATACGCTAGACTACACGCATTGTTTGCAACGATACACGTTATTACTTTTGATTACTAATGTTGAAACTATTTTACATTAATATGTAATAGACAGTTGAAAATATTTGATAAATCAATTAATTCTTACCAAATCCTGTGAGCACATGAGATGAAATAGACAGAGGTGAGGGGGAAAGAAGATGAAAAAAGTTATCGAGAAAGGTTTGTGTGGGGGTGTTGGCTGAGGAAAGCAACATGACAACATGAAAAGTGAGCTTGAAAATCTCAGAAGAGACCTTGAGATTTATAAGAATGTAAATCAGCTTATCAAAATTGAAACCAGAGATTGAAATTACAAGTTCGAATAAAAAGGTAGAGCAAAAGAGTAGAGATAGACTACTTGGAAGAAAAAAAAATTGATTCAAGACCTAAAGGTCTCAAAACAATGGGAAGATTTTTTATAACTATTTGCATTGAAGAACTCTCTAAAACAGACTATGAGGGCAGGAGTTGTTATTGCCAAAATTTGATAACAAACTTCAAAAGGACAAAGAAAACCATATTCAATAAAGATCAAGTTCACGCTAGCTTTTTGGATCGATTTGATCCTCAAAAGTCCAATAGATCTGATTGGGTGTGTAAATGAGTAGCACGACTGTTCAGAACACATAACTTTTGATTTAGAAGGAAATACAATATGAGCGATCCCGATTCAAAAAGTTTATTCGGAGTTGTACATTGTTGGCTTCGGGAGTGGAGAACCAAACCTGGAATCGAAAAACACAAACAGCACAAAAATCTCTTATCGGTCATTCGACACAAGCTCATTGGTCGACAGATGTGAAGCCAAGAACAATTATAGGAGTTTCGGGATGGTCGACCGATGGACATGTCCCGGTCGACCAAAAACGTACACGAGAACCCTATAGAAAACAAAGTTATGGTTGGTCGACCGAACTATACTATCGGTCAACCGATGGCGATCAACCAGTCAACCGATGCGATGCTATCGGTCGACCAGCAGTTTCCTGATTCGGGTTGGATTCTATTTTTGGGCTGAGTATATATATATTTCCTAAAACGTTTTTAGTGTGATGTGAGGACGTCTTTGAGAGGGTTTTGACAGCACTTTGAGATCAGAGATCTTAGAGAGAGTGTGGCCTATTGTGAGCATTGTAATCTTCTTCAATTAATCAACGAACTTCTAGTGTGGCCCCCGAGGACGTAGGCATGTTTGTCGAGCCTTGTTAAATCTGGTGTTTTCTTCTTTTGTTCTTTATTTCCTACAAGTTTTCTTTTATTTGTTATGATTTCTTACTTGCCTACTTTTGACACAAGATCCGGAAGGGCACGGGTTGTGGTGTGTTTAACACCAACAACTGGTATCAGAGCTTCCTTCGGCAAAGGTTTGTGTTTTGAAAGAGATGGCAGAAGAAAGAAAATCAAAGATCGAGAAGTTTAACGAGTCAGACTTCGCCTACTGGAAGTCACAGATGGAGGACTATTTGTACCAGAATGATCTTTACCGTCCGTTGATGGGAAAAGCTAAAGGAAAGAAGAAAGAGGAATCAGACGAGGACTAGGAAATACTGGATCGGAAGGCTCTATATAAGATTCGGTTGTCGCTCGCCAAATTAGTCACCAATAATATTTTGAAGGAGAAGACGACGGTGAGGCTTATGGAAGCGCTCGCGAAAATATACGAGCAACCGTCAGCCACAAATAAGGTGCATCTCTTCAAGACACTTTTCAACCTCAAGATGGTAGAAAGATACACCTTCACGTTGCATCTCAGTGAGTTCAACACGATCGTTGATCAACTTATCTTCATCGACATTACGTTCGATAACTAAGTGTAGACCCTATTAATCCTATCACAGTTACCGAATAGTTGAGCAGATTGCGTGACCGCAATTAGCAACTTGAGGTTATCAGTATGATTCTATCCGAGGAGGTTAGAAGAAAATCGTCTGAATCAGAAGGTTCAGGTTAAGTCCTAAATATCGAGCAGAGAGGCCGAAGCCAGAAGAAGGATAACCAGAATAGGAATCGATCGAAGTCAAAGAAGAAGAGGTCAAACTCGAATGTGAGACCTATCAAAGGGAAGTGTTGGAACTGCAGTCAGGACGATCATATGTCTTTAGTTTGTAAAGCGCCAAAGAAAGATGCGAATGAGTAGGAGGCTCAAATCGTGCAAGATGCATTGACCATTGCTATGGACAGCGATTCTGATTCATGGGTTATTAATTTAGGAGCCTCTTTTCACGCCACTGCAATATTGTTGGAAAAGACAACGTGCAGATTCAGATGAAGGGCTCTAAGTAGAATCTGAAGAATGTCAGACATGTACCAAAGTTGAAGAGGAATCCTATTTCAGTTGGCTAGCTTGGAGCAGAAGGTTATGTTTCAACATTCACAGGGGATTCGTGAAAAATATCTAATGGTACTCTGGTGGTTATCTGTGGTAACAAAATCGGAACTTTCTACCTTAGTTCACATGCGAGTGACATCCTCGTAGTTGCAACTGGCAAAGAAAGTGCAGATCTGTGGCACAATAGGTTAGGACACATGAGCGAGAAGGATATGAAGATTCTACACTCTCAAGGAAAGCTATCCGGCATTGATTTAGTTGAAGTTTGTGTTTGCGATGATTGCATCTACGAAAAGCAAAAGAGGGTCAGCTTTCAGTAAAGTGGTAGACCACCTAAAGCTCAGAAGCTAGAGCTTGTCCATACAGATATCTAGGGTCCAGCTAGCGTATCTTCTCTTGACGGTTCGACGTACTATGTCACATTTATCGATGATCACTCGAGGAAGGTGTGAGTATACTTCATGAAGCACAAGTCAGAGGTGTTCGGGATCTTCAAGAAGTGGAAAGTCATGGCAGAGAACGAGACAGATCTGAAAGTGAAGTGTCTGAGATCGGACAATGGTGGAGAATACGAGCTAGAGGAGTTCAAGAAGTTTTGTGGCCTAAACGGAATTTGTTTAGAGAGGACTACTCTAGTGACACCGTAACAGAATGGCGTTGCAGAGAGTATGAACAAGACGTTAACAGAGCATGCGAGGAGCATGCATTTATATGCAGGTCTATCTAAAATATTTTAGACAGACGCGGTGCATACAACAGCTTATCTGATTAATCATAGGTCATTCGTTCCATTGGATTTTGGGATTTCAGAAGAGGTTTGGAGTGGCAAGAAGGTTAATCTCTCACATTTACGATTTGGTTGTGTGGCATATGTTCATATCAGTGGTCATGTCAGGGACAAGCTAGAAGCTAAGTCACAGAAATGTACATTCATTGGATACACCATTGATGAATTCAGATATCGTCTTTGGGATGAGAAGAACAGGAAAATTATCAGGAGCAGAGATGTGATATTCAATAAAGAAATTATGTACAAGGACAGGGACAATGCCAAAGATAGCCAAAGCAATGGGAGAAGCACTAATGATGTAGGTAGATCCGAGTATATAAATTTGAAGGAACTTCCAGATGGGGGAGACGGTGTCAGTTCTGACCGAAGAACGGAGGAGACTCCAGGTGTAGAGACTACTACCCTGGGCGTGGAGCTTAGGAGATTACCAGAGTACCCAAGCCGAACCTCAAATATCTTTCATCACTTCATTACTTGCTTCTGACAGATAGCGAAGAACCGGAGTGCTATGAGGAGGCTATGTAAGGTAGTGAATCTCAACAGTGAGAGCAAGTAATATAAGAAGAGATGGATTCTCTATACTCGAACGAGACATGGGAGTTAGCCCAACTACCTGCACAGAAGAAAGCCTTACATAACAAATGGGTCTACCGAGTCAAGCAGGAGAGTGATGGAAGCAAGAGGTACAAAGCCAGATTAGTTATGAAAGGGTTCCAACAGCATGAAGGAGTGAACTATACGAAGATATTTTCCCCTGTTATGAAGGTTACAACCATCAGAGTGGTGTTGAGTTTAATAGCTGGTGAAAATCTCTACCTTGAGCAGTTGGATATAAAGATTTCATTTCTCCATGGAGACTTGGATGAAGAAATCTACATGAAGTAACATGTTGGCTTTATAGAAGAAGGAAAGGAAGAGATGGTGTGTAGGCTCAAGAAGAGCTTGTACGGTTTGAAACAGGCTCCGAGACAATGGTACAAGAAGCTCGATAACTTCATGCAGAGCAATAGCTTGAAAGATGCATTTTAGATCATTGTTGCTACTTCAAGAGGTTCGAGTCCAGCTATATCATGTTATTATTATATGTTGATGACATGTTAGTTGCAGGATCGTGTTTAGAGGAGATAAACAAATTAAAAAAACAGTTAGCGTAGGAGTTTACTATGAAGGATCTGAGTGCAGCAAAGCAAATTTTTGGGATGCGAATCAGTCGAGATGAAGCTAAAGGGACGTTGAAGTTGAGTCAGGTTGAATACATCGAGCAGGTACTTTAGAGATTCAACATGGAGAATGCCAAGTCCGTCGGCATAACCCTTAGAAGTCAATTCAAGTTATCTAAGAAGCAATCGCCCAAGACAAATGCAGAGAAGGAGCACATGTACAGAGAAGGAGCACATGAGTAGAGTGTCATATTCATTAGTCATTGGTAGTCTTATGTACGTGATGGTTTGCACGAGACCGGATATCGCCAATGCAATGGGAGTTGTGAGCAAGTTTGCAAGCAATCCAGGGAAATAGTATTGGGAGGTCGTGAAGTGGATATTACGATACTTGAGAGGGACTACGGATATGTCATTGTGTTTCAGGAGGAAGAAATTGGTACTGTAAGGATACATGAATGCATATTTTGCCGGTGATCATGATACAAAGCGAAGTACCACGGGGTATGTTTATACCTTAGCGTCGACAGCAGTGAGCTGTGTCTCACGTTTGCAGAAGATAGTAACAATATCCAAGACTGAGGTAGAGTATGTCGCAATGACTGAAGCTAGTAAGGAGATGATTTGTTTGACCGGGTGCCTGGAAGAGATGGGTTTGAAGAAGGGGAACGGTGTTCTTTATTGTGATAGCTAGAGTTCTATACACCTTGCCAAGAATCCAATATATCATGCCAAAACAAAATACATCAACGTACGTTACCACTTCATACGCTCGCTGATAGAGGACGGCAAGTTACAATTGGAGAAGATTTTGGGGAGTCAAAATCATGTGGACATATTGACGAAAGCAGTGACCATCGACAAACTGGAGTTGTGCACAACTTCAGTTGTCCTTCACGCGTAGGAGACGAAGGCGAAGCCATACTAAGAGGATAGGCGGGATCGTCGAGAAGATATTGGTTAAAGAATGGATTTTTTCCGGGTAGGAGAAGATGTTTTCGAAGATGGCGGGAGTTCGGGAGAGCTCGTTGATGGTGGTTTGGTCTCCAAGTGGGAGATTGTTGGTTTCGGGAGTGGAAAACTAAACCTGGAATCGAAAAACATAAACAGCACAAAAATCCCCTTATCGGTCGACCGACACAAGCTCAGCAGTCGACCGATGTAAAGCCAAGAAATATTACAGGAGTTTCGAGACAGTCGACCGATGGATATGCCCCGGTCAACCGAAAACGCGCACGAGAACCCTGTAGAAAACAAAGTTCTGGTCAGTCAACCGAACCATACTATCGGTCGACCGATGGCGATCAACTGATCGACCGATGCGATGCTATCGATCGACCGAAGTCGGGTCTGATAGTTTCCTTATTCGTGTTGGATTCTGTTTTTAGGCTGAATATATATATGTTTTCTAAAATGTTTTTAGGGTGAGAGGATTTTGACGGCACTTTGAGATCAGAGATCTTAGAGAGAGTGTCCTATTGCGAACATTGTAATCTTCTTCAATTAATCAAAGAACTTCTGGTTTGGCTCCCGAGGACGTAGGCACGTTTGTCGAACCTCGTTAAATCTGGTGTTTTCTTCTTTTGTTCTTTATTTCCTGTAAGTTTTCTTTTATTTGTTGTGATTTCTTGATTGCCTACTTTTGACACAAGATCCAGAAGGGCACTAGTTGTCGTGTGTTCAACCCCAACATACATCACATCTAATCAACTAAAGTTCATTGGAGGCTAGTTTTGGCTATGAATCAAAGATTTTTCATCTTCCAACAAAAAAAGAAATAAAGAAATAAAGAAAAAAAAAATCGTCTTCCTCTTTTAAGATTTTCTTGTATACTGCACCTTCAGAAATCAGAGATGCTTTAACTCAAGTTAACCTTTCGTGCACCCTTATAAATAATTTCACAGACTTCAAATGGAACACACATAACAAAGAGGACTCAGACAATGTCCTTTTTTTAATCAATTATACGAAAGGGAAAACGAAAGGGTGAAAAACCCTGTTGGAAGTCTGAAATTGTCTTATTTATCATCTGCTTCAGTTAAACAGGATTAGAGATGCAGTATATCAACTAAAAAAACAAAAGAAGAAGAAGAAAAAAACAGAAAAAGAAAAAGAAAACAATTTGTATCATGAACGAAACCCCAGTATTTAAACTTCCAGTCAAATTACTGGCGGTTATATTCTCTTACCTTCTTCCCCCTTCTATGTACGTCGTCAAATTGTTGTTTTTGTTTCTATGTTTTATGTCGATTAGTGGCAATCCGTCTTCAGTAAAATATAAATGAAATATATCCAGTAGAATGACTTCGAGTTCTTTCAAAGAGACGGTTACTTCCCCTTGAATAGACATTACCCTGCGAATTTGAAAAACAAATAATAACTACACATTAGAGAGTTTGATGCTGAGGATTAAAAGACAAATTTCGAATTCAAAGTTGCATTTGCAGACTTCAACTTACAATTGAGAAGATAAACTGAATCCCTAACTCTCTGTAGGTAGTGATATGCTTGTGAGGATGATCCCACATCACAAAATATCTAAATTAATGCTCTGATCATCTTGGGGAGATCCAGATAAATATGTGCCTAAGGCAGAATACATAGAAGTGCTGCTCTTAAATAGTAGCTGAAACGATTTCAGACAATTTTTCCAGTTGAATTTTCCTTTCCAAAAAAATAAAAGAAATATTTGTTGAAAAAACTCCACTCTATTTGAATAGAATGGACTATAAGGGGAGGATACAGTCAACAAATTCCTTTATCTATAAAATCAATGTTTCTGAAGGTACTGGGATGATATCCAAAAGAAACATTTGTTCCTCAGTTAGGGGTTGGCAAATAGTTGGAACTAAACTTCTCAAGCATAAAAGCAAAAGATTTCCCCTTAGGGCCCAATGACTAAGAACACAAATAGGCACCCTGCATTTATTCTTTGTAATCAGTTTTTAGTAGGTGAACTACCTCCACTTTGGTTACGATATGCAGAATTATTTCAGCAACACTTGGTCAAATTATTGAACCTGAGATCTCAAGTGCCAAGTATAAAACGTTCATGATTAGGAGCTCCTCCTTAAGCAGTTTGCTTGTTGGTTTTTATACTTCAAGCATTAATTATGTAAATAAAAACCAGCCCATGACTGTGAGCTTATAACCTGATTATTTTCTGGTTTGTATACTTCAAAGCATTAATTAAAGAAAACATACACGAAACAATCATGTTCAGATCATTGGTAGGAGTTAGACAATCCCTCTAAGATATAAAAGGACTAATCTTAAGCTTGTTAACAGGGAAAATTCTATGTGAATCAGTGAATGTCAGAATGAGGAAATTAACTTAAATATCTATATGTAGGACAAATACTTTAATTCAAATATCTAGATCAAGGAAGATGATATGAAAGTTATCCTAAACAGAAAGCTTACATGACATACGTAAATAAAGTTATATGTTCACAAATTGCTTAATATGTTCGCAAATTTTTCTAGATTTATCTTTCCTCCCGCAACTTGCTAAATGTAAATCATTTAATACAATTAAAATTTTAATTCCCACAAGCTAAAAATGGACTCATAACAATGGCATGATAAATTCCAAATATAGAAAGAGAACATTTTTGAACTGCAATAACGCACCTCAATGATGCACAATTTTGAACTGCAATAACGCACCTCAATGAAACCCAAGTAGGTCCTTTTAAACAATAACTAATTTTTATTTGTTTAACACCAAAATCGCAATCATAATGTTTAAAGTTCTAGCAACCATCATGTAGGCATTTTCTACCACAACTATGATGCAGAAAGCTTCAAAGGAATTCAACAAGAAGAGTATGTAAGAATCTTTTCCATTTGTATTGGCAGATTTGGACCTTAAAATTTCATTATGAATACCATGTACCTAAATCCAGTCTAGAAAGAAGATCTTTGATGAGATGAAAGTAAAAAAATTTTGAACAGAAATAATCTCAGATGTTACTCATTCAAGAAGAAAGCTTAAAGCGACACTCTAAAGACTAGTGCTGCTTCATTGCTTACCTCCATCACCTCTATGCTGAAGTTACAGTACTTTGTACCTCCTAAGCAGGAGAGATCCACGTCAGGGATATCTGCTGCTTTTATTTCAGAAATCTGCAGTTATTTTAAGTTAGAGACCGTAACAGTAAATACAATGCGTATGTATCATATGCGCATTACATATTAAACATAGAACAAATACCTCAAGTACAGTATTGTAGAAGAATGTAAACAAACAGAGCAGAAGAGCATGACTCAGAAGTGCGGAGCTGTATCAACATCTGCAGCAGTAGCATCAACATGTCCATTGTTAACGTCGTTTATATCCTCTTCAGTAAACAAACTCACATTCTTTGACTCTTTTGGCAGGTATGAAATCTTTTTAAAGATATCTCTGAGGTTGTCATGCTCTGTCATCTCTGTCAATATTCTGTCTTTAGCAACCATTTTGGAAGTATATTCTTCTTCAGCAAGTGACGAACTTTCTTCAATATTATTCAGGTCAATTTCAGGAGAGAAAACCAATTTAGACATTTTGTCCTTTGTAGCTTGTACACAACATTTATCACTCTCCCCACTTCCCAATGTGACCAATTGATAAACATAGACAAATTTGTGCTGGCCAATTCTGTATGCTCGGCTTATTGCTTGATGTTCTGTAGACGGGTTCCAAAGAACGTCAATTAGAACCACCCTTGAAGCACCAACAAGGCTTATTCCTTCAGAGCATGCTTTAGTTGACGCCAATAAGACCCTTGCTTCGCTTGACAAGTCATTGAAAGTATCTATTAGAGACTGGCGAGTCTTTGAAGTGAGCTTCCCGTGCATCTTTAACACCTCCTTTCCTTCAGTCCAATCAAATAACTTGAAAAGCTGATCTCTTATTATATCCAGTGGCTCAATAAACTGACAGAACACTAGAACCTTCTCCTTTAATGCTTCACATAATCGAATTAGTTCTATAACAAATTTGGTTTTCACCCCTTCAGAAGGATTTAATCTCACTTTCGCTAGGAGAGGAGTGTCCATTAGAGGTTTCTCATTCTCATATAAGCAATGCATCGCCAGAGAAGGGTGTATTGAAATCAATGTCTTTCTGTAGTCCTTGTTAACGAAACTACCATCCTTGGACTGTTGAATTATATCAAGAATGCTCTTCTGGTAGGGGAGAGGATTTAGGACAATTGTACACTTTCTTAAACCAGGAAGAGTGTCAAGGATTTTACCGCTGTGTACATGGACAAAATGTCTGATGACTGATTTAACGTTTTTTATACCAGATTTAAGCTCTTTACTATCAATAACCCTTTGTACAAGATGATCCCAATTCGTTTTGGCCTTGTTCCTTTTTTCTAGAACCTTTTCTTCAGTTGTAGCAAACAATTCTGGTCTTTTCAGCTTTGAAGTTCCGAATGAAATTTTTTCGGCAAACTTAGGTCTAACCAGACAGAGTGTATTGTAAAGCTCTGTAAAGTTATTTTGAAAAGGGGTTCCAGAAAGGATGATTCGTTTAGAAGTTTTAATTTGTTCAAGTGCTTCCCAAATGCGACTGCGTTCGTTCCTGGGTGTGTGGCCCTCATCAAAAATGATTAAACCTGGCTTCTCAAGGAGGATCTTCTTCAACATTGAACCTCTCATATCGTTATCACTGTATGTAGTTGAAAACAAGGTATAACTGACCAATATAACGCTTTCTCCTTTGTACCATGAATACATCTTGACTAAGCGCATCAACGTTGTATCTTGCTTATTTGCTTTTCTTACCAGTTCAAGGGCCATGACATCTTCCTGACCTGAGTACTTTTCAGCATTCAAATCATGGATAGCAAGACTAACCTTCCACTTCTTAAATTCGTTCTTCCATGTCTCCAGCAGTCCACGATGAGCAATAATTACCGGTCTGCACTCTGGAAAGAGCTTCATGTAAGATTGGATGAACATAATTGCTAATCTTGTCTTTCCAGTGCCTGGGGCATGTGAAATAACACAGCCACCAGTATCATCAGAGCCAACGCCTGATTTTAAGTCATCAAGGGAAATGCTTCCTCCGAGGTTTCTCCACATAAATTCGAATGCTTCCCGTTGATGCAGAAACATACTCCCCTGGAGTCCAGGAGTGAGATCCCAGACAGTCCCTGTTGAATAACCATGGGAACCTTGGCAACTACCATCTTTTCCTTCACTGAAAAGATCATTGAAAAATAAGGGGACCTCTTTGTTTTTAACAGTGTTACTCCGAGTTAACCTCTCCCCAAACTGAGAAGATGCCTATAAAATGCAGAAAAATAATGGATTGGTTAGGCAACAAGCACAGCACATATTAAGTCAGTTGTGTAAAGTATAGGAATAAATATGTAATTCATACCCATGATGGAAATATATGTTTGATATCCAATTTCACAAACGAGCAGAATTTGCATCTGATGCCAATTTCCTCATCAAGCACATAATGATGCTTCCCCTTCATGCAGAGAGCAGATGGGTCAGATTCAACTTCGGTAACATTAGTCTCTTGAATATGATCCTGCGCAACATCACAGTGGTCAGAATCCTTCTTTAGTAACAAGTGTACAAGAGAACATACAAAAAAAACCTACAGTATACATGATATCCAAACATGCATGCTCAAGAGGATATGAATTCCATATCATTATGAGATTAAGTATGCATATGCATAAATATAATTCATAAAATACTATGGCATTAACTTAGATAACTAAGAAAATTATATAGGTCTTAACTAAGAAGTTTAAATGCATACATCAACTTCATATCGGATGACCAAATGGAAATGCTAAAATTGGAAAACAAATCCGACCTACAGGTTTCACTGCATCTGACAAAACCAAAACATAACATAGGCAATATCTTTTGATGAACATGTCAGCAACACTTTTTTATGTTCAATACATATGTTTTCTTGCGAAAAGAATTTTTTTAAAGAAACATGGTTTACAGTCATATACATCTGTAACATGATTATATAAACATTTCAACAAACATGAGCATAACAAAAAAGCTCAACTCTACAGTTTAACTACATCAGACTATCTGTTACGTTCCATAGACAAGATACATAAATTAGATTACAATGACTAGCTTTGAAATCTGACACACATGCACTTAATTCTCTGCCCTAGAATAAATTCCTTATGTTGCATTTTTGGACGCCAAAAATGCTGATGCAGGATACAACCAGTACCAGGTAGAAGCAACAAGTAATAATGGACATGGCTAGTAACATATGCTTGATACAAAATTGAAAGCATCATCTTTTCACTAGTTTATGGTGCCAGTCTCCATTCAATCAAAGCTACAACAAACTTGTGTTTTATACTTTGATTGTCACGTACAAATTATCACTTCAACCAGGGGCTTCAATTTTTCTCCAAACAAGACTAGAAGGTTAAAAATATGAACTGTTCTTCAGTTTTAATGTTTTTAACTGAATTTAACTGATATACAAACTTTTCACAAGAATCAAAAGCAGGTCACTTGAATATCATATGTTAATTGAGACAGGTTTACATGTAACTGATTATGAGTCAGTCTCAAATGATTGCACTATACAATGCTAGAGTTTTAGGCACGTGCAGTTGCGAGTGTATAAAACGAATAAGGATTTTAAAAATATACATATGCATTAGTTTTACCAAGATTTACATGAATAACACTATCTTAGCCATATTTCCTGGCTAGATCTTTTGCTTAACTTTGCATCTCTGATTTTGTTAAGATAGAGTTAAGAGAAGCAAAATTCTGACATAAGCTACTCCAATACCTACTTAGATCGCCTCTGTACTTCCTTTTCTCGTCTTTCTCCTCTTTGTCCCTCTCTTGTAGATCATTTTCCTCTTCTGCATCCCTTTATTCCCCTAAACCACTACTCTTGTCTCAACAAATCCTCCCACCATCCCTTTCATCACATATTCAACCATGCCCTGTCCTTCAATCCACCCCCATGTCCTTTTACATGATTGTCTTCTCTTCTCCATTTGCTCTCTTGAGATCTTTTTCTTGTTATTCCAATTGTTTTTTCTTTTTCACTCCTTTAGTCTCTTGAAAGTTACAGGATACATAAATTTGGTGCAGTAATTGTGAATTATTCCATAAATCCTTGTCAATTATATAACTAACTTTTTTAAAATGCTGATGAATGTTATATTCTTCATCCAAGACTTTTCCAACCTACCAACAAAACATCTTGATTGAACGTGTTCAACGCTGAAATTAGGGTTCCTTTACGATTGGACAAAAGGAGGATGGAGAAGACAAGGTTTAATTAGGTTTTGAATTAATCAATATAATTCAATTTAAAAAGTGATTATCAGGTGCCTCCTAGTAGCAAATAGCCAAATAAAGGATAGTTCATCATTTTGACTGCTTAAATAATGCTTATTAATGAGGTTATTAAGATAAATTGTGTACACAATTTAATGACAAATTACTCTCCAGGAGAACTTAATAATTACTGTGAAAGAGACATGAGTCCAGATATGGAAATTGCCTCCTAGTAGCAAATAAACAATAGTTCATCATTTTGACTGCTCAAATAATGCATATTAACGAGGCTATTAAGATAAGTTGAAATAGGAGGATACTACTGATAACATGACACAACAAACAATAGTGTGAAAGGTAAGAAAAATATTTGCCAAAATCCTAATAAATATAAATTATTTAAGCCTTTAATGAGAAGTTGATTTTATGTAAGGCTTCATAAAGTACTCCAAGTGGTGATTATATCACATATGCTTCCTTCGCTTTTATATGATGCCAGAAACTCAAATATGATGCCAGAAACTCAAACTTCGAGTCATTATCACAGAGAATTAAATTCGGCTCATAAAATATATATATATGCGTGTATAACTTACACGTCTGCATGTACACATATTATTACATACAGACAGTACATAGTGTGCCTTTAATTCTACTTTAATGAGTCCATGTACTCTACAGTTTTCACTGCACAGTCATGTACTAGACTACAATCCAGCACTACCATGTTCCCCTCATTTCTTTTCCTCTGAAATTTAAACTGGCCCAGGTCGCATGGTAATAGAGGGTTAGAGAAGCGTCCTGCCAGCTACTTAGATTTAGTGGAAAGTCTATAATCTACGTCATGTACATAGGCATAAACATATACAAGAAGAGAGTGGAATATCTGTTTAAGATTACTTTATGGATTTAATGAAATTAGTTCAAGCCTTATGCGCACTACCTAGGTAGATATATATAATTCATGTATGATACACATATACAAATAAATAAATAAATAAATTGAATGTTGCTGTCCCTTTTTAGAACCATTTAAGAAATAATACGCAGTCCAGGAAATGGATATGAATCTCTTAGGAAAACCAATGAAAATTATCTCAACATAGGAAAA
Organism: Asparagus officinalis; assembly: GCF_001876935.1. Lineage (NCBI taxonomy): Eukaryota > Viridiplantae > Streptophyta > Magnoliopsida > Asparagales > Asparagaceae > Asparagus > Asparagus officinalis. Next base: position 104,680,946 of record NC_033797.1, read on the forward strand.
GACTGAAGCACAGAAATACAGGATAACAATTAAGAGGCATGCAGCTTTCCTCACACTCCATCTTGTCTACTTATTGGGCTGGTTTAACATGCATTCAAGGAAGTATCGCTTGGGTGATCTCTTTCAAAAGTATTGTATGCTCACAATGTGGAAAGGAGGAAGGAGAACACCATGCTTCAAAGAACAATTTTTCTCAATCACGCAGATTCGCAGAAATTGTTTTCCTATATAGATTGCTACATTGAAGCCCCTTCTGGAGTCTTAAACTCTGCATTTTGAATTGTTATCTTCTCCGATAAACCTAGTCTTCCACAGGCCCACTGGCTTTTACCGTCATTTCCTATGACTATTTTTTGTAGTTAGGCTTTTTTTATTTGCTGAAATTTCTATATTCCATGTGTTCTCAAAGAAAAGGTATAGAAATATTTAAGAAGAGATCTTTGAGAACCCTACTTTATATATATGGAAAAAAAAAGGAAAAAGATTCGGTTGATTAAATAAAAGTTACAGAAGACATATGAGAAGAATAATTGATGGAAGAAGGATATACAGAAAATTACACATATGCTAACATGTGAGTAAAAAGTAATTTACAGCTAGTATAATTAAAAAGAGATAATAAAGCTGATAATATAGAATGTTCACTAATGAGCACCAAATGATAGATTACCAGGAAACTTAGCAATACATGAATACTCTTTAAATTGTTACAAATCGAAAGGGTTATTGACTGTGTTTAAAATAAACCCATAGCAAGAATGGAGATTCTTCTCTGCTTTTGAAAACTCTCATCTGATAGCTCTCTTAAATTTAGATATTCATTTCTGCTCTGCTGATAGTTTTCCTATACATGGTAAGCAATATAGTAACGGGAAACAATTAACTATCTCTGCCTCCTTAAAAGAAACAATCATCTGTGAAAACCACGCAGGAACAGTTTTTTTCTTTTAAGAACAAAGTATGGTGTCTTGAGAGATCCCCAACGATATGCATACAAGAAAAGGGTGGTTGTACATAGCTAAGTGTAAGTCTCCAACTCGAAAGACGTAGCCAGATAAGTACCAGTTTTACATATACCTTAGCAGGAACAGTAAATTAATGCACCTATCAAAACCAATATCAACTGCATAAGAGTAATATTTGGTCTCTGCGCATCTATTATAATCCATTCATTAGAAATTATTAGACATTTACAAAGCTACGAGGCATCCTTAAAAATACAGTTTCCCTAAAATCGCTAGTGGAGTTAATAAAAGTTCAACACCAAAAGTCTAAAAAGTCATCAATTCGGAGATGAGAACTTATGACAAATTTTGAACTGACTTACAGGTTTCCATACTTGTAGAATCAACTGTGTTTTATGACACAAATCCACTAATTACTCGTAATTAACTATTTGCAAATGCCAAGAAATATAATTAACCTGTGATAAATTAGCTCCTAGCATTATAGAACTCAGAAACTAATAATATAAACACAGAGACCTGTAGACAAGGAAAATACCCTGAAATTAATCCATTCAGAAGCACAAATTATTTCAAATTTGTTAATCAGACATGCCTTCTCAAAAAATTTAAACTATACCTCATCATCATGATAGACACCTATGTTATTTGCTTCCGTAGTAAAGTCAAAATCGGCCCACAAATCATCAAGTTCTTTCTCATGCTCTGACTTATCAACTGGTTTTGCATCGTCATCTCCAAATGAAAATACTAAGGGAAGCAAATTCTCTGGGCAGGCTGCGCTGTTGTCTTCCACGGGAGACTCTCGTTTAAACAAGTCCTCCAGAGTTGTGCCCTCTTCATTGAAAATATTATTTGCAAGAATCTTGAAGAGCTCATTTGCGTTTGGTGGTCGAACACGCTTCCTCTTCTTGGATGTGCTTGCTGGGACTCCATCTGTTTCATTCTTTTCTCTTGCATCCACATTCAATTTGATGCCATTGCTACCCTCCCTACTTCCGCTCTCCATCATATTGCTAACCTGGGTTCCCATCCTGCCACCATCTTCAGTATCACTGTCAACCCACATCCTTTTTCGTTCAACTAAATCCTTGGAAATGTCAGTATCTTGCATTTTCGTTCTGTTTCCATCTCTGACACCATTACTGACTTTGGTATTCATCCCACTACCTCCTTTGTTTATATTACAAACCCACTTCCCTTTTCCTCTATCTAAATCCATCCCAACGCTATCATCTTCCATCTCATCCTCCTCACTCTGTAACTCATCCACTTCCAAACAAACCGGATTTCTCACCGTGCCCATCTTCTTCATTTTCGGATCTGCAACCGAATTAAACCTTGAACGGGTCCTCTGAGAAACTATGTCACTCCTGCTACTACTATTCACACCCTCGCTATCGCCTCCCTCATTGCTGACAGACACTAGAATATCAATACCCAACTTCTTCTTCTTCACGAAGACCTCATTGTCTTCACTACTTCCTCCCAATACACTAACCGATTCTGACTTCTCGGCATAATTGTATGACTCGTCCTTTTGGCTCCCTTCATCCTCAGTGTCCTCTCCATCCTCCGAATCATCCGAGAACTTCTCCATGAAATACTCAGAATACGAAACCCTATTTATCTTCCCATTTTGGGCTCTGGTCCTTCTCGCCACGCAAAAAGGAAGGAGCTTTGCCATTGGTTTCACTTCATTCTCGTCAACCTCCTCCTCCTCCTCCTCATCCTCCTCATCCTCCTCCTCCTCTTCCTTTACTCTAACCCCCTGAGGAATCTCCAAATATTTTGATCTCTCAATCAAACTGCAACAGTTGGAGGTTTCCCCCTCCTCATCGTCACTGGAATCAAGTTCAACTAACCTAGCTGAAGGCTCTGGGCTGCTCCTATACCCGCATTCTTCATCCCATTCCTTTTCCGAAATTTCGATAGAATCTGAACCCGTTTCCTGATCTGAAGCAAATCTGATCGAAGACTCTGACCCGGATGCTGAGCTTGTTCCTGAACTTGAGTCCCCATTGCTCTGTCTATCCTTCTGAAGCTCCGACGGCCATTGGTTCCTCACGTTAACACGATGCCGCACCTCCACATCTCCTCCTCCTCCTCCTTCTTCTTCCGTGTCGTCATCTTCATCATCGCTGTCATCTTCAATGACAAATACGGTCTTTTTCGGCGGCGGA
>NC_033797.1:104684103-104736092 GCF_001876935.1 Asparagus officinalis
ACTGCGAGTTATGCGAGGGATGATTCTCGCCATGACCTCTTCTCCCGAGATCTAGAAATCTAGGGTAAGGGTTTTCTCAATTTCTCAATTTTGATTGATGAAAAAAAGAGAGACATGAAACGAAGGGGTTTAAAGTTCCTGAAGCGGAAACTGAAAGTGGGAAAGCAGGGTAGCTATTTGTAAGGAGGATGCTATAAATTGAACCGAAGCGGCGAGGTAAGTCGAACACGGTGGGTTCCCCGAGATTTGCTGGACCCAATTTCGTACCCTCTCATATAGATTGGGACCCAGCAGTGAGTTGGTGGGTTTCGTGTGCGGAAAGGACAAGGGCGAGATTCTCCCGCGGCAAGCGAAGAGGGTCCGCACGCGTGACGCCATCCTGGGGTCTGGTTTCCGGTGAGCATACCGCCTGGGCAGCAATTTGGAACGGAGATCAGAGAAGGTTAACAACATAATAATTATGGATTGTTATGGAGTTGAGATATAATCCGGTTTAGTGGAGATGAGTTATTGCTCATCTAATTTTTTATACATTAATTTTTACTTTAAGACTTTGTGGTACATATCACTACTAACTTTGATATATGTTAGGATTATTTTGATGTAGGTTTTTTTAAAATAGGCCAACTTTTGTAATATATTTAGCAAAACCAATGGTTTTGCTAAACATTTAGTAAAGTCGACCTCTTTTTTGCCCGCTCATCAAAGTTGGCCAAAAAAGAGGTTGGTTTTTCTGAATATGTGTTTCAAAACATACGGAACTACTAGTCTCGTGTGTTTAGTAGCCGCTAATTGGCCACTAAACAAGACTCAGAAAATCTGGATAGTTTTCAAAAAACGCATAGGACTACTAGTCTCGTGCGTTAGACATAGACTTTATCTCTGGCGACCAATAAATCCACAGGACTAGTAGTCCCCTGAATTTGTCGGGCCTGTTTAAGCCTCAGTTGTGCCCAAAAATTAGGCCACGACATATCTCTCTCCCGATTTCTCTCCCTCTCCAAACCCTAATTGATAAACTCTCTCCCAATCTCTCTCCCCCAATCTCTTTCTCCCAATCTCTCTCACCCATTCCCTTGATTCTCTCACAAATCACCTCTTTCTCCCTCAATTTTCTCTCTCTTATTCTCTCTAAACACATTCTATCCAAACCTAAATTGAGATCTTCCCCAAAGTTCACTCCGGCAATGTTGATCTCTAATGCCGTCTAGCCTCTTCGACCGAAGAATTTCATAATTTCATCAAGGTATAATTATCTTATTTTTTATAATTTTTTCTCTATTATTTAATTAAAATTATAGTTTAGAAATAATTGTTTATTTATAATACTTTTATTAATTATAATAAACAATAGGATTTGGTTAAATTTTGATAGATTAAAATTGATATAGAGGGTCTTTCAACTACATTTTAACTAGTAGCTAGAAATACAATATATAAAATTTAATTTTTGAAAAATATAAATAATTTGAATATGATAAATGTTAATATTTTAGTTCGAATGGTGAATGGAATACCGGTTATTTGCTTATTTAGTGAGAAACTGAGTGTTAGAATGAATAATATGCCTATATATGAGGGAGGATCTAGAAAAATATTCATGTTATCTAAAAATTGCAACTTCAATGGAATGACGAAGAAAATAGACAGAGTTACTAGAATTAATCATGCAGAGTATGCCACTAAGGTCTTCTGTAATTGTCCGGTAAATGGAAAAAAGAACAATTGCTGTAGAGATCACCAATGATCAAGAACTGAGTGACATGATACAATTTGCAAAAAATCAAATCTCAATCGAGTTGTTCATTGAAAATATTCCAATATCCGGTGTTGCCCAAGTTATAAATGCTCCTAAAGAGTTCTCCTACATGCTTGACTTAGAAAATAACTCGAGCGAATTCATTTCATCTCCAAGTGTTGTGCACTTAGAAAATGTCTCGTGTGCAATGACATGGACTCAACCTTCCTATTGTGCAACGTCAAGTGGTATGTTCCACAACGCTTTAGGTCATGTTACGATTAATTTACCGATTGATTCGTTTATAGAAGAGGATGAGTATGCAAATGCAAATCGTGATTATGAAGATACTGAAGAGGAGGAGCGTCTTGACAACACGCAATATGCATTTGGAGGAATCGATGAGGACACCCGTTGGATGGATGAATTGTGTAAATAACGATTATGTTGAGTGTGAAGAACCATTGCTAGAAGGGTTTCAAAAGAGTTTCAACATATAATAATAACACGATATAGCTGGACTCGAACCTCTTGAAGTAGCAACAATGATATGAATTGCATCTTCCATAGCCATTGCTCTGTAAGAAGTTATCGAACTTTTTGTATCACTGTCTCGGAGCCTGTTTCAAACGTCTCGGAGTCTGTTTCAAACGTCTCGGAGCCTGTTTCAAACCATACAAGCTCTTCTTGAGCCTACACACCATCTCTTCTTTTCCTTCTTCTACAAAGCTAACAGGTTGCTTCCTATAGATTTTTTCATCCAAGTCACCATAAAGAAAGATAATGTTCACATCTATCTATTCAATGTAGAGATTTTCAGCAGCTACTAAGCTCAACATCACTCTGATGTTTGTAATCTTCACGATGGAGGAAAATATCTCCGTATAGTCCACTCTTTCTTGCTGTTAGAACCCTTTCACAACTAATCGGGTCTTGTACCTCTTACTTCCATCACTCTCCTGTTTGACTCGGTAGACCCACTTGTAAGGTTTTTTCTGTGCAGATAGCTGGGCTAACTCCCATACCTCGTTCGAGTGGAGAGAATCCATCTCTTTTTGTATTGCATGCTCCCACTGCTGAGATTCACTAACTTACATAGTCTCCTCATAGCACTCTGGTTCTCCGCTATCTGTCAAAAGTAATTAATCAAGTGATGAAAGATATCTAGGATTCGGTTTGGGTATCCTGAATTATCTCCTAAGCTTCACGTCCTGGGTAGTAGTCTCTGCACCTGGAGTCTTCTCCGTTTTTCGATCAGAACTAACACTGTCCCCCCCTGCCCCCCCCCCCCATCTAGAAGTTCCTCTAAATCCATGTACTTGGATCCACCTGCATCCTTAATGCTGTTCCCACTGCTTTGGCTATCATTAGTATTGTCCATGTCATTGTACATCACCTCTTCATTGAATATCACATCTATGCTCCTGATGATTTTCATGTTCTTCTCATCCCAAATACGATATCCGAACTCATCAATATTGTATCCAATGAATGTACACTTTTGTGACTTAGTTTCTAGCTTGTTCCTGACATGGTCACTGATATGAACATATGTCACACAACTAAATACTCGTAAATGTGAGAGATTAACCTTCTTGTCACTCCAAACCTCTTCTGGAATCCCAAAATCCAATGGAACTGATGGCCCATGATTAATCAGATAAGCTATCGTATGCACCGCGTCCGCCCAAAACATCTTAGGTAGACCTGTATGTAAACGCATGCTCCTCGCGCGCTCTGTCAACGTCCCATTCATCCTCTTTGCAACGCTATTCTATTACGGTGTCCCTAGAGTAGTCCTCTCTAAACGAATCACGTTTAGGCTACAGAACTTCTTAAACTTCTCTAGCTTATATTCTCCACCATTGTCCAATCTCAGACACTTTACTTTTAGATTTGTCTCGTTCTCTACCATGATTTTTCACTTTTTGAATATCCCGAGCACCTCTGACTTGTGCTTCGTGAAGTATATTCATATCTTCCTCGAGTGATCGCTGATAAAGGTGACATAGTACACCGAACCGTCAAGAAAAGACATGCTAGCTCGACCCCAAATATCTGTATGGACAAGCTCTAGTTTCTAAGCTATAGGTGGTCTTTCACTCTTCTGAAAGTTAACCCTCTTCTGCTTCCCGTAGATGTAATCCTCGCAAACATTAATTTTAACTGAATTGATACCGGTTAGTTTTCCATGTGAGTGTAGAATCTTCATACCGTTCTCACTCATGTGTCCCAGTCTATTATGCCACAGATCTGTATTCTCCTTAACAGTTGTAACTGCGAGGGTGTCACTCGCATATGAAGTAAGGTAGAGAGTTCATGTTTTGTTACCGCGGGCAACTATCATAGTACCGTTGGAGATCTTCCACGATGATACGAGTCGCCGTGCAAGCACTCTTGATCGCGGAATTATCAAGAGTGGGTAAAGAAGAAAACGACTGAAGAACACAAGAGTTATAATTAGAGCGAAGGAAAATACCTTCTCTAGATTATGAGAATCAATTGGATTTACAAAATCTCTCTCTCACAATCTCTCTAGATCAAAGAACAACCTCCCTGATTTCTTTTCTGATTACAATCTGAGTTCTAAACCCTAGAATAGTCGTGTTTCTATTTATACTAAACAGAAATCCCAACTGGAGCAGGAAACAGATCCAGGCCCGAAATCGCTCCGCGGTCGACCGCAGTGCCCAAGGCGCTCGACCGGCCAGAACGACGAAAACTGAAAAAATCGATTACAGTGTTTCCGGTCGACCGCAGCGCCATCATCGGTCGACCGCTGTTTTTCGGTCGACCGTAGAGCCTTCATCGGTCGACCGCTCTCAGTCCCGAGACATAGTCTGGGCCTGTGCACTAAGCGGTCGACCGCTGTGACCAGCTGCAAATCCTGCAGTTTTGCCGAATCCTTCGACTTCGTCGCCCCCAATGGCCTCGTCCACGACTCCTCTACTCTATTCTTAAGATACCATGAGAATCATCTATCCTCAAGCTCCCATGAGGATCGCTAAGCTCCCGAAGAGAAGATACACCCGTATCATGGGTCCCCCTTTAGGAACTTGAAGTCTCATTCAAGTTAGAACTTTAGCTGAGGGAACTCGCGAGCCCCTCCTTCTCTGTTGAACCACTTGGACTTGCTAGGGACCTGACCTTGACGTCCAATGAGAAACGACTTCTTGGTCCCCCACCTCGTCTTGGTCGTCTTCCGTTCCAAAATGCAATCTTCTTTCAGTGGCTCCTCTCTATCAAACCACAAGTCTTCAACATGCGGTAAGATCATCTTGTCATCACCTTTATCATCCAATAATGGAGGCTCAAACAACTTCAAGTACTCGGCATTGATCACCGAATACATGCCTAAGTAAGGTGGCAAATCTAAACGAAAAGCGTTGTCGCCAATCTGATCGATAATCCGAAATGGACCATAACGAATAGGCTTCAACTTCTTCCCTTCTCCTTTGATCCTCTCCTTACTCAATTTTAGCCATACCATATCGCCTTTACCAAAGTTACAATGAACCCGATATTGGTCATGCTTCGCCTTGTACTTAGCTTGTGATTTCTTCAATTGAGCTTCAACCATGGCATGAATATTTGCAATCTTCTCGAGAAATCACTGAGCACATTGTCTTTCACTCCCCTCCTTGCCGTCCACTGTGGCTTCACTTGAAAATACAAGATCGAACGGGCTCGGCGGTAAAAATCCATAACAAATCTCAAACGGTGACTTTCCGGAAGATCCATGAATTGCCCGATTAAAAGCAAACTGCAAATATGGTAAACTCTCATCCTAAGTCTTAGGATGCCGGGAATTATACCCCCGCAACATATGCACCATAGTCCGGTTGACTACCTCCGTTTGTCCGTCTGTTTGTGGATGAAAGGCCGTGCTCTTCTTCAATTTAGTGTCCATCAAACTCCACAAAGAATCCCAAAAATGCCCGAGAAAACGGCTATCCCGATCCGAAATAATCGAGCTCGGCAACCCAAAGTGCTTCCACACATACTCAAAGAACAATTGTGCTGCACCCGCTCCCGTCACGGTCTTCTTACAAGGAATCAATATCACCATCTTGCTGAACTGGTCCACCACAACGTACAAATAGTCATGCCCGCGCTTCGTAGTTGGCAACCCTCCTAGAAAATCTATAGAAATGCTCTCCCACGGCCTAGAAGGAACCGGTAATGGTAGGTACAATCCCCTCTTTCTGTTAGAAGGCTACGAAATACAACATAACTTACACCCTCCAACATACTTGGTCTCATCATCAAGCATCTGTGGCCAAAACACATGTCACCGTAGATTGAGAAGCATTTTCTGAATGCCAAAATGCCCTTGCACACGCGAGGTATGCGCTTCCCGAATCCATTGCAACCTATCACCATCTTTCGGAATGCATAGTGATGTCCCACGATACAACAAGCCATCTTCTCCAAGTGCATACTCCCCCCTTCGACCAGCCTTCGCCTGCTCAAACACACTACCGAAGTCCCTACTAGATGCATACAGCTGTACATACTCCAAAGGAACCAAGGGCTGAATACGCGTCGCCACCAACAAAGACCTTATCGGTGGGCGAGATAACATATCGGCCAACTTGTTCGTCGCCCCCTTCTTGTACCTAATAATGATGTTGAAAGCCATCAAATAGGACATCCACTTCATGTGTCGTGCCTGCTGTAGCTTCGTCTGGGCATGTAAGAACTCCAACGGCTTATGATCCGAATGCACGACCACCTCCTTCCCTAACAAGTACACCCTCCAATGCTTAATTGCTTGATATAGTGCATTAGAACTCTTGTCGTAGGTTGGGTAGTTCGCAACAGCACCCGAAAACTTCTCAGAATGGTATTCCACCGGTTTCCCATCCTGAATCAACACCGCGCCCATCGCATAATTAGACGCGTCGGTCTCTACCTCGAAAGTCCGCTGCAAATTTGGCAACGCCAACACCGGTGCCTCCGAGATCTTCCTTTTTAGCAACTGAAAAACCTCCTCATGTGTCCTTCCCCACTCAAACTGAACTTTAGCCTTTGTGAGGCTATGTAACGGTGCCGCATAAGCCGAAAAATGTCGAATGAACTTGCGCAAATACTGGCAAGCCCCCATGAAGCTCCTCACCTCAGTCACTGTCTTCGGCGTCGGCCACTTTGTGATCACCTCCACCTTGCCTGGATCTATCCTCTGCTGGCCCTTCCCTACGATGAAGCCGAGATACACCAACTCGTCCTTCCCGAACTCGCACTTTTTCCCGTTGAGCTTCAGCTGTCCGTCCTGCAACACTTCAAATACCTTCTCAACATGAATGAGATGCTCCTCACAAGTCCTGCTATACACCAAGATATCATCAAGGTAAACTATCACAAAATCCTCTATAAAGGGTCGTAACAAATCATTCATAAGCCTCATAAAGGTAGCCGGAGCATTGCACAATCCAAACGGCATCACCAACCACTCGAACAGGCCTTGCTTGGTCTTGAACGCAGTCTTCCAAGTGTCTTCCTCCCGAATCCTCACCTGATGGTAACCAGACATCAAATCCAGCTTCGTGAAAAACCTCGCTCCCTCCAACTAGTCCATAAGATCATCGATCTGTGGTAATGGGTAGCGATTCTTGATGGTTATCTTGTTGAGCACCCAGTAATCCACGCACATGCGCCAGCCTCCATCCTTTTTGGGCACCAACAACACTGGTGACCCACAAGGTGAACAACTCAGCATAATCACTCCCGCTTCCAAGAGCTCCTGAACCTGCTTCTTGATCTCCTCGGACTCCAGTACTGACGTGCGGTATAGGCCTATGTTAGGTAAGGAACTCTCCCCGGTCAACATAATCTCATGCTCTACACCTCGACGTGGTGGTAGTCTCATGATCTCCGAAAACAAGTCCGCATACTTGACCTTCAACCTATCAAGATCTCCCTCCTGGAGCTTGCTCAAGGTGGACAAGCACATCCTACTCAGCTGCTCTTCATACGGCCGAATGAACAATAAAACGAACTTCCTGCCCATGTTCACCAACCTCTTAGCCTAAGTCACTGTCACCAAGCTCGTCTCCTGTGGAAGAGATGCCGAACGAAAAATGAATTGCTCGCCATTCTTGGTGAACGTATACTTTTGGGCTCGCCGATCATATACTGCGTATCTATCCCACAAATAAGGATTGCCCAAAATAACTTGGCAAACATCCAACAGAACCACGTCGCATGTGACCTCGTCAATATACGACTCGTGGAGTGCAAATCTGAATGAACACTGGTTCACTACACTCAATCCCGCCTCCTTCTGAATCCACCCTAATGGATAGGGCTTCGGATGCTTCACCATCTTCAATCCCAGCTTCTGTACTAATGCCTCAGATATCAGATTTTTCTGACTCCCTGGATCTACAATAGCATCCACTAAGCTGGTCTTGACCTGCAATTTCAGAACAAAGAGCTGCTCCCTCGGGTCGTCATCTTCTTTGGTGGCCTGCTTCCCCGGCCACCCGTCTTGCTCCCCGATGGTTTGGAATCCCCCTTTGTCTCGTTGCCCTTCTTCTGCCTGCCCTCAATGGCAATGGCCTTCACGCTCGCCTCTGCGATTGTCTCTACTGAAAATAGTTTCATCTCCTTCCGGATGTAATCATTCAGACCCGCCATGTACTTCATGAAGATGGGGTACTCTGACGTTACGATGTTTAGGACCATCGCCTGTTGCTGGAACTCCGTCGTGTATTCTTGAACGGTCTGATTAAATTTTTGGTGCAAGCCATACCACTTGTACCAACGCTCCTCAAGGAACCCCCACTGGATAAAATTGTTTCCGAAGTAGCTCCTTGAACTTGTTCCACGACGTCGCTTTCTTCTCCTGTTTGCAATAGGATTTCCACCACGTCAACGCGTGCCCTGAAAGCTTCAATGTCACGAACACTATTTTCTCCTTGGACGAATATCCGTAGAGAGTGAAGTACATCTCCATTCGCTCGATCCAATCATCAAGCTTCTCCACATTGATACTCCCATCATAAACAGGAATCTCAACCTTGAAGTCAATCTTCAGATTCTGGTAATGATTCTTACCCCCTTGATGTCCAACAGTCTTGACAATCTCAGTCTCCCCCTCTGAATCAGCTTTCTCGCTCTCCTCATCAGATTCGAAGAGTCCCTTCTTACCCTTCGAAGAAGATTCCTCCTTTTTGTCTCCTCCGTTGATGAGACCCACGATTTGGGTAAGAGTCGTCCCGATCATCTCAATCTGCTTCTCCATGGCATCAAGTCTTGTTGAATTATCTGATTTAGTCATCTTCTCCTTCCTTAATTTCTGGACCCCCTCCGAGGAATTAAGGATCTCGCCAAGCTTCTTGTACTGGGAGCGAGTAAGGACCATACACAGTTCCCCCTTTCACAGGATCTAGCGCTCTGATACCAACTTGATACAAGTCGCCGTGCGAGCACTCTTGATCGCGGAATTATCAAGAGTGGGTAAGCTCTGATACCAACTTGATACAAGTCGCCGTGCGAGCACTCTTGATCGCGGAATTATCAAGAGTGGGTAAAGAAGAAAACGACTGAAGAACACAAGAGTTATAATTAGGGCGAAGGAAAATACCTTCTCTAGATTATGAGAATCAATTGGATTAACAAAATCTCTCTCACACAATCTCTCTAGATCAAAGAACAACCTCCCTGATCTCTTTTCTGATTACAATCTGAGTTCTAAACCCTAGAAAAGTCGTGTTTCTATTTATACTAAATAGAAATCCCAACTGGAGCAGGAAATAGACCCAGGCCAGGAACCGCTACGCGGTCTACCGCAGTGCCCAAGGCGGTCGACCAGCCAGAACGACGAAAACTGGAAAAATCGATTACAGTGTTTCCGGTCGACCGCAGCGCCATCATCGGTCGACCGCTGTTTTTCGGTCGACCGTAGAGCCTTCATCGGTCGACCGCTCTCAGTCCCGAGACATAGTCTGGGCCTGTGCACTAAGCAGTCGACCGCCGTGACCAAGCCGGTCGACCGGCCAGAGTCCAGCTGCAAATCCTGCAGTTTTGCCGAATCCTTCGACTTCGTCACCTCCAATGGCCTCGTCCACGACTCCTCTACTCTATTCTCAAGATACCATGAGAATCATCTATCCTCAAGCTCCCATGAGGATCGCTAAGCTCCCAAAGAGAAGATACACCCGTATCACACGAATCTCCGGTGAATATTGAAACATAGCCTTCCGTTTTAAGCTGGCCAAACGAAACAAGATTCCTCTACAGCTTCGATACATGTCTGACGTTTTTCAGATTCAACTTTGAGCCCTTCATCTGAATCTGCACGTTGCCTTTTCCAATAATACTACAAAGCTCGTTGTCCCCTAAGTATATTTTCCTAATATCCCCTGCTACATAGTTCTGAAGAAGCTTTCTATTAGCAGTGACGTGGAATGAGGGTCCTGAATCAATAACCTATGAGTCGAAGTTGTTGTCCATAACAAGGATCAAAACATCTTGCACGATATGAGCCTCCTGCTCATTCGTATCCTTCTTTGACACTTTGCAGACTGAAGACATATGGCCCTCCTGGTCGTAGTTATAACACTTTCCTTTGTTAGGCCTAACCTTCGAGTTCGACCTCTTCTTCTTCGACTTCGATTGATTCCTGTTCTGGTTACCCTTCTTCTGGTTTCGACCTCTCTGCTTGAGATTTAGGGCTGAATCTGAATCTTCTGATTCAGACGATTTTCTTCTAACCTCCTCGGATAGAATCATGCTGACAACTTCGCTCAGCTTTAACTTCTTCTTCCCCGTCGAGTTGCTAATTACGGTCATGTAATCTGCCCAACTATCCGGTAACTACGATAGAATCCATAGGGCTTACACTTCATCATCAAACATGATGTCGACGGAGATAAGTTGATCAACAATCGTGTTGAACTCGCTGAGATGCAACGTGAAGGAGTATCCTTCTGTCATCTTGAGGTTGAAGAGTGTCTTAATGAGATGCATCTTATTTGTGACTGACGGTTACTCGAACATCTTTGTGAGCGCTTCCATAAGCCCCACCGTCATCTTCTCCTTCAAAATATTATGGGTGACTGATTTGGCGAGCAACAACCGAATCTGTCCTAGATCCTTCCGATTCAGTATTTCCCAGTCCTCGTCTAATTCATCTTTCTTCTTTCATTTAGCTTTTCCCATTAACGGACGGTAAAGATCTTTCTGGTACATATAATCTTCCATCTGTAACCTTCAGTAGGCGAAGTCTGATCCGTCAAACTTCTCGATCTTTGATTTGATTTCTTCTGCCATCTCTTTCAAAACACAAAAATTTGTCGAATGAAGCTCTGATACCAGTTGTTCGGGTTGAACACACAAACGACAACCCGTGCCCTTTCGGATCTTATGTCAAGAGTAGGAAAGTAAGAAGTCACAGTAAATAAAAGAAAACTTATAGGAAAGAACGAACAAAAGAAGAAAACGCCAGATTTAACAAGGTTCGGCAAACATGCTTATGTCCTCGGGAGCCATACCAAAAAGTTTTGATTAATTGAAGAAGATTACAATACTCGCAATAGGCCACACTCTCTCTAAGATCTCTGATCTTAGAGTACCGTCAAAACCCTCTCAAAGACATCCTCACATAACCCTAAAAACATTTTAGTAAACATATATATACACAGCCCAAAAACAGAATCCAACCTGAATCAGGAAACTGCCAGGCCCAACTTCGGTCGACCGATAACATTGCATCGGTCGACCGGTTGATCACCATCGATCGACCGATAGCAGCTTCGGTCGACCGTCCAGAACTCTGTTTTCTACAGGGTTCTCGTGCACGCTTTTCGGTCGATCATGGCATGCCCGTCGGTCAACCGACCCGAAACTCCTGTAGTTTTTCTTGGCTTCACATCGGTCGACCGATGGGCTTGTGTCAGTCGACCGATAAGGGAATTTCTGTGCAGTTTGTGATTTTGATTCCAGGTTTGGTTCTCTACTCCCGAAACCAACACTTTTTTCTTGAATTCAGAGCTTTTTCTGATGAAAATACGCACATAAGACATGTACATCAATTGCTTCTAGTAGTTAGAGGTTTATTATTTAATTTCTTATTGTGTGTAATGGGATTGCACTTATGCATGCAACTATATAGTTTCCCCCCTAATATCTGCAGTAAGATTTTGATACCTATTATGGCGAGTAAAAGTGCTTTGTTTTCTTCCCCTTTCTTGTTCATTCCTAGTCCAATTTGAGGTTAGTGATGATAATGATTGGGAGAGAGCAGTGATAATTATCTAAGACAATTACAGCAAAGTCAATGTTAATTTGAAGGTAAATACAGGTACTGTTAGATTGCTTGTTTGTATGCCTTCATCGCACTGTTGAAATTGGAGCATCCGTTGTAGCTCCTACACTAAAAGAGAAATTGTGATTAACTTGAAAAGGAGCTATCTGAAAGCAGAAGGTATTCTACCTCCTCTTCGAATTTTTGTTTCTCTTGACCAAATCTTGGTTGTAGTAATTCTACGAACTCAATGCAAAAAGCATTCTCTTCAGTTAAAAACGGCATATATTTATTTTAAGGACAAATTTTCAAAATCAACCAATTTTGAAATTTAAATAGCAAAAACGACCTCTGCGAAATTTATTCAGCAAAACCGATCCTTTTCTTCTGAAAAGGGTCGGTTTTGCTGCCGAAAAATTTTTACCTTTCCCCCCCCCCCTCTTTCACCCACTCCTCAAACCCATCGATGCCGACACCGACCACCGCCCAAGGACCTCCGACCACCGCCGCCGCCGACCAAGGACCCTCCGACCACCGCCGCCGCCGACCAAGTTCGCTCCGACCGCCGCCGGCGACCAAGGTAAATGTGGTTTTTTTTTTTAATTTTGATTAGCCATGAAATTTCGGATTTGGGAATGGATTTGGGTTGGGATTTAGGAATTATGGTTGAAATCACTGTATTTAGTTTGGGAATGTAGTTGAGATTTGGGATTTGGGATTTGGGTTGGGATTTGGGATTTGGGAACTTACTGCAGGTTAGGCTTGGGTAAATCAATGTATTTAGTTTGGGAATGTAGTTGAGATTTGGGATTAAAGTTGAAATTTAGGAATGTATTTAGTTGAGATTAGGGAATTAGGGTTTAGACATGAATAATGTGATTAGGGTTTAGACATGATTAGGGTTTAGACATGAATAATGTGATTTGAGGTTATGGTTTAACCATAATTAGGGTTTAGACATGAATAATGTGATTTGGGATTAGGGAATTTAGCAATTATTTACTTTGTAGTTGAGATTAGGGTTTTAAATTTGACTTTAAATTAAGATTAATATTTACAGTTATAATAGATTATTTACATATGATGGACTGTTGATTTTCAGCTTCGATGACAAACTCTATACCCATTATTTGCTTCTTCAATGGGAGCCTCGGCATCGGATTGAATAGTATGCCGATGTATGAGGGAGGTTCTAGGAAAATATTTATGCTATCCAAGTCATTAAATTTTGATGGAATGATGAATGAAACACACAGAGTTACGAAAATTAATAAAGCATGGTATGCAATTAAACTATTTTTCAATTGTCCGATAAATGAGAGTAGAACTATTGCTGTAGTGATTACCGACGATGAGGAATTGAATGACATGAAACAATTAGTGGAGAAGCAAGTATCAGTTGAGTTGTTCATTGAGAAGTATCTGATTCAAGAATTTGCCCAAGTTTCACGACCACAAGGAGAGTTTTCTCGGTGGTTTTATGACATCTCCAAGTCAAGAGCCGTGGTGTCAACTACAACATTTAAGTGGGCATTCTCTTGGTGGGACGTCAAGTACTATATTTAACGACGCATCGGGCTATGTTACGGGTGATCTACCGACCGGATCAATTGTAGAAGAAGAAGTAAATGATGACTCAGAAGATATTGAAGAAGAAGACGTGCAAATTGATAGCATGCATGTGGCAGTTGGAATCGATGATGATTCTCGTTGGATGGATCAATTTAATGTTAACAATGATTATGTGGAAGCAGAAGATCCGTTGCCTGACGAGTTTCATAATGAAGATTGGATAAATACTTCGCAAGCTGAATTTGTTGATGTTGGTCCAAAATTTGACGAGTTTCATAATGAAGATTGGATAAATACTTCGCAAGCTGAATTTGTTGATGTTGGTCCAAAATTTCAACGGCCTGAAGACTTCACTTTAAAAAAGGGGACCTATTCAAGAGCAAGGAAGCATTGATCTTTGCGGTGCGAGAATGGTCTATAAAAATCGGGTCAAATTCAAGCCTGTAAAAACTAATGCAACCAACTACTATGTAAAATGTTATTTCAACGAGAAGAATGAAGTAGAGCATGCAAATGAGCAAGATAAGAGAAACAGGAAATGTCCTTGGTTGCTAAATGCCGCTGTGAGGAAATCAACAAATGGGCAATTTGTAATATCTAGATATTGTGGGCTTCATACATGTTGCAATCCGTCGGTGGACGTCGATTATTATTCTGCATCTTCCTATTATATATGTAAGCTAATTATGCCTGAAGTTAGAGCTGAACTTGATCTAAATGCAAGTCAGATATTTCAAAGGGTATATGATATGTGGGGCATTAAGATATCTAAATATAAGGCATATGATGCAAGGAGGAAAGCGTTGTCGAAAATATTTGGAGATTGGGAAAAATCTTATGAATTACTTCCACAGTATCTTGAAGCTATCCAGCGAAATAATCCGGGTACTGAATATGAAATATTGTCTGAAGAGATTGCACCGGGTATGGAGAGGTTCACTCGAGTATTTTGGGCATTTGGTCCAGCTATTAAGGGCTTCACTTTTTGTCGTCCGTTATTGAGCATTAATGGTACACATCTATATAGCAAGTACAAAGGCGTGCTTCTTGTGGCGACCGGTGTAGATGCAAATGGCGGTTTATTTCCTCTAGCATTTGCAGTTGTGGAGGTAGAGGATACTTCTAGTTGGAAGTGGTTCTTTAAACTTATATACAAGTGGATTCCTAGTGTCCGTGCGCCCAGATTAATTACTTTTATCTCAGATAAGATGAAAGGAAATATAAGGGCATTACATGAGGGTTTTGGTGCACCACATCACCATCGATATTGTTTGAGGCATATAAGAGATAATTTTAAGAAAAAACACGGTGAGATTAATTTGCAAAATCTTTTGTGGCAAGCTGGGTGTGCAACTGATACATTAGTGTATGAACATTGTAGAGAGAAGATCAAGTCTTTGTCATTAGATGCACATAATTGGATTGAACATAACTTGAAGCCTCAATTCGAGCATCGATGAGCATTATGTAAGGATTAGGGTGTGCGGTTTTGCATGATGATAACTAATTGCTCCGAGAGCTTTAACAGCGTTCTTAAAGGAGCACGAGCTATGCTAATACAATCATTGGTTGCAAGAACGTTCTATAGGCTAAGCTTATACTTCAACAAAAGGCGTGAGGACGGTGTAGACTGGACAACACGTTACACACCAAAGAATGAGTCTATTTTGCAAAGAAGAATTGAGGCGGCAAGATTATGTCAAATTAGTGTATTCAATGACAATGAATGGCAGGTACAGGATTATGACAGTATCTACACCGTTAAACTGTTTGATGTTGATTGCACTTGCACATGTAACATACCACAACTTCAAAAAATACCTTGTGCACATGTTCTTGCGGCTTCCTCCAATCAGCCGGGTGGTACGAGAATTCCATATAATCGGTATTGTTCACCATGGTATTCAACAATTCATTACCGAAAGACATACAGCGAGAGTTTTCATCCACCCGATGATAGTCGGTATTGACCCGAATATACTAGACCACGACTAATTCCACCTCAATACAAGAGACAAGCAGGTCGACCACGATCTGTACGAATTAGGGGAACCATGGATCAAGGACGAGAAGGCATTGTCAAGCATAAAAAATATAGTCTTTGCAAACAACCGGGACATACTCGACCTCGTTGTCCAGCTAGACTCAATATATAGCAATTAATTGGTAATAATTGACATATTTAAATTATGATTTATTTTAATGTAGACAATATAATTAGTCGTGGATCGGTTATTGATATGTTATAATTGTATGTGCAGGTATATACACCATAGAGCCTGGACCGACTAGTGATGAGGTCCTATATGACCAGCCTCGACACCGTTCACATGTTATATCCTTTACAGAGGTAACTAAGTTTCGTATAATTTTAATATTGCATTCTTATAATATTGTTCTCTTATATATATATTTGCTTTACAGAGAGGCCCGGATATTGTTATGGTTGATCATAGCCTCAGCCATAGCCGTTGGCATCTAGAAGATGAGCGCATAATAGCAGCTGTAGGACGGGCCGGCTTCTTGACATGTTCAAAGCTTCGTTGGATGAGGCTCGATTGGCCCCTACTCACCGCTTTGATAGATAGGTGGAGGCCGGAAACCAACACTTTCCACTTCCGAATGGGAGAGTCTACTATTACGCTACAGGATGTAGCTATGATACTTGGTCTCCGCATAGATGGTCCGTGCGTTACCGGCAGTGATAAACATTTTTGGCCGGACAGGTGTGAGGAGTTGTTAGGTGTAGCTCCAGAGTCAATGCCTGGAGGAAATATTAAATTAAAGTGGCTAAAAGAGACCTTCTTGGTGCCGTTGCCTTTTGATGCGCCGCCAATATTGATTGAGCAACATGCACGTGTATACATTATGCACATGATCGGTTCAATATTATTTCCAGATTCGAGTAAAGATAAAGTGCATGCTAGGTATCATTTTTATCAGTATTTATAATTATGTTTGTTGATTTAGCTTATTTTGATAACTTTAAATGTTGTGAAAATGCTAAGTGGTTACCACTTATCGGGGACTTGGACACGTGTGGTGCGTTATCGTGGGGTAGTGCGGTTTTGGCGTACCTATATAAAGAGATGTCTAAGGTTGCATTCATGAAAAATAGTGACCTCAAAGGGTGTCTCAACTTACTGCAAGTATGGGCATGGGAGAGGCTGCATTTGAAGCCGAGACTATGCGTGAATTTACAATTAGACGGACAAATTCCACTAGGATGCAGGTATTATATTTTTTAACGTAGTAAATATAATTGTAGTTATTCATTTGGTACTGAATTTTGAAACTAACACAGATGGAATGTCCAAAAATGTTTTGACGAGACCCCGGCGAGACAGTTAGATTTCTACCGAAATGAGCTTGACCGCATGAAGATTTTTCAGGTATCATTTCTATAAAATTGACTTTTTTCTTCTATATATCAACTTTTGTTTTAATGATATGCAACAATTATATGTAATACTCTGTAGATGGAATGGGAGCCCTACACCCCATTTCTCGATCATCTACCCCCGATATGCACAGAATACCCAGTTATATGGAGAGCCAGAGTTCCTCTAATATGTTTTGAGATAGTAGAAATGCATGTACCGGACCGCGTGCTTCGACAATTTGGTCTTGCACAACATGTTCCGCAATTTGTTGAAAAAATAGAGAGGAAGGCGAAGAAAGGAGGCCAACAAAAGGACTGGGCAGCTGAGCATCAAAATTATATACACAGATGGAATGATAGACATTTTTGTATTGTTGAGCAAATCGAGCCAACTCCCCAGGAATCAGATTACTACACTTGGTATTGGAGGATAACTAGAAGATGGATACTCCATGCGACCACATCCCCGGTTGAGTTGCAAAGAGGATATGTGCCTCGGGGTATAGATGAGAGAGAATTAGTAAGTATTTTCAAATTTATTTTAAGTTCATTTTTATTAGAATTTTTCAATATTGCTAAATTATGTTTTTTTTTTAAATTTGCAGGTATCAGCAATAGATGATGTTCAAACCATTGCAAATAGTGGCTTGGAATTGGTTCGAGCAGGTAATATAGAATTAAATATAAAATTTACATATTGTAATTTGAATTTTAAAGTAATTTTTGCATTTCGGATTTTTTTGAATTATCTCTCGCAGGTACATATCCCGAAGCACAGAAACATGCATCAATATATCAGTCGATAATGCAGAGGCTTCACCAAGCCTTACATCAAACTCATGAAGACCTTCATGATGGACGAGAAGTAGCGCAATTAGTATACACACGTCAACAACGACACAGACGAGGACGACGCAGAAACGATAATGAAGCTGGGCCTTCCCAACGTGTTGATGATGGAGCTGGACCGTCACAACCACAAACGCAACCGGATCATGAACTCATCGAAGATCGAGATAGAGGAGGCCGAAGACAAAGGAGGAGGAGAAGAGTTCTTGGATGTATGTAAGCTAATCAGTATTGTTATATAAATTACAATCCTATTTTGATATGTACATTACAAACGTATTTCGGGACAATAGATGGTTTTTGGATTTGTAGCTGAGATTGTGGTGTGACTTATTAGATTTGTAAGTGGGTTTGTGGCGTGATTTGTTGGATTTGGATTCGTAAGTTTGTGGCGTGATTTGTTGGATTTGGATTCGTAAGTTTGTGGTGTATTTTATGATTTTTAGATTTGATATGTGTTTATACAGGGAATTGACATATGAGTTTGTACAGGGAATTGATATATGTGTTTATGCAATGGTGTAATTTATGATTGTTCCATTTGAAATATGAGTTTGTACAGGGAATTATCCCGTAGCAGAAATGCATGCATAGTTGTGAATGTGCAGGAAATGCACGGGACTGCTAGTCTCGTGCATTTCATTGCGCCCAGGAAGTGCACGGTACTAGCAGTCCCGTGCTCTTGTTTTTTTGCAGAGATAGAAGTCTCTGCAAAATGCACGGGACTGCTAGTCTCGTGCACTTCTTTTTTGCAGAGATATAACTCTCTGCAAAATGCACGGGACTAGCAGTCCCGTGCACTTCATTTTTATAGAGATGTTAGTCTCTGCACAAAACACGGGACTGCTAGTCCCGTGTTATTCGAAACTACCACGAAATACACGGGACTAGCAGTCCCGTGTATGTCGTAAAAATTCTTCGGCAGTAAAACCGACTCTTTTCAGAAGAAAAGGGTCGGTTTTGCTGAATAAATTTTGAAGAGGTCGTTTTTGCTATTTAAATTTCAAAATTGGTTGATTTTGAAAATTTGTCCTTATTTTAATCTGTAGAGTTTAATTGAGATGGTTAGGGGCATTGTTGTTTCTGAAACCTGATTTACATGGAGAAAACATAGCACTGGGACCTGGAATTGAACGTGCCTACTCTGGCAGCGGCCTTATAGACTGAGGCCCTATGTTATAATCAGCCGCATATTGAAGTTGTGTCAAAAAATTAGAAAATATAGAGTCGAGAAAGGGAGGTGATTAGGGTTTTAGTGATTGACTGTAATCTTTGTTGATTAGTGGTGGAATTGTTATGGTATATTCCGAGGACGTAGGTAATCACATTGATTGTCGAAACTTGTTAAATTCTTGTGCTTCTGTTGTTGTTTTATCTTTCATTTTCATTCATTCCTTCTGGTGCGCGTATTATTCTGTTGTGCTGCTAACATGTATAACTATTTTGCTGCTAACATATATAGAATTTCGTTACATGTAGTCATAAATATACAGTTGACCTATCTCTTCCATTATTTGTTATGTTTGTGTAGAACAGTATACATTAGCTAATTTTTGAGTAGGTCCTGACAGAAACGCTCTTATGGGCAGCTCCTACACTAAAAGAAAAATTGCTAACATATCAATGACTATTCCTTTAGTTTTGTCTGAGGACTTCTTTTTTGCAGACAACGGGTCTAAAACAATGAATACACTTTCATACTAGAGTTCAATCCTTGCAGAAGACGAGAATCTTTAATCATATGAGAAATGTTTCTGAGGAACATCATAGAAGGTGAGGATTACTTTAAAATTCAATGTTTTCATTTAACATAGGAATTATTTTTCTTTTTTACTTGTAATGCAACACTTCCTTGGTTTTACATTTTTACAGTACTTAGATTTATATAATTGAACTCTCTCTCCTTTTTTCACTCTCTATAATATTATTGTTGTTCCACTGTTATCTTGACACGTTAGCTTTGAGAAGATGAGGCAAACTAGGTTTCTTTTTTCAAACTTTTACCTTCATCTTTCTTTGTGCATGGTTGGCTTTGAAAGATATGTATCCTGCCACGCGACTTATGACTTAATCGCTGAAAAACCACTGTAGCAATTATACCAAAATGAGATTTCTGATGTAATTCTTGACACAACTTTTGGATTGGAATAGATGGAATATTGAAAGCTTTAAGGGCTTCTTACAGTTAATAATAGGAAATATTCTTCTATTCCAGTATCCATCCAGAACCGCAGAAAATGCTCAGAGAATGTTTTGAATGACCCGATGAATTTCCTTTCAAAAAAGGGGATCTATTCGAGAATAAGGAAACATTGGTTTTTGCCATACATGAGTGGTCAATTAAGAATCGGGTCAAATTCAAGCCAGTGAAAACTAATATAACCAACTATCATGTAAAGTGCTACCTCAATGAGAAAGCTCAAGGAAAGTATGCAAGTGCTCAAGATGAAAGAAATTCAAAGTGTCCATGGAAGCTTAATGCAACTGTTAGGAAAAAAATCTAAAGGCCAATTAATGATCTCTAGTTATTGTTGACTTTATACATGTTGCAACCCGACTGTCAATGTTGATCATAAGGTAGCAACTTCCTCTTATATTGAAGCTAATTATGCCCGAAGTAAGGTGGATCTTACTCCAAGCCAAATAATTACAAAGGTATACAATATGCAAAAACTAATTATATTCAAATATAAAGCATATGATGCACGGAGAAAGACGTTGACTAAAATCTTTGGAGATTAGGAGAAATCTTACAAATTACTTTCGCAATATCTTGAAGCAATTAAGAGGAAAAATACAGGTACCGAATACGAAATATTGTCTAAAGAGATCGCACTGGGAGTGGAGAGGTTCATGCAAGTATTTTGAGTATTTTGGACTTGCTATCAAAGGGTTCTTATTTTATCGTCTGCTCTTGAGCATCAATAGCACACTATATGGCAAGTAAAAAGGAGCGCTCTTGGTTGCGACCGGTGTAGATGCAAATGGTGGGCTATTTCCATTGGCTTTCGCAATTGTTGAGGTAGAGGAAACATCAAGTTGGAATTAGTTTTTCAATGTATTTATAGATTCATCTCTACTATTCAAAGTCCTAGAACGATTACCTTTATTTCCAACCGGATGAAAGGAATTCCACAGGCCTTGCATGAGGGGTTTGGAGCGCCACATCATCGCCGGTATTGTTTAAGGCATATAAGAGATAATTTTAAGAAAAAACACGGAGAGGTCAACTTATAAAATCTATTGTGGCAAGCCAGTGTGCAGTCGACACACTGGTATATGAGTATTGTAGGGCGAAAATTAAGTCCCTATCAGTTGAAGCACGCAATTGAATTGAACAAAACTTGAAGACGCAATATGAAAATCGATGGGCATTACATATGGATGGTGGAATGTGCTATTGTATGATGATGACTAATTGCTTTGAAAGTGTCAATGGCGTACTCAAGGTTGCCCGAGTTATGCCAATTCAAGCCTTGGTTGTAAGGATGTTTTATAGATTAAACGTATACTTTAATAAGAAACGTGGTGATGGTGCAAGTTGGACAACGAGTTATACTCCAAAAATGAGAGTATTCTACAGAAAAGGATTGTGGCTGTAAGATCATGTAGAATGACTCCATTCAACAATGAATGGGAGGTTAAAGATTGTGAAATTACTTACATCATTTATCTCTTTAATCGGGAGTGCAGTTGTACTTATAACATACCATAATTACAAAAATTACCATGTGAACATGTTTTAGCGGCTAGTTCCAATCAGGATGGTGGCCTAGATTACATTATGATTTATTTTGCTCAGCTTAGTATTAAACAAATCATTACTGAAAGGCTTACATTGAGAGTTTTCATCCTCTCGCTGATAGTCGTTATTGGCTGACTTATAATGGATCATGTCTATTACCACCTCAATACAAAAGACAAACGGAACGACCTTGGTCTGTGCGCATTAGAGGTACCATGGATCAAGGTTGGGAAGGAGTAGCATCACGAATTAAATGTGGACAATGTAATCAATTAGGTCATATAGGTCTCGTTGTCCATCAAGAACAACTACATAGCAATTAATTAGTAATAAGTTTTCTATCTCTATTTGATGCGGACATCCAGACACGTGCACGGATTTTTGACATATTTATCAGCGCAGGAGACGCCGTGTTTTAGCTTTGTATCGGATCCCTTCTATGTGGTTTTGATTTTTAATTTAGTAGTTATTTCAGTTTTAGTAGTTAATTTAAAATTTGAATTGTGGGTTAGATTTGGTAGTTATTTAGTTTAAATATCTGATTGATTGTGAGAGATTTGATTGATTTTGTGAGATTTCTAAATCTTTAATTTTTCTCTTTAAAACACTGCTGTAATCAGATTTGAGGTATTGAAGAATTGAATGAAAATATTGTGTTAGCTTAATTGTTGGTATGAAACCTTCAAGGGTGTGAAACCCTAGGCCAATACTCCCTGTTTTTTCTCTTTTTCCCCAGCCACCAAACTCTCTTCTCTCCTCCACCTCCAACAACAATTGCCAACCTCCCCCAACTCTAGCCCCCTCTTCCTCCCCGAACAGTACCGCCCTCCCTTCCTCCTATGTCAGCGATGAGATTGAGTCTCGTCTATTTTCCCCACTTTCTCTTGCTCTTCCTCCACTCCCAAACACTCCTTGCCATCTCCTCCTCCAGCAGTCACCATCTCCTTCCCATCTCCGAACAGCCTAGTCCTCTATCTTCCTCTTCCTTCACCTGTGAAACCCTAGCCTCCAAACCCTAATTCCCCCCTCCCCTGCTCTCTTCTTCCTGACCACAAGTGCTAACCCCCTGCTCCTTCCCATGACCCTGCCCCCTCAGGCAGCCCGAACAGCCCCGCCAACACCGACAGATCCGTCCACTTGGCCCTCCTGTCATTATCGTCGTTGTCGTTCAGTTTGACACCATCATACACATCGTCATCCAATTCTCCATAGTCCGCCTCACTTCGTCATTGTCAGATCTCTGCCTCGTTCGTTGCCGAATCGAGTCTGATTCCATGACCTATTGGTGCATGGCTGATCCTACAGCCGAAGATGCCCAGTTCGTGTATGATCCAGAGACCAATGTTCTCAATTTGCAGCTTTCCCAGTGGTTCGATTATTAGTCCCTCGACACTCCTGTAAACTACATGGATCGCGTGACTCCTTAGATTGCAGGTAGCCTGGAGAGTCGTTTGGGAATTAGTTCGTGGCACAGGCGCTTCCACCCAGATAAGCCACTTCATCCTAGTTACATAGCTCTCGGAGGAGAACTCCCTCCCCTGATATTCGACACCATCGCATCATCTCCAGAGGTCCATCATGTCGAGCCTATTCAGACCGACAAAGGTTTCATTTTCTTTTAACCCAGTATTTTAGGAATCGCTATCGTGTGCATGTTATTATCAATTTTAATATCAATGCAATTATATTGTATTCTGCTTGATTAGTGAGTAAGTGACTCTGTTGCCGTGTATTTCTGCTAATCTAAATATTGCAACTCGAACCTTACTACGAGAATAAATCATTACATTTATTTTCTGAATAATTTACAAGTTTGTAAACTTAGTACATTGCAACTTTTGTTTAAAACCATCAAGAGCTCCACTTTCTTCTTGAGTTCCTGCCTAGATCGATCGATGATTTAGTGAAGCATTGTTGTCACTGTTTTTCATACCTGCATGCACATTGTTTCACATTATTTTTTGTATGGTTCTAGATTAGGAAATTTTAGATTAGTTTAATTAAGTATTTTATTTGAAAAAATTTATTATTATTAACATTTATCTCATTTAGTTGTTAGTGCTTACCATTTATCTCATTTAGTTAGCTCATGACCACACGCACAGGTCTACCTTATCGATTAGGAGAGTCAAGTGAATCGTCTAGTGAGTCCAGCATGTCAGGCAGTATAGATTTCGTACTCCTTAAGAGATTCGATAAGCTCGCAGGACAACTAGGTGCCATAACCCAAGAGTGTAGAGCTACTCATGAGGCCCTGACAGATTTCCAAAGCATAACCAATGAGAGGCTCGCTAGGCTTGAGAAAGTGCGTGCTACAACTCCATCGCCGCAAGGTCACAGGAATGGTCATGGGCACATCGTTCATCAACCCCCACCTCAACCTGTGCATGATCCGGATGTTCAATACCTGAGGAGTATTAAGGTTGAAGCACCAACCTTTAATGGTAAGCTCGGCCCACAAGCTTTCTTGAACTAGCTGAAGAATATGGATAACTACTTCGATTGGTACGCTTTGACGGAACTGAGAAAGGTTAAGTTTGCAGCAATGAAACTCACCGGACCAACCTTTCAATATTGGTCCAACCTTGAAATGTTAATACATATTAGAGGTGAGTTACCAATTTTAACTTGGCAAGAAATGGCCGACGAGCTAAAAAGGAAATACCTCCCACCATCGTTTTATCAGAGATTGCTAGACAAGTGGCATCGTCTTACTTAGGGAACCAAATTTACAAAAGAGTACGTTGCTCAATTTTATGAGTTGTTTACCTGATACAACACCATTGAACAATAGGCACCAATGAAAGTCTTATCAAAGTTTAGAGCTAGATTGAGAAGTGACCTTTAAACAAAACTCTTTTCTAGAGGAGTAGACACCCTTGAGAGAGCCTACGCCTTAGTTCAAGATTTGGATGAGGCTAAATCCCACCAATCTTATAGGAGTCAAGACTTCTGAGATCCCACCAATCTCATAGGAGTCAAGACTTCTGAACTCATTCCTCCTAGTCTTCCCATGCACTACCTCTAGTCAACCTCCGAGTTGACCTAACCCTAGTTCTTTCTAGCCTAGAGTCGACCCCAAGGGCAAGGAGTCAGAGAGAGATTTCTCCAAGATTGGCCCTCATGTCAAGTGTTACAAATGTTAAGGGTATGGACATGTTTCTGCGAACTTTCCGACCCATCACAAGGTCTCTATCATCGATGGCCAATATGAATATGAACCTAAACTTGATAAGGATGAATTTTTCCATCAAGTTGATGATGATACCGGTGATTTTAAGGATGATACAGATGATATTGTCCTAGGTTGTCTTAGGCAGATTGAGATCCCTACCATATCTGTTGTTAGATGTGCCATCTCCCAACCCAATGCTATTAATGATTGGAGATGTACTTCCATCTTCTATACGTTCACAAAGATTGGTGATAAGAATTGCAAAGTAATCATGGATAGTAGAAGCTGCATTAATGCAGTCTCCTCAACTATGATAGCTAAGATTGGTCTTAAGGTCGTACCACATCCTAATCCATACAAGCTATCATGGATTACTGACACTGCAATTCATGTCCAAGAGAGGTGTTTAGTTCCTCTTCAATTTTTTGTTTACAAGTACAAGGTTTGGTGCAATGTTCTGAAGATTGATGTGGGTCAAGTTATTCTTGGAAGACCCTGACTGTTTGATAATGATGTTCATATCTTCGGGCGGTCAAACATGCTATTGTTCGACCATGACGGGAAGAAGATCAAGATCCTTCTTGTTCAACTGAAAGGTAGTGACAAGCAGCCCAATCCAGACAAGTCTTCCAAAGGCGATAACCTGATTGGAGCCAAAGAGATCGATCGTAAGCTAGCTAATGGAGCTCCCATTTTCTTCCAAAGTCAATTCCGCCACGACGCGTCGAATCTCCTCCAAGTCTCCTTGATGTGCTTCAAAAAGTTTCCATATTGTGTAAGCACTATCAAAATGAGGAAGTTCGTTAGAAATACATGGTTCAAAAGCATTATGCAAGAATTCTAACACTAACTTGTTCATTGTAAATATCTTTTTATCACGTTTGCTCCACTTGGATTTTTCCAACGTGGGCACAAAATAAGCACAATCAATAACTTCCCATAAATCGATATTTCTAGATTTAAAAAATATTTTAAATCTAGAGCACCATTGAGCATAAGAAAAATTTCTATATTTTGGAGTATATATATATGAATATATGCAAGCAAGACCAATACAATCAAAACTAGATTAGCACAATAAGATAACTTGGAACTTTAACTCAAGGTAATTAAACCTTAAATCAAAGAGCACCAAGCTCTGATACCAATTGAAAACACCCTAATGCAACTAGGAAAGAAGCCTAGAGGAGGGTGAATAGGGTTTATGCTATTCTTATCCGATTTAATGCCAATTAAAACTTACTAACAAGTATATCCTAGCAATGAGATACAACAAGACATATATGCAAGGATATGAAACTAACACAAGGGTGAAACAATATAAAGAATATAGTGAATGAAACAAACAATGAGAGAATGGCAATAAAGATGAACACAAATATAAGGTGCACCAAGCTAAACTCAAACACAAGATATGATCACGGAGTTCGGTCCCCATGACCTACGTCTCCGCTCCTCACCTCAAGGAGATCTCCACTATCACAACCGGGTTTTCCATGCTCACCCAAATAACGTTTACACCTCACACTCGATTTTCTAGTTCACCGAAACTTTACAATCTCACACTCTTGCAATCACACTCTACACCCTCTAAGTGTTTGTCTCTAGCCCGTGTCTCCCTCAAGTGTTAAGAATTACAACCTACCTCTAGGTATTACCACCTACCCCACTCCTCTTGGGATGATCCTGTCTCTTACCACACACTCCTCTCGGTATACAAGTGTATTACAAAGTGATCTACACAATTAAGCACGAATACAAAGATTTGTTCTCTAATACTATAAAACCTCATAAATTTGAATATTTTATGATAAGTAATGATAAATATGTTATATAGTGAAAAATAATATATTTTCATATTTGGATATGATAAGAATTTATTTGAGATCAATTCAATGTATATTTGTAAAAATATGAGTGAAAATGCACAAAATAAGCACAAAGGCCAAAAGAGTGAAAATCTGGGAATAATGACTAGTTATGAGTTTTTATGTTTTGTACATCGATGCAGTTAGAATTTGAAAAAGTATAAAAGACCAAAGTTGTAGGTCTCTTCAACAGATTTCTAACAAGTCTTAGATCACCTCATTCCAAGGTCGTATGAGAAAGTTATAACTAAAATACCGAAGAGGTATTTTCCTAGTCAGACTAGGTTTCCTGGTTCGGGTCTAACAGGTTTGTTTCGGGTTTACCTCTATAAATACCTGTATTTTTCATGAAAATTCCTTTTTTTATCATATCTAAGAACCCTAACAGCTACCAAACCCCCATAAACCCTATTTTGAATTCTTGAAGAAGATTGAAGGCTTTCAAGTTGGGTTTTTGTTAATTTTTTGGCTTTTGGAGTGGAGATCTCCTTCGACGTTGTTTCTAACAAGTTTTCCTACAACCCCAGGCGAGTATCATCTCTACTAATCCCCTAGTTTTTAAAATATTTTTGAAGAGTTTTTAATGAGTTTTATAGAGCCTAATCAATTAATTTGTGTATAAAAATTAGAACTTTTTGTATATATGTATAAAGACTAGGTCTTTTCATGTTAAAGAGATTAAGCACGAATTTACAGAAGTATTTTAAGATCATAAAATAATTTAAAACTTTGTTTATCTGAATTTAGATGTCTTATTCTTCGTTTTAAAGTTTCGTGCATGATTGAAGGTTTACATATGATTTCTTGTGCAAATAATCATGCTTGTTATGTTTTGCTGAAAATCTGCTGCACATATATACTATTGAACTAGAAATTTAAAATAACAAATGAAATCTAAATTGAACCAAACTAATGCCAATTGAAATATATATGAATCTAATTTTCAAAACAGAAAACCATACCTAAACATAGTTTCCCTAGAGAAAGATATGCTCAATTTACTGATGATATATTCTGCAGAAAATCTGCTGCACAAATAAAATGTTTGACTGGAAATTAGAAATATCATATGAACTCTAAACTGAACCAAATCAGTGTCAAATGAAAGCTATGTGAGTCTAGTTTCCAAAACGAAAAACTATTCTTAAAAAGAGTTTTTTTAGAGAATGATATTCTCAATTTACTAATGATATGTTCTGCAGAAAACTGCAGATGTGTTGATTTGAAATAAATTAATATATTACGTAAAGGTTTCTTGAGTTTCTCTCTTGTTTGTCATTTTTGAGAGAGTTTCTTGATCTTTTACTGTTATATTATAATGATTAAGAGTTTTTTAGTACCTGGGATGATGGTGAACTTCAGATGTGGACACGCACACCAAGATTTGTGCATGTATGCGATATTATGTTAGATTGGCACACTTTTGACACGAGTTAAATTGATAAACACATATGAATAATAATGTTCTATATATATCCGAAAATAGAAAGATGAAACCTATTTGCCGCAGAACGATTGAGTAAAAGTATTACAATAGTATCGTTATTACATGTATTCGGAATAGGAAAATAATAAACCCTATTGTCGCAGAACGATTGAGTAAGAGTATTACAATAGTATCGTTATTATATGTATCCGGAATAAGAAAACAATAAACCCTATTGTCACAGAACGATTAAGTAAGAGTATTACAATAGTATCATTATTATATGTATCCGGAATAGGAAAATAATAAACCCTATTACCGCAAAACGATTGAGTAAGAGTATTACAACAGTATCGTTATTATATGTATCCGGAATAGAAAAATAATAAACCCTATTCCCGCAGAGCGATTAAGTAACGAGCATTATAAAAGTATCGCTATAGTATAAGATGATGCACACATAAATAATTGATCAGTTATAAGTTTTACTTCCCAGATAGATTGCCCGCGAGTAGGGTATTTCCTTTCAGAATTTGATACACCCATTATGGACGGCAGATATATTTATTTTAGCTTAGTTGGTATCCTCTTATATTAGAGCAGGTCACTCGGACGTAATTCGAGATGAGATGATTATTCTTTATGTTGGAGATTTGAGTATTTATCATTGATTATTTGTTTTTCATTCATAGAGAGTTGTATGAATGATTTGATATATGTATGTAGTGACTCTATTTTTTTATATACTCCTACCCCTTCCCCTAGGGAGAGGTAGTGATGATCTCGCTAGCGCTTTACTCCTACCCCTTCCCCTAGGGAGAGGTAGTGATGATCTCGCTAGCGCTTTGACGCTCGTTGTTTTCCTCCTTTTCAGGCAGCGAGTCTAGCGCACGGAGAGTCGCAGGTTGATGGGACTTCTTAGTTGTCCATTTAGTTACTTATCATATTTTGTAGTTATTGCAGAACTCCACATGTAGTTGATAAATTTCAGAATCTAGATTGGTATTTTGTTTCATAGAGTTGAGAGCTATTGTGAGACTTTGTTTATGTGACTCATTGTATTTGAGATTCAGTTCAGACTCAGAGATATGTCTATTTTATTCCAGTTGGGCTCATTATTGATTTTTCTTATGCTTCTTCTGTGTATATCCTGTGTTGTCCTATTTTTATTTTTACCTGTCTATACATTCACCTATTTATTGTTTCCACTAG
Source organism: Asparagus officinalis (assembly GCF_001876935.1). NCBI lineage: Eukaryota > Viridiplantae > Streptophyta > Magnoliopsida > Asparagales > Asparagaceae > Asparagus > Asparagus officinalis. Next base: position 104,713,320 of record NC_033797.1, read on the forward strand.
AGAGATGGTGATTGTGATGGTGAAACTTGTTATAGCATGGTGGTTGGTGCTTGGCAGGTTTGACAATCCGGGTTTTACCTGGGACTGTAGCCTTGTGTGAACCCTGGGGCGTCATAGTTGGTATCAGAGCTCTAGTTTCAGCATCCTTAGGATCATTCCTGTTTCAAATTGTGGAGCTAGGATAGAGTTTCCTAGTATTCACGTATAGATTCCGTTAGGAATTCCTAGAATGAGTGAGGACGATATGTGCGTATATCTCAAAATTTCAAATTTTTTTATGATAATTATTTTATGTTGATTTAAAGTATTTGCGTGAATACTATATGTTATGAATATGTATTGTGATACGTTATATATATATGTATATATGTTTGCGATCTCACTTACTGTGATTATAAGCTCTCCTCTCGATATTATGAATGTTGGGACGAGAATACGGTCGAGATAAAACTCATACCCAGAGAGCTGAGCAAGCAGAGTTCGAGCCGCAGCAGGTTCCACAGTATTTGATCGACTTTATAGCACCTTTTGCAGAAACAGAGACTAGCAACACTCGAGGAAGGAGTAGCGAGCCACATTACATTTTCTAGAGTTCCACCACCAGTTGTACCAATTGTACCTATTGAAGAGGTAATACTAATGATTATATTATCACAACCATTTGTTGATAGAGATACAGAGCAGGAGGCTTGGCTCTGTAAGAATAAGAAAGATGTAGGACACTGAGAACACCATAGTGCAGGACACATTGGATTCATATGCAGCTTATAAATAAAAAGAAATATGTGAAAATTCCTTAACGTAGACTCAGTATCAAACCAGGGGTTAAATATATTCAGCACAGAGGATATCACCGGAGAATAGCAGCAAAGAATAGCTACGATTTTAGATTTTCATCGGGACAGTGAATATCACTTATTTGGGAAAATTCTGTTTACTTCTTCGACACGCAGTTAGAGCTAGTTTGCTTAAAACAGTGAGATATGCCTATAGTTAATTACGAAATCTAGACTAGCATGATGGCAATGACAAGGGCAAGAGACCTATTATGGGATCTAGAGGACCCCAGCAGTGGGGTAAGGATTTTTACCATCAGCAATAAAGACATTACAAGAAGATAGCAAACATGATTTGATAACACCGCAGCAGCGCAAGATTCGGGACACATGATACAAATATAATAAGATCGGACATAGAGCGAAGAATTATCGTAGTACACTAGCAGGAGACTAGTATGATAGAGATCAGGGCCAATAATCTTAGGGCAACAGTTACGGCTAGCATCGGAGGATAGATGTGCTACCGGTTATTCTGAGGATGTAGAGGCCTATAGGCCAGAATTGCGCTATTTAGAGTATTCATCAGTGTTAGATAGACCCATGTGTTTCATCGCCAGCAGCGTAGCAGGCGTCGGCCACTAGCAGAGTTTATGTAGTCGCGCCACGTGATCATAGTGCGAGCAGAGTTTTCGTAGTAAATTCTTATCCAGCTCGAATCTTGTTGATTCAGAAGCTTCGTATTTTTTTATCTATCATGATCTCATGATTAGACATTAGCTTGTAGCGTAGCGTTTAGGCGTTCCATTATCAGTTTGTACTCCTTTAGGAGAGGTGTCCCTATTAGAGAGTATATGTAGGAGATGTGTCATCAGTATAGATGAGTTTGAGTTCATCTTTGTCATGGTCGTGTTGTGGATGTCGAATTTCGACGTCATTCTTGGTATGGAATGGTTATCATCCTACAATATCAGTATCGACTGTTTTGCTAAAACAGTACGCTTGTGAGCATTCATTGGGATTGTATAGATAGTAGCAACCTCATAGGGGAACCAGAATGCGGAGTCATTTCTGGCATACGTCGAAGAGGTGATGATACGGGATCGGGGTGTAGTTTTGAGTGAGACCGAAGTTGTCTCAGTATATCAGGATGTCTTTCAGGACATACCTATGTTTTCTCCAGTGAGAGAGGTTGTTTCCCTGCATCGAGTTGCAGCAGGCACCGTACCGATATTCAGAGCACCTTATCATATCATATATCACCCGCTGAGATGAGGGAGCTACAGACTTAGCTAGATGAGTTGTTATCACAGAGTTTTTATCTGGAGTCTTTTTTTTTTTGGAGCACAGGTCTTCTTCATGGGGAAGAAGGACTATAGCATGCGATTGTGTATCGATTATCAGGAGTTGAACACGGTCATTTTTCGGATCACGAATCCACTATCGAGGATTTATGACTTGTTTGATTAGCTGCAGGGAGCACAACATTTCTCGAAGATAGATCTTTGTTCTAGTTATTTCCAGTTGTGAGTGCGGTAAATGGATATTTCTAAAATCGCATTTTCTGACTCGATATGGGTCTTTTGAGTTATTGTCATGCCATTTGGGCTGATTAATGCACCCGCGGTATTCATGGATTTGATTAACTGGGTTTTTCGTCCATGTTAGGACCAGTTCGTAGTCATTTTATTGACGACATCATTATCTTTTCGAGACCGGAGTCAGAGCGCGAGCGGCATCCTCTATTGGCATTGCGGGGATAGCGAACAATCGAGATTAGAGGCATCAGTGATACGCTGAGTTCAGCAAATACGAGTTTTGGCTATAAGAGATTAAATTTTTAGGCCATGTCATCAGCAGGTGGGGCATAATAGTGGATCCAGCCATTGTTGAGGTTGTACTAGATTGGGAGCCACTAAGAACCATTACAGGGATTCGTAGTTTTAGTATGGTATGAGAGAAAGTTCATTCAGGACTTTTTGAAAATTGTGATACCACTTACACACCTTACAAAGAAGGGTGTATAGTTTGCTTTGGGCACGAGGTGCCAGGAAGCCTTTAAGACTATTAAGGCTAGATAGACCATAATAACAATTTTGACTGTTCTAAATAGTGATACGACATTTGTCATTTACGTGGACACATCATTAGCAGGACTACGAGGTGTTTTGATGCAGACCCGGAGGGTATGACTTATTTTGCGATAGTTTAGGCGCATCGTAACAGATATATAGTACATCCATGCACAAGGAAAATGTACAAGGATCTGAAGAGGCATTTTTTGGTGGAGTGGTATGCGCAGAGGGATTGTAGATTATGTGGCTAAGTGTTATACCTGCCAACAAATTAAGGCAGAATATCAGAGACATGCAGGAACCCTACAACTTTTACCCATTCCTGAGTGGAAGTGGGCAAATATTTTCATGGATTTCATAGTGGGGTTGCCTAAGTCAAAGAAAGGAAATGATTCTATTTGGGTTATAGTGGACAGATTGACTAAGTCTACACATTTCTTACTAGTGAGGACTACTTATACGGCAGATATGTATGCGAGGATCTTTATTCGGGAGATTGTTAGATTGCATGGAGTTTCAGAGACGATTGTATCAGATTGGGGCTCAGGCTTCACATCTTATTTTTGGAGGAGTTTCCATGATGCTTTTGGCAGTCAATTATCATTTAGCAACGTTTTTCACCCCAGACAGATGGTCAGACCGAGAGGGTGAATCAGATCTTAGAGGACATGCTGAGAGCGTGCATTATAGATTTTTAGGTTAGCTGGGAGGATCATAACCCACTGATTGAATTTTTATATAATAATAGTTATTAAGCTACTATCGGGATGGCACCGTATGAAGCTTCGTACGGGAGACCTTGCAGATCGCCTATATGTTGGGCAGAGCCAGAGGATAGTTTATTGATTGGTCCAGAGTTAGTTAGACAGATCACAAAGCAAGTGGCATTGATTCGAGAGCGCATTCTTACGGCGCAAAGTCGGCAAAAGAGCTATGTAGATCAGAGGAGACGACCTTTACAGTTTTAGGTCGGAGACTCAGTTATGTTGAAAGTATCACCGATGAAGGGCGTTTAGCGATTCGGTAGACGGGGGAAGCTTGCCCCGAGATATGTTAGTCCTTTCAGGATCATCGAGCGCATTAGAGCTATTTCTTACAGGTTAGATCTTCCAGCATCGATGTCGAGTATACACGATGTCTTTCATGTTTTGATGCTTAAGAAGCATCTACGGGATGATGAGCAACAGAGAGTGATTGATTCACCAGAGATTAAGATTCAGGATGACTTGACTACCGTAGAGATTTCGGTATGTATACTTGCTAGAGAGAATAAAAAGCTTAGGAATAAAGTCATTCCATTAATGAAAGTTCAGTGGAACCGGCAAGGAGCCGAAGAGATTTCTTGGGAGTGCGAGGAGGATGTTCGTCGCGACTACCCACACCAGTTTGGACATGTATGATGTTGATAAATTCTTATGCTTATATGCTTTGATAGTAGTCTTTGGGGGAAGAATGTAAAACCCAGTAAATTTGAATATTTTATGATAAGTAATGATAAATATGTTATATGGTAAAAAATAATATATTTTGATATTTGGATATGATAAGAATTGATTTGAGATCAATTCAATGTATATTTGTAAAAATATGAGTGCAAATGCACAAAATATTCACAAAGACCAAAAAAGTAATAATCTGGGAATAATGACCAGTTATAAGTTTTTATGTTTTACAAATTAATACTGTTAGAATTTGGAAAGGTGTAAAAGACCAAAGTTGTAGGTCTCTTCAACAGCTTTCTAACAAGACTTAGATCACCTTATTCTGAGGTCGTATGAGAAAGTTATAACCAAAATATCAAAAGGGTTCCTAGTCAGACTAGGTTTCCTGGTTCGGGTCTAACAGGTTTGTTTCGGGTTTACCTCTATAAATACCTGTATTTTTTATAAAAAATCCTTTCTTTTATCATATCTAAGAACCCTAACAGCCACGAAACCCCCATAAACCCTATTTTGAATTCTTGGAGAAGATTGGAGGCTTTCAAGTTGGGTTTTTGTTGATTTTTTTGGCTTTTGGAGTGGAGATCTCCTTCGACGTTGCTTCTAACAAGTTTTCCTACAACCCCAGGCGAGTATCATCTTTACTAATTCCTCTCCCAGTTTTTAAAATATTTTTGAAAATTTTTTAATAAGTTTTATAGAGCCTAATCAATTAATTTGTGTATAAAAATTGGATCTTTTGTATATATGTATAAAGACTAGGTCTTTTCATATTAAAGAGATTAAGCACGAATTTACAAAAGTATTTTAAGATCTAAAAATAATTTAAAACTTTGTTTATCTGAATTTAGATGTCTTATTCTTCGTTTTAAAGTTTCATGCATGATTGAAGGTTTACATATGATTTTTTGTGCAAATAATCATGCTTGTTATGTTCTGCTGAAAATCTGCTGCACATATATACTATTGAACTGGAAATTTGAAATAACAAATGAAATCTAAATTGAACCAAACTAATTCCAATTGAAAGATATGTGAATATCGTTTTCAAAACAGAAAACCATACCTAAAGATAGTTTTCCTAGAGAAAGATATGCTCAATTTACTGATGATATGTTCTGCAGAAAATCTGATGCACAAATAAAATGTTTAACTGGAAATTAGAAATATCATATGAACTCCAAACTGAACCAAATCAGTGTTAAATGATAGCTATGTGAGTATAGTTTCCAAAACGAAAAACTATTCTTAAAAAGAGTTTGTCTAGAGAAAGATATTCTTAATTTACTAATGATATATTTTGCAAAAAACTGCAGATGTGTTGATTTAAAATAAATTGATATATTACGTAAAGGTTTCTTGAGTTTCCATCTTGTTTGTTATTTTTGAGAGAGTTTCTCGATCTTGTACTGTTATATTATAATGATTAAGAGTTGTTTAGTACCTAAGATGATGGTGAACTTTAGATGTGGACACGCACACCAAGATTTGTGCATGTATGCTATATTGTGTTAGATTGGCACACTTTTGACACGAGTTAAATTGATAAACACATATGAATAATGATATTCTATACGTATCCAGAAATAGAAAGATGAAACCTATTTGCCGCAGAACGATTGAGTAAGAGTATTACAATAGTATCGTTATTACATGTATCCGGAATAGGAAAAAAATAAACCTTATTGCCGCAGAACGATTGAGTAAGAGTATTACAATAGTATTGTTATTATATGTATCCAGAATAGGAAAATAATAAACCTTATTGCCGCAGAACGATTGAGTAAGAGTATTACAACAGTATCGTTATTATATGTATCCGGAATAGGAAAATAATAAACCCTATTACCGCAGAGCGATTGAGTAACGAGCATTACAAAAGTATCGCTATAGTACAAGATGATGCACACATAAATAATTGATCGGTTGTAAGTTTTACTTCCCAGATAGATTGCCCGTGAGTAGGGTATTTCCTTTGAGAATTTGATACACCCGTTATGGACGGTAAATATATTTATTTTAGCTTAGTTGGTATCCTCTTATATTAGAGCAGGTCACTCGGACGTAATTCGAGATGAGATGATTATTCTTTATGTCGGAGATTGGAGTATTTATCATTGATTATTTGTTTTTCATTCATAGAGAGTTGTATGAATGATTTGATATATGTATGTACTGACTCTATTTTTTTGTATACTCCTACCCCTTCCCCTGGTGAGAGGTAGTGATGATCTCGCTAGCGCTTTGACGCTCGTTGTTTTCCTCCCTTTCAGGCAGCGAGTCTGGCACACGGAGAGTCGCAGGTTGATGGGACTTCTTAGTTGTCCATTTAGTTACTTATCATATTTTGTAGTTATTGCAGAACTCCACATGTAGTTGATAAATTTCAGAATCTAGATTGGTATTTTGTTTCATAGAGTTGAGAGCTATTGTGAGACGTATTTTGTTTCATAGAGTTGAGAGCTATTGTGAGACTTTGTTTATGTGACTCATTATATTTGAGATTCTGTTCAGACTCAGAGATATGTCTATTTTATTCCAGTTGAGCTCATTATTAATTTTTCTTATGCTTCTTCTGTGTATATCCAGTGTTGTCCTATTTTTATTTTTACATGTCTGTACCTTCACATGTTTATTATTTCCACTAGAGAGATAGTGATTGTGATGGTAAAACTTATCATAGCATGGTGGTTGGTGTTTGACAGGTTTGACAATCCGGGTTTCACCTGGGACTGCAGCCTTGTGTGAACCCTGGGGCGTCACAAATACAAGATGAGAACTATATGTAAGCTCACTCTCTAAGTCACACAATCTCACATCCCTAATTATACTATATATGCAAATACAATAAGCTCAATAAGTTGTGTGTGAACAAAGAGAAAATCAAATATAAACTCAATATAAACTCTAGCTTAATGAAGATGATAATCAACAAATAATAAATACAAAGATAGAATTGAGTTTAGAAATTCTTCTCTGAAAAACAAGATGGAGAGATGGAGATTAAAGCTTAAACAATGAAGATGATCTCCTCCACTTGTGAAATTTTTTTCACAAACCAAACAAAAACTAAAACAAACTTAAACCCTTGTTTAATCTTTTGCAAACTTGTATAAACAATTTTCTTGGTAGTTCAGAAGTTAAGAAGCAAGGGGTATATATAGGATCATATGACAAAGCCCAAAAACCCAAAAAAAACCAAGCAAAAAGACAAAATAACGGAAACTGTACATTCTGAAAAACTAGTCGTTATGATGTCGTCAGTCGACTGATCGGTCGACTGATGAGCTGACCGTTACAGGCAACTGGCAGCTCATCGGTCGACTAATGAGCACGATCAGTCGACCGATGACCTCATCAGTCGACTGATCAGTCAACCAGAATTAAAATAGAAACTTTTGACATTCCATGCGATTTCTTCAGTCGACTGAACACATTCATCAGTCGACTGATAACATTGTATCAGCCTAATTGAAACAGAAAATCTAATTTTCAAACCTCTTTTAAAAATAGTAAATAAAATCAAAAATATATAAAACTTTGAGAAATGATTGTAAACATGAAAATAACATGTTACAAAAACTGGTTTTGAAAAAGCATATCCTATTTGTAAAATCTCATCATTTTGCAAATATGTCCAAAACATGAAAATAAACAACATTTATTTTTGATATTTTAGCTAAACCATGTTTTGAAACTTTACAAAATGATTTTATAGACTTAATAAAAGATGTATACAGTGAATGTTAAGTCTATAAACTAAAAACACAATATTTTACATATTTTGCAATAAACATGATTTCATTGACTGAATAAACTTGCTATTTATGAAATCATATATAAGCATGTACAAACATGAAACAAAAATGTATTTTCCAATTATATTCAATTGTTTCATATTTAAACTTGAAAACTTATAAAAACCAAAACATGTATATATATAACTATATATACATAGAAACTAAAATGTGTGTATATATATAACTATATATTTATATACATGGAAACCAATAAAATGTATATGTATATGATATTGAGCTTGAAGTATTAAACACACATAATATAAACCTATACTAAATTATATCCAAGCTTGATGAAGGTCATCAATAAACATGACTTGGTAAACTTGTGGATGAAGCTTAAACTTGGATCTTGAACTTGACTTGTATTGCTTCACTCCACTATTCCTTCCATCCTCCAATGGATATGATCGTGATGACGCAATTCCATCCAACCTCTAACATATTGTTTGCCTAGAATAAATAAGAAAACACAAACACTAGACAAACAACATTAGTAGTAAATTATTTTTTAAAACATCATCAAAACAAAAAGGCCAATAGCTACCATCAGATTTGCATCCGTCCCAGTGATGAGTGGAAGACCGCTTTCAGGACGAAAGACGGATTGTATGAATAGATGGTCATGCCCTTTGGCTTGACTAATGCTCCAAACACTTTTATGAGAGTGATGACTCAAGTACTACTCCCCTTCATGAGAAAATTTTTGGTGGTATACTTTGATGATATCCTTATTTATAGTAATTCTCGTGAACAACACATAGACCATCTGCTTCAAGTATGTACTGTGTTAAGAAAAGAGAAATTCTATGCCAATCCTAAGAAATATACTTTTCTTACACACCAAGTCATTTTTCTAGGATTTGTGGTCTCTTCTAAAGGAGTATCTACTGACCCTGAGAAAGTTAGAGCTACCGAAGAATGGCTGAACCCAAGAACATTAGAGATGTTCAAAGTTTCCATGGACTCACTACTTTTTATTGTCAGTTTATAAAGAGTTTCAGCACCATCATGGCCATTACCAATTGCTTGAAGAAAGGTGAGTTTGAGTGGTCAAAAGCTACTACCAAGACATTTATAGAGATTAAGCAGAGAATATCGCAGGAGCCTGTTATGCGCCTACCCAATTTCTCTAAAGTCTTTGAAATTGCATGTGATGCCTCTGGTATTAGTATATGTGGAGTCCTATCTCAAGAAGGACATCTCATTACTTACTTTAGTGAGAAGTTGAATGATACAAGGTAGCGCTATTCTACCTATGATAAAGAATTCTATGTTGTGATACAATCTCTTCACCACTAGCGTCACTACCTGCTACCGAAAGAATTTGTTATATATTATGACCATGAGGCCCTTCGATATATTCACTCCCAAAAGAAGCTGAATGCTAGACATGGTCATTGGGTTGAGTTCCTCCAGGACTACACCTATACAATTAAACATAAAGCGGGAGTAGAGAATAAGGCCGCTAACGCACTCAGTCACCGCATGCATCTTCTTTCCATTATAAGTATGGAAGTAGTCGGCTTTGAGAAAATCAAAGAGAACTATAAGTCGTGCTCTGATTTTAATAAAGTTTATGTTGAATATCATATCTCCATGATAGTATTTTAATGATAACAATTTATACAATGTGTGTTATACAAATGCACTAACTTTTATATGCAGATTTCAATATCAAAATATGAACAAGTGCAAGATGATTTCAAGGCATTATGAAGTGAAGAAGATGAAGAACATATGAGATAATGTATTTTACATTTTCTTTACTTAGAATTATTGTACAAGCCTTGATCACACACACGAACACACACAATATTAGAACACACTAACACAGACTTAGTGTGTTGGTTAACTATAGAAATCCCCTATGTTAACCATTAGAATTATAGTTAAAACTTGAGTATAAAAACCTTTTATATCATAATTTTTACCCTTAGTAGTCGACTAATTAGAATAGTAGTCGACTACTCGTGTATAAAACTTAAATATAAGTTTCTGTTATTTTACAGTATAGTCGACTAATGTAGATTGTAGTCGACTACTCAGGTGTTTGACAGAAACATAAGTTTCTGTTATTTTACAGTATAGTCGACTAATTAACATTATAGTTGACTACTGAAGGCAAAATTTATTTTTTACAAGTTTCTGTCAAAATACAGTATAGTCGACTAATGAGCATTGTAGTCGACTACTGAGAAATTTTCTGAATACACAGAGTCTATTTGAACTCAGTGTAGTCGACTAATTTGTATTGTAGTCGACTACAGATATAGTTTTTCCAAATTTCAAAGTTTGAATTTGTGACTGTTTATAGCCGTTTTTAAACGTTTTTAAAGTTTAAAAATTTATCTTTTCAAGGGCTATAAATAGGTTATCTGTTTAGAAAAAATGCGGAGACTTACATACCCATAAGCTTTGATCTTTGTGCATTTTTTCAAGTAAAAAATATTCAGATTTTGAGAAAAAGAAAAGTTTCTGAAATTGCCTTTGAACATCATTCAAATACTTATTGTTTAGGTAATTTACAGAAGTTAGAATCATTCCTAAGCCACTACTACACTACACTACAAATCAAGGCTTATAGGAATTGAAATTGTTGCTTCAAAAGTTCTCTCAAGTTGTGAGAGGTGTAAATCTCTTGGTTTAGAGATTGGTGTGCAAATTGGTAAGGTGTTTGTCAATTTGTGTTGTAATTTGCAGGGACTTGCAAATTGGTTAGGTTTGCTTTTGATTTTGTAAGTTTATTCAAAATCATAGTGGAAACTCTCAAGCGGGATTTGCTTGGGGACTGGATGTACACCGGATTGGTAGAACTAGTATAAATCCTTGTGTTTGTGATTGTGAATTTCTGAAATTAACATTTTTTTTGTAATTTATAATCTACTTTGCATAAATTTTAAAAGAATACTATTCACCACCCCTCTAGTGTTCTAGTGTATCTATTTCAGATCCTACATTTGGTATCAGAGCAAGGTGAAAGATGGCATCGACAAATACTTCACAATTCAAAGAAGGTCACTCAACAAATCATCCACCAATGTTCGATGGATTGAACTACAACTATTGAAAGTGCCGAATGAAGATTTACCTTCAATCAATTGGCTACGAACTTTGGAACATCGTGGAAACGAAATATGAGAAGCTAACAACTCCTTTTACAGAATGGACTACTTCCCAAAGAAATAATGCAAATTTGGATTCAAAAGCAATGAATGCATTGTTTTGTGTACTTGACAAGAATGAGTTCAATAGGGTGTCAACGACCACATCTGCATACGATATTTGGCATACGCTTGAGGTAACTCATGAAGGTATAAATAAAGTTAAAGAATCTAAAATTTCTGTTCTTGTGCACAGATTTGAATTGTTTAAGATGAAGGAAAATGAGACTATTGGAGAAATGTTAACAAGATTCACCGACATCACAAATTCTCTCATTGGCCTTGGAAAAACATATACACAAGTGGAGATGATAAGAAAGATACTTCGATCACTTACTCCACAATGGGAAAAGAAAGTTACCACTATTGAAGAAGCCAATGATTTGTCAACTCTTACGGTTGAAAATGTTATCGGAAATCTTATGGCATATGAAATTCAAATTGAAGATAGAAAGAATGATGAAGAAACAAAGAACAAGAAAGATTTTGCATTCAATACTATTAGAAATGAGCATGTTTGCACGAAAATTTCAGAAATTTATAAAACGAGGTAATTTTAAATCTAAGAGTTCTATTTCAAATAATTCTCTTTGTTTTAAGTGTAATAAACCAGGTCATATGAAGAAAGATTGTCCAATGTTGAAGAATAAGCAAAAACCAAGTTATTTCAACAACTTTAACAACATTCAAAATAACAAGAAAAGAAAAACAATGGCAGTCACTTGGGATGATAGTGATGAATCATCTTCAGATGAAGAAATTAAAGAAAAGGAAAGTGCTCACATGTGTTTTATGGCACAAGATGAAGTACCCAAGAAAGATAGGTGGATTTTGGATAGTGGTTGCTCCAAACATATGACTGAAAACATACAATTGTTGTCATCTTTTCAAAACAATGATGGTGGTACCGTTACTTTTGGAGATAACAACAAAGGAAAAGTCATCGGTATTGGATCTGTCGGTAATCCAAACAAACCTATCATTGATAATGTTTTATTAGTTGATGGTCTTAAACATAATTTTCTTAGTATTAGTCAACTTTGTGGTAAAAGTTTTAAAATTGTTTTTGAAAAAGAATCATACTTAATTTATGATATTGATTTAATAACTATTATTTTTAAAGGTCATAGAAAGAATAACATATATGTTTTATCTATGAAAAATATTTCAAATGAACATTGTCTTATTGCATCATCTAATGATTCTATTTTATGCATAAACGTTTTGGACATGTTAACTTTAAACACATGTCTAAAATTTCTAAAAATGATTCAATAAATGGTTTACCTAAGATGTCTTTTAAAAATAATTTTTGTGATGCATGTCAACAAGGAAAAATGCACAAATCTACTTTCAAATCTAAAAATGTAATATCTACAAATAGACCATTAGAATTAATTCACATAGATCTTTTTGGTCCATCTAGAGTAGCATCTTTAAATAGAAGTAGATATGCATTTGTTATTATTGATGATTATTCTAGATTCATATGAGTAATTTTTCTTAAACATAAAAATAATGCTTTTAATGAGTTTTCTATATTTTGTAAAAGAATTCAAAATAAAAAATCTACTTCTATTATTTCTATACGTAGTGATCATAGAGGTGAATTTGAAAATGAATTATTTGCAAATTTTTGTCATAAACATGGTATATCACATACTTTTTCTTTTCCTCGTGCTGCTCCATAAAATGGAGTTGTAGAAAAAAAATAGAACTTTACAAGAATGTGCTAGAACCATGTTATGTGATAGTAATTTACCAAAATATTTTTGGGCAGAAGCTGTATCAACAACTTGTTATGTATTAAATAGAGTTTTATTAAGACCTATTTTAAAGAAAACCTCTTATGAATTGTTTTATAACAAAATTCCTAAAGTATCTTACTTTAAAGTTTTTGGTTGTAAATATTTTATTTTAAACACAAAAGATAACTTAGATAAATTTGATTCTAAATCTGATGAAGGAATTTTTGTTGGATATTCTAATCACAGTAAAGCATATAGAATATATAACAAAAGAACACTAGTTATTGAAGAATCTTTACATGTTTCTTTTGATGAAAACTTTTCAAAATCACCTATTATATTAAATAATGATGATGATATAATTGATACTATTCATGATACTCCAATGAAAGATATTACAAATGATGATAATTTACAAAATGATTTACCTAAAGATTTTGTAGAAGTTAAAAATCATCCACATGATTTAGTCATTGGAAATATTTCTGATAAAGTAACTACTAGATCTCATTTTAATTTGATTGCTCATACTGCTTTTATTTCAACTATTGAACCTAAAAATATAAAAGAAGCACTTCTTGATGATTCATGGATAATTGCTATGCAAGATGAACTTAATCAATTTACTAGAAATAATGTTTGGGATCTTATACCTAGACCTCAAAATAAATCCATTATTGGAACAAAATGGATTTTTAGAAACAAATTAGATGAATTTGGTCAAGTTGTTAGAAACAAAGCTAGATTAGTTGCTCAAGGTTATAATCAAGAAGAAGGAATTGATTATGATGAAACTTATGCACCTGTTGCACGATTAGAATCAATTAGGATTTTACTTGCATTTGCATGTTTTATGAATTTTAAATTATTTCAAATGGATGTTAAAAGTGCTTTTCTAAATGGTTTTATAAAAGAAGAAGTTTTTGTAGAATAACCTCCATGTTTTGAACATAAAAGTTTTCCAAATCATGTTTTTAAACTTAAGAAAGCTTTATATGGTCTTAAACAAGCACCTCGTGCTTGGTATGATAGATTAAAAAAGTTTCTTTTAACTTCAGGTTTTGAAATTGGAAAAGTTAATTTAACATTATTTATTAAGAAAATAAATAAAGATATTTTACTAATTCAAATATATATAGATGATATTATTTTTGGTTCTACTAACAATAATCTTTGTCAAGAATTTGCTAAGAATATGCAGGATGAATTAGTGTATGTTTATGTGCTAGATTTTAATCTAATCCTAAAGAATCACATCTTAAAGCAGTGAAAAGAATTTTTAGATATATTAAAGATACTACAAATTATGGTTTGTTTTATCCAAAACATAGTTCATTTGATTTAATATCATATAGTGATGCTGATTTTTCCGGATGTAAATCGGATAGAAAAAGTATAAGTGGAACATGTCATTTCTTAGGATATTCACTTGTATCTTGGTTTAGTAAAAAACAAAATTCAGTATCATTATCAACAACTGAAGCTGAATATATTGCTGTAAGTCTTGCATGTGCTTAAATTTTATGGATGAAACAAACATTATCTGATTATGGCATAATTTGTCCAATATCATCCATTATGTGTGACATTTATAGTGCAATTAATTTATCTAAAAATCCTATTCAACATTCACGTACAAAACACATTGATATTAGACATCATTTTTTACGTGATCATGTGCTTAAAGGTGACATTTCATTAGAATTTATACCTACAGATAAACAAATAGCAGATATATTAACAAAACCCTTAAAAGAAGAAATTTATGTTAAATTAAGAAGGGAATTAGGTATATGTTCAATTGAAGATTTAAATTAAAATTTTAAAACAAACACATATACATTTATACCCTTAATAGTCGACTAATTTGACTTATAGTCGACTACATGCACAAGTCTTACATATAAGTTTTTCTGTAATTTACAGTATAGTCGACTACTTTCATTTATAGTCGACTACTCTGAGTCATAAACTAAAAATCATCTTGCTGTTGATTACAGTGTAGTCGACTACTTTTACTATTAGTCGACTACTGATTCTGAACTCACAGTTTTACAGTTTTATTACAGTGTAGTCGACTACTTTTACTATTAGTCGACTACTGATTCTGAACTCACAGTTTTACAGTTTTAAAGCTTATTGGACTTTTACTATTAGTCGACTACTGATTCTGAACTCACAGTTTTACAGTTTTAAAGCTTATTGGATTTTTTCTTAGATTCAAACCCAGAACCCAATACCCAATACCTGTTTCATTTAAGTAAAACTCATCTCAACCATAGATTTTTATCTCTATCAATCTTAGCCACATATCAAAGTCAAATCTTAACCCTACATTCATTTTACTATCAAATCTGAACCATTCAATGTTATTTCTTTTAAAATATAATGTAAAAACCTAAAAACTACCCACTAACCCTTCTAAAAACCAACTATCTTCTTCTTCCTTTTTAGAACCCACGAATTCAGGTTAGGGCATCTTCATTGTTCTCAATTCTTTCATCAATTTCTTCAATTATCTTCCAAATCTGTCAAGTAGTCAAGATCAGTAGTCGACTACTCCAAGTTCTAGTTGACTAATCTAGGGTTTCAATTGTTTGGAGTATATTTCTAAACTTGATCTTTGAATCTTTGGTTATTTAACCGTTTCATCATGTCTAGATCTAAGAAAGCTAAGCAAACTCATACTTTTGTTAACGATGAAATCATCATTTATTTAAAAAGTCCTGATTTATTAGAAGAATTTAACAAAATATCATCTTTTGAAGTTCTTCCAGGACGTTTTGTGAAATTTGATGATTTCATTCCCTGGAATTTTGGGTCATAGTTTGAAAATGTGGGCTTGCTTGAATTATTCTCTGCTGAAAATAGAAAACCCACATATCCATTTCTTGTGCAATTGTTCTATACTAATATAGAACGTGTGGGAACTATTAGTGGTTCTGAAAAACTTAAAACTCTTGTTAAAGGAATAGATATTGACTTAACTACAAAGTCAATTGGAAAAATCTTCAATATTCCTTATCAAGGAGTCTCTCTTAGGTCAGTTAGGATGAATGATTCAGATCTGTTATCTAATCACATATTTCTTCTTGGATATGGCAAACCTTTAAATAAATCAAACAAACTTCGTCCAATTCCCAGGTTCATTGCACGAATCCTAGCTTATAACTTATTTCCAAAAACTAGGAGTTTTCATTTCATTTCCCTAGATTTAGCAAAAGCTCTATATGCTATAATGGAAAATATCCAAGTTAATTGGGTTGAAGTTTACTTTGATAATCTTCTGACAATACCAAGAGGATTTCTTCCTTATGATGCCTTTTTAACTAAAATCTTTGATAAATTTCATGTGGATCTATAATCTTAAAATTCTGTTATCCGTTCTATTGAATTCTTTGATTCCAATGCCCTAACTAGGATGAAGTTGACAAATTTTGAAATTCAAGAACAAAATCCTCAAAATGAACCTCATCAAGAAGAAATTCCACAAGATATTCCATAATCTTCAACTCAAGCAGGAGCTTCTTCTAGTCAACCACCACCATTTCCTACAGAACCCTCATGCTTTTCAGACGTGCAATACAACACTTTAAGTGCACGTATTCTTGAACTTGAAACTGGTCAAAGAGCTCTATATTCTCAGAATTCATATATCATTAGTAATCAAGAAGAGCTAATCAAGAAGTTTGAAGACTTCGACACAAAGCTTAATGCATATTTTCAAGGACAACAACCTCCTCCAGCACCTTAGGATGTTTTTATGTTAAGTTTCAAAACAATTATGTTATTCTGTTTAAGTATCAAAAACTATGTGGTTGTGAGTTGTTAAGACATATGTAATCTGTTATTTATTTTGCTACTATGTTAAGTATGTTGATTGTGTGTTTACTTATCTATGATGATGTTTGGTTAGTTAATATATGTGCTACATATTTTAAACAGATCATGGTGATGAACATTGTGAAACTTTTGGTCTTTATGGCAAGTCTTTGCCTACCTATTTGGATGAGTGAAGTTATGGACTATGTTCATAACTTGGTTATTTCATTATTGTTGAAGAAATAATGTCATGTCTAGCATAATGTTTTTTTTTCTCTTTTTGTTGATAACAAAGGGGGAGAAATAATCATCTATTGTTATGTATTATTATAGACTCAAATTTGCATATATGCAGGGGGAGTAAGTATGGTTATTTCATTATGTTTAAACCTGATTATAAAATACATACTTATGCATAAATTATTTGTTATCATCAAAAAGGGGGAGAATGTTGAATATCATATCTCCATGATAGTATTTTGATGATAACAATTTATACAATGTGTGTTATACAAATGCACTAACTTTTATATGCAGATGTCAATATCAAAATATGAACAAGTGCAAGTTGATTTCAAGGTATTATGAAGTGAAGAAGATGAAGAACATATGAGATAATGTATTTTACATTTTCTTTACTTAGAATTATTGTACAAGCCTTGATCACACACACAAACACATACAATATTAGAACACACTAACACAGGCTTAGTGTGTTGGTTAACTATAGAAATCTCGTATGTTAACCATTAGAATTATAGTTAAAACTTGATTATAAAAACATTTTATATCATAATTTTTACCCTTAGTAGTCGACTAATTAGAATAGTAGTCGACTACTCGTGTATAAAACTTAAATATATGTTTTTGTTATTTTACAGTATAGTCGACTAATGTAGATTGTAGTCGACTACTCAGGTGTTTGACAGAAACATAAGTTTCTGTTGTTTTACAGTGTAGTCGACTAATCTACACTATAGTCGACTACTGAAGGCAAATTTCATTTTACAAGTTTCTGTCAAAATACAGTGTAGTCGACTAATAAGCATTATAGTCGACTACTGAGAAATTTTCTGAATACACAGAGTCTGTTTTGTAGTCGACTAATCTGTATTGTAGTCGACTACAGATACAGTTTTTTCAGATTTCAAAGTTTGAATTTGTGATTGTTTATAGCCGTTTTTAAACGTTTTTAAAGTTTAAAAAATTATCTTTTCAAGGGCTATAAATAGGTTATCTGTTCAGAAAAAATGCAGAGACTTACATACCCATAAGCTTTGATCTTCGTGCATTTTTTCAAGTGAAAAATATTCAGATTTTAACAAAAAGAAAAGTTTCTAAAATTGCCTTTGAACATCATTCAAATACTTATTGTTTAGGCTATTTACAGAAGTTAGAATCATTCCTAAGCCACTACTACACTACACTACAAATCAAGGCTTATAGGAATTGAAATTGTTGCTTCAAAAATTCTCTCAAGTTGTGAGAGGTGTAAATCTCTTGGTTTAGAGATTGGTGTGCAAATTGGCAAGGTGTTTGTCAATTGATGTTGCAATTTGCAGGGACTTGCAAATTGGTCAGGTTTGCTTTTGATTTTGTAAGTTTATTCAAAATCATAGTGGAAACTCTCAAGCGGGATTAGCTTGGGGACTGAATGTACACCGGATTGGTGGAACCAGTATAAATCCTTGTGTTTGTGATTGTGAACTTCTGAAATTGTCATTTTTCTTTACAATTTATAATCTACTTTGCATAAATTTTAAAAGAATACTATTCACCCCCCTCTAGTGTTCTAGTGTATCTATTTCAGATCCTACAATTTACACTTTGGTGAGTGATGGAGTAACTCGTGAAATAGATGGCTTTCTCCTGAAGGATGGATATCTTTTCTATTTTGCAAGTTGTGTATTCCCAACACCTCCCTGAGAGAATTCTTGATTTGGGAACTACATGTTGGAGGCCTTGTAGGATATTTTGGGAACAACAAGACTGTCAAGGTAGTTGAATGTCGCTTCTATTGGCCAACTATTAAACATGACGTTGTTAAGCTAGTGGGTCGATGTCACATCTGCCAACTGGCTAAATAACGTAAGCAAAATACTGGTCTGTATACTCCTCCCCTTGTCCCAAATTGTCCGTAGCAGGATGTCAGTATGGACTTCATGTTAGGACTTCCAAAGATGATTAGAAAACACGATTATGTCCCTGTTGTTGTGGACCGGCTCTCCAAAATGGCCTACTTCATACCGTGCTCCAAGACTTCTGATGCTTCTCATGTGGCCAAGCTATACTTTAACGAAGTTGTTAGACTGCACGGCTTATCGAAAACAATTGTGTCTGATAGGGATGTTAAATTTACCAATTATTTTTGGAAAACTCTTTGGCACAAAATGGGAACTAAGCTTCAGTTCTCAACGACTTTTCATCCCCAGATCGGTGGTCAAATAGAGGTAGTTAATAGGAGCTTAGGTAACCTTTTGAGATCACTAGTCGGCGAGAATCTTAGGGATTAGGATCAACATTTACCTTCTGCTGAATTTGCCTATAATAACTCTGTGAATAGGTCTGCAGGTGTCAGCCCAGCTGAAGTAGTGTATGGTTACAAGCCTAGACAGCCTATAGATCTTGTCCACATGTCTGCACACCATAGAGTATATAAGTTAGCATCTGCATTTGCATCTCGCATTCATGACTTGCATAAAGAAATTAGCAAAAAGATCAATGATAACAATGCCAACTATAAAATGCATGCAAATCTAAGAATGAGGTTCAAAGAATTTAATGTTGGTGATTATGTGATGGTCCGGATCATCCGGAATGGTTTCCTTGGGGAACTGTTAAAAAGTTGCATGCACGAAGTGCATGACCTTCCAAAAATCTCATGAAAATTAATAATAATTCTTATGTTCTCGACCTTCCTGAAGGTTTTAATATTGGTTCGACTTTTAATATTAAGGATTTAGTAGAGTACAAAGGCCCATATTTACCCTAATAACCCACTGGTTGATGAGCCTACCCTTGAGCCTATTTCTGAGAGCTCCCCTTTACCTCCACTTCCTCAGATATCACCCCCATATACAGCACATAACATTGATAATGTTATTAATGATAACATTGTTCCTACTAGCGATGGTGGTATCCGCAGGTACTTGGTGCGTTGGAAAGATTGACCTGAGTCTGATGCTACTTGGCTCAATCGAGGTGAACTACAGAGGCTAGATCCAGATCTTCTTAAGCAGTATAGCAATCGTCCTAACTTGCACTCGACAGGGTCGAGTTCTCTCCTACCTGGGGAGAATGATGCGGACATACAGGCATGTACATGGGATTTTCAACATGTTTATCAACGCAGGAGACACCTTGTTTTAGCTTTGCATCAGATCCCTTCTATGTGGTTTTGATTTTCAGTTTAGTAGTTATTTTAGTTTTAGTAGTTAATTTGAAATTTGAATTGTGGGTTAGATTTGGTAGTTATTTAGTTTTAATATTTGATTGATTGCGAGAGATTTGGTTGATTATGTAAGATTTCCAAATCTGTAAATTTTCTCTTTAAAACACAGTTGTAATCAGATTTGATGTATGGAAGAATTGAATGAAAATATTGTGTTATCTTAATTGTTGGTGTGAAACCTTCAAGGGTGTGAATCCCTAGGACAATACTCCATGTTTCTTCTCTTTTTCCCCAGCCGCCAAACTCTCTTCTCTCCTCCACCTCCGACAACAACCGTTTCTTCTCTTTTTCCCCAGCCGCCAAACTCTCTTCTCTCCTCCACCTCCGACAACAACCGCCAACCTCCCCTAACTCCAGTCCCCTCTTCCTCCCCGAACAATGTTGCCCTCCCTTCCTCCTTTGCCAGCAATGAGATCGAGCACCACCTCTTTTCCCTACCTGCTCTTGCTCTTCCTCCACTCCCAAACAATCCCTGCCATCTTGTAAAAACCCAAAATTTGAATATTATGTGAAAAAGAATAATAAATATGTTATATGATGAAAATATAATATATTTTGATGTTTGAGTATGATAGAAATTAATTTAAAATCAATTCAATGTATATTTGTGAATATATGAGTGCAAATACATAAAACATGCACGAGAGAAATCTTAAAAAATGACCAGTTAAGAGTTTATATATTTTACACATTGATGTAGTTTGAATATGAAAAACTCAAAAGACCAAAGTTGTAGGTCTCTTCAATAGTTTTCCAACAAATCTTAAATCACCTCATTCCGATGTCGGATAAGAAAGTTACAGCCAAAATACTGAAAGTTATTTTCCTAGTCAGACTAGGTTTTCTGATTCAGGTCAAACGGGTTTATTTTAGGTTTATATATATATATATATATATATATATATATATATATATATATATATATATGTGTGTGTGTGTGTGTGTCTTTTCATAAAAATTATCATCTTTTCATCAGAGTTTCGAAACCTAGCAGCCCTTCTTCCTCTCTCTCAAATCCTAGCCCTAAAGTTAAAATTTTGGGAGCGTCTTGTGAGGCGAGAAGCGAGAAAAAGGCGAGATCTACGACGTTTGGTGACGAGGAGTCGTTTCACATCGGTTTCAAAGGCTTGCACGTGATAAGGTAAGATCCTCTACATCCAAACCCATCCCTATAGTGTTTAATGATTATAAAAGTATTTAATCAATGTTTTCATACTTAAGGCTTAACCTAATATGAAAAAGATGAGACTAATAAGCTGTGTACACTGATTAGGATACCTACAAGGTAGTTTGTTACACATGATAATGCTAAGTATCAAAATCTTGTATGGAGTTGCATTGAGATAGTTAAATGATAGCCCGAGTCGTTGGCGGATACTAATTATGTTTTTGACTCACTGCTAAAATATATGACCCAGAGTACTTTGTATTTGAAAGTACATGGGATTTATGTTGGTATTCATTCTATCTTCTCAGTGATAGTGGAAGATATTATGAATATGATATGTTGATGTCTTTACTTTCTGTATTGCTTTATTTTATTCTTAGGTTGGGATCAATGATTAGCGATTTACAATTCAGGACATATAGTATATACATGAGGGTTTCCTTATTTGAATTATTTCACTCGACATACTAGTCTCGTGTTATGGATTTCTAATTGTTGATTTCATTTAGATTGTTTATCTTTAGTTCAGTATTAATGTTTAGATGTTTACAATTTGAGACATATGGTATATACATGAGAGTTTCTTTATTTGGATTATTTCGCTCGACGTACTATGTCTTGTATTGTATGTGTCTAAATATTAATTCCATTAGATATGGGAAAATTAATCTAGGTAGACTATGTTAGATCATTTTCCATATCTAGGTAGACCATTAGATATGGGGAAAATGATCTAGGGGAAGGGCTGCTAGATGGAGTACTGGAGAGTCATAGAATGACAGAGTTCTTGCATAGTTGCCGTCACATGAGATTTATTAGAGGCTCCACCGTAGTTTTATATTTTTGTTCAGACCTTAGAGTTTATTTTATAGTGTAAAGACAATATGCCTTAGTACGATTTTTGGTTGTTTCTTGTCGAGACATATTTATTCTTTTTGGATATCAGATGTATTCCAGGTTGTTCATTGAGATATGATTTATTTATGAGATACTTCTTTCTATATCATATCAATTGTAGTTATTTCCTTTCTTTTGCCTGTTTTGTACCTGCACTTTATTTTGATTCCACTAGAGGATATTTCTGTGATTGGTAAAACTTGTTGTTGTATAGTGTGGGTGCATGGTAGGTTTGACATCTCTGGGTTCATCTTGGACTACAGCCATGTGTGAAAATAGGGGCGTCACACATCTCCTCCTCCAGCAGTCGCCATCTCCTTCCCATCTCCGAACAGCCCAGCCCCCCTGTCCTCCTCTTCCTTCACCTGTGAAACCCTAGCCGCCAAACCCCCGTTCCCCATCCCCTGCTCTCTTCTTCCCGACCACAAGCGCC
>NC_033797.1:104736115-104745565 GCF_001876935.1 Asparagus officinalis
CCTAACTCCCCCTGCTATCTTCCCCGACGAGCAGCCCCACCAACACCGATACTTCCGTCCACTTGGCCCTCCTGTCATTGTTGTCGTCGTCGTCATTCAGTTTGACACTGTCACACACGTCGTCATCCAGTTCGTCATAGTCTACCTTGCTTTGTCGTCGTCAGATCTGTGCCTCATTCGTTGCCGAATCGAGACTGATTTCGCGATCCATTAGTGTATGGCCAATCCTACAGCCGAAGACGCCTAGTTCGTGTATGATCCAAAGACTGACATTCTTGATTTGTAGCTTTCCCAGTAGTTTGATTATCAGTCCTTAGACACTCCCGCAGACTACGTGGATCGCGTGACTCCTCAGATTACTGATAGTGTGGAGAGTCGTTTGGGAATCAGTTCGTGGCACATGCGCTTCTACCTAGACACGCCACTTCATCCCAGTTATGTAGCTCTCGAAGGAGAACTACCTTCCCTAATATTCGGCATCGTTACATCACCTCCAGATGTCCCTCATGTTGAGCTCGTTCAAACTGACGAAGGTTTCGTTTTCTTTTGACCCAGTATTTTAGGAACCGCTATCATGTATGTTATTATCAATTTTAATATCAATTACGATTATGCTATATTCTATTTGATTAGTGAGATTGACTCTGTTGCCGCGTATTTCTGCTGATCTATATAACAAGTTGAACCTTATTATGAGAAAAAATCATTACATTTATTTTTTGAATAATTTACTAGTCCGTAAACTTAGTACATTGCAACTTTTGTTTAAAACCATCAAGAGCTCCACTTTCTTCTTGAGATTCCTGCCTAGATCGATCGCTGATTTGGTGAAGTATTGTTATCGTTGTTTTTCATACCTGCATGCACATTGTTTCACATCACTATTTTTTATAATTTGTAGTCTTATTGATTATTATAGTCTTATTAATTCTGTAGGAACTAATAAGTTAACAATTATATGTGCAGGTATATACACTATGGTTCTCAGGTCGGTTAGTGAAGACGTCCTCTATGATCAGTCACGATACCGTTCAGAGAGTATATCCTTTACAGAGGTAATGATTCTTGATGCATACATGCATGAATAAGTTACATAAGTTATAATTTTTTTCTTTTATACTTGCATATTATTTTTCATTGTTGTGCAGAGAGGACCAGAGCTAGTCATGATTGATCATAGCCTCGGACTTATGCGTTGACCATTTGAAGATGAGCATATGATTGCTTTTGTCACGCCCCGCTTCCCAAAATACCCGGAAATCGGAACGTGAACAAGCCCGTGACGTATTAGATTGAGAATAAATATACACTATCTTTTTTTTTCTTTTTCTTTTCTTCTCAATCAAATACGCTAAGCGTCTAAAAATAAATACAATGCGAAGTCACAGGTCCCCGATCACAATCAGCAAGAATATAATAGACAAACTCAGAATAAAATAATACATATCACAAATGAATATCATCCAAGACATAATATTCGGGTCAAACATGCCCTTATACATATCTGAACAAAGAATACTAGAGAAATGTAAAATACAATGATCAGGCGGAAAAGAAATGCTACAAGGTAAACTAAGATCATCGATAACTAGAGAGAATAACTAAACTTCGGCTTCTTCTTCTGCTTCATCTACAAGGCACTCCTGCTGAGAATCTTCTGGCTCCTGTTGAACCTGTTCTTCCTCTAATTCTGATGTACACCAAAGAAAACATGTATACGTCAGGGTGCATGGTACACGGCAAGACCCCACAAAAGAAATAGAACAACGAAAACCAAAGCTAAAAACGATACGATAACAGAATGACAAAGAAAACGTACAACATGAATCCAACAAAATCAATCGAGTAACAAGTCGATCATGCAACTAGCAATCAGAACAATCATCCAACTAACATGACCATACAACTAGATAGAATTAATACTTAAAAATCTACAACACAAGACGTAGTACGTCAAGCAAAATAATCCAAACAAGGAAACCCTCATGTATATACCTTATGTCTCAAATTGTAGATAATTAAATATTAATCTCGATCTATGTATGGAAAGGAAGTACAACTAGCCTACATCTCACACGAATTCATACTTAGCCAAGAAACAAGGTCATGTAACTAGCCATCCTATAACAGGTCACTGGTCATATCTCACACAGAGTCAATGCTCCTGTCATCGGATACTGACTGTTCACAAATCCCCTACGTGCATCCAATACCGCTACACGAATCGGTCAGAGGACTACACGCAATCTGATTTCGGCCTGGTCCGAACTCAAGCAGAACTCGGGTGACTACACAAATTCACTGACTAAAGCCAGTGACTATACAAATTCACTGGCGCGAGCCTGGAAGATACATCAACAGCCTTATCCGATTACATGAACATGGACTTCCCCATCCCAACTCTCTTGTATTTTCTAAGTCAACCATAAACCTCATTGAAACTCGGATTCACCACCTAAACTCAGTCAACACACTCACACATGTCGCTAAGTCTACTCATAACGCACGAGACCACTAAGTCATGAACTACTAATGGTTCTCAACACAACATGGACAATCAATGCAACTAATCATGTACAATAATATCATATCATATCAGATAATCAAGATGAAGAATTTGAATCATAAAATTGTTCTAAAATAATAAAGTTATTTACTTAAAATAATTCCTTTTACAAAATGAGTTCTTTCAAAATAATCTCTTTTTCAAAATAAGTTATTTTCTCATTATAATAATTCTAGAAATACTCTTTTAAAATAATAAATTCATAAATTCAAAAATAATATTTTTATAAGATAAATTCTCATTAACTCAAAATAGTTTATTTTCCCAAAATAATTTTTTTTAATTATATTTATCATTCTAAAATGATTTCTTTCACAAGATAATTTCTAAAAATTATTATAATTATTCTAAAATGATTATTTTTCCAAGATAATTCTTTTTAAATTATTATAATTTTCCTAAAATGATTTCATTCTCAAATAAATTCTTTTTAGTTAATATAATTATCCAAAAATAATTCTGCTGCTGAAATAAATTCTTTTAATTCATTATAATTATTCTGAAAATGCTATCTATCATATTATTATGATTTATCTAATATTATTCATCAAACAATCCCACGCAGATAAATATATCAGATCTAAAATTACTGATAATTCCTAATAAATATAAAAATTCAGTTCTGAGCAAGTGGGATCTTGCCTTAAGTATATCGTGGACCGTAGAGGGGGTCGTCGGGTGGTTGCACAGCGTTACGACGGGTTTCGCGGGATCGACGGCTAAAATAACAATTAGAGTGTTAATGCGACGTGCGATATTCGAACGAGTATAACGAGGTGTAGATAGGGAGCCCAAGTGAAAGGAATATACCGTATGATAGACAACACGAAGGGCTACGCACCGGCGAAGGAATCGACGGAAATGGAGGTCGGAGTTGGCCGGAATACACGCTCGAAGTTGGCTCCGAACTGCAGTTTTCTGCAGTGGACCTCACTGATTCGGGCTCATCAGCGGCAGTGGCCAAAGCAGCGGTCGCGGGGGTGTTCAGGCGGCGAAGCTGAGGCTGAGCGGCGTCGCGGCTGTCGGAACTTAAGCCAACGGCGGTCAGGCGTGGAGGCGGCACGGATTTGGCGCTGGAGTTGACGGCGAGCGGTCGGCGGCTGTAGGCGGAGGACATCGGCGGATAGAAGCGACGACGAGGGAGGAGGGGAGGAGCTCAGGCCTGGGTTCGTCGGAGCTCAGCGGTGGTGTTGACGGCGGCTTGGGATGGGAGGAGGACGACGATCGGGTGGGCTGGTGGGTCGCTGGCGCGGGAGGGGAGACTGAGCTCGAGCTCGAGCTCGAGGGCGGGGCGACACTGGCGGGGCGTGACTGGAGGGGGTGACTGGTCGGAGCGGAGGGCGTCGTGGCTGCGGTGCTGTTCGCAGTGAGGGCTGGCGTCGTCGGGTGTACTTAGAGCGGCTGCAGGAGACGCTGGCGGGGTGCAGGCGCGAGGGAGCTCGAGCGGCGGGTTTGGGCGTCGGCGCGCCTCGAGCAGCGGTGGTCGGAGGTGAGTTCGGTCGGCTGTGCGGTCTCGTGGAGGGTGGTTTTCGTGAACGAGAGAGAAGGAGAGAGGAAGAAAGAGCATGTTTGCTATATCCACTCCCAAATAGTAATTTTGGGAGTTGGATTGCCGAAAATGCCCTTTTGATGTTGAGGGTGTTTCTGGAATGGACTTGGCCTATTTTGGTTTGGGAGAAGGGCAATTTAGTCCTCACGCACCCCCAAAGTTACTGTTTGGGAGTGTGAATAGTTGGATCCAAGAAAGAGGGGGTTTTCTTGGGTTTTTAAAAGAGGAGAGAGAGAGTGAAGAAGAGATGATGAGCTGGAGAAAGAGATGGAGAGAGAAAATGAGAAAGAGAGAGAGATTGCTTTGTTGGGTTTCTTGGGGAATGAGAGAGCAGAGAGTATGGTGAGTGGTTGAGTGAGAGATTTTGTTGGATTAAAATAAGGAGAGAGAATAATATTGAGAGAGAGTGTTAGAGAGAGAGATAGATTGAGTGTGGGATTGGAGAGAGAGAAGAACGTCGGAAGAATTTAATGAGAGAGATTGTGCGGGATAGGGTGGTTGGGAGGACGTGGGTTGAGAGCTGGGGGAAAACACGAGGCGGAGGGGTTTGCATGAATTGGGGAGAGGTATACAGAGTGAACACCGGTGAGAGGAAAAACACAGGGAAAAATACCCCCTTAAATAATTTAAAAATATCATAAAATTTATTCCAAATAAATATTAAAATTTATGGTCAAAATAATAATAACAATAACAATGATGAATAATTAACTATTTATTTAAAATTTTCACCAAAACGATTAAATTTATAATTAGCAAAACTTATTAAAATAACATAATATCGTATTTTAAATCGTAGAAAATTCTAGAGAAATTGAGAAAAATACAAATACTCTTTTAGAAAAATAATATTTAATATTTAAATACCGGAAAATTATTGAAACCAATATTAGAAATTTACGGTCATTACAGCTTTAGTGTCCCAAGCAGGTTTTCTCACATGCTCGAGACTATGGTGGATGAAATTTGATTGGGCACTAGTTAATACATTGATAGATAAATGGAAGCAAGAGACTAACACGTTTCATCTACGTGTTGGTGAGTCAATTGTTACTCTCCAAGACGTAATAGTAATCCTTGGTCTCCGTGTTGATGGTCCTTCTGTTACAGGGATAGATGGACATGTGTAGCGCCGAGTTTGTGATGATTTGTTAGGAGTATCTCCGTCGTTGTTGCCCGGGGGGTATATTATATTGAAGTGGCTCCGAGAAAATTTCACACCCATTGCCAGAAGATGCATCACAAGTCGTAATCCAGCAACATACCTGTGTATATATTTTGCACATGATCAGGACACTTCTATTCCCCAATTCAAGTAAAGATAAAGTACATTTGAGGTAATATAATTATTTCTAATATTTAACTATTTGTCGTTTTTGCTAGATTATTACTCATAATTCAAAAAATACGACTAAATTCATTTTTATTGTGATAGTTGGCTACCACTTCTTCGGGACTTCGACATGTGCAGGACGTTATCATGGGGTAGTGCTATTTTAGCATACCTATATAAAGAAATGTCAAAAGTTGATTTTAAGTAAAATAAAGAGCTCAAGGGGTGTTTGACATTATTACAAGTTTGGTCATGGGAGAGATTGATTTTGAAACCAAGATTATGCAAGACACAAGTTTTAGATGGACAGATTCCACTAGGCTGCAAGTAAATAATTTCGTATCTAATTAAAGTGTTTTTTTAATTTTGAATTTTAATTATGGTACTAGAAGCTAACCTTTTTTCCTTCATGCAGATGGAATATCCAAAAATTCTACAATGAGACCCCGACATGACAATTAGATTTTTACAGAGGAGTGCTCGACGGGATGCAAATTTTTCAGGTATCAAATTTTAATTTAAGTTAATTTAAGCTACCGATATATTTCAAAGAGTTACTAATATATGGAATATTTTGTAGTTCGACTGGCAGCCAGTCGGAACTTACCAACTTCATCTACCATTGATTTGCATGAAGGGGCACCTTATATGGAGAGCCAGAGTACATCTCATTTGCTTTAAAATTGTGAAGATGCATTTGCCGGATCGCATGCTTAGGCAGTTTGGTTTCACACAGCACACTCCACAAGAAGTAGAAAGAATAGAGAGAAAAGCGTCCATGGGTGGGCATCACATTGAATGGGCATTTGTGCATAGAGACTACATTCATAGATGGAATGACCGACATTCGAGTATGCTCGAGCAGCTTTATACTCCGATGGAGGAAATATATTATATAAGATGGTATTAGGGGATTGCCAGAAGATGGATAATCACTCAAAACCACCAATCGACAAACTCGAGATACGTTGACAACAAGCAAGATACGTACCGAGGGGTGTAGATGATAGAGAGTGGGTAAGTAATTTCAAATAGTTTTTCATCCATTTTTAGTTTTTTTGAATCGCTTGTTAGCTTTTGGTTGTTTATATATTTCTTTTTACGTAATTGCAGATAGACGCTAGGAATGAGGTAGAGGATGTAAATGAGGGCATAGCTACCGCCAGAGGAGATTCAGTACATGTATCGGTCTTACAACGGATAGTGTGGAGAGTTCGTAGAGCTCTTCATCGAATCCATGATGATCGACATGATGGTCGCGAGAAGATGGCGCGTGAGGAGAGGGTATACGTACGCCAACCAAGACGAGGTGGATCTTGCTGGCATGATAATGAAGCTGGTCCGTCTCAGCTCCACATGCAACCAGAGAGCGGACACGTACAAGCTCAAGTCGAAGGAGGATGCCGATGATCGGAGAAGGTATGAAGAGGCAGACAACATGGGAGGGCGGACTTTTAGGTTGTATATGATAGTTTATTAGTTTTTCTATTTAGACTCTATTTATAACTGCATATACTTGATACATTTAGATTTGTTGGGAGTATTTTGGTGTATGGATATGTATATGAGCTATCTACTGTGTTGTGATGTTGTGAATTAATTAAATGTGTTTCAATTTATGTTTATTTCTTAATGTTTATAACTTATATAACGATTATACTGTTTAGCAATGTATATGAGGTGGATTTTATAATTTTTGTGCATATTTAGCAATATGTATGAGGTATATATTTGATTAGTATGATCCGTTAATTTTTTGTGCACGTTTTAGTCTACCCAACAAATCCACAGGACTACTACTTTTGTGGATTTGCTGGATAGCAGATACAAGCCTCTGTCTAACGCACGTGATTATTAGTTCTGTGCATTTTCTAAAAAGTATTCAGAAAACCTATGAGACTACTAGTCCCGTGGCTTTTCTAAGTCTTGTTTAGTGGTCGATTAGTAGCCACTAAATACACAGAACTAGTAGTCTTGTGTGTTTTGAAACACAGATTCAGCAAAACCGACCTCTTTTGCCCACTTTTTGATGAGCTGGCTAAAAAGAGGTCGGTTTTGCTAAATATTTAGCTAAACGGTCGGTTTTGCAAATATTTAACAAAAATGACCTATTTTAAAAAAATCTCCTTATTTTGATATTGCCCCCACAAATCGTCAATATTTTGATATTAGCCCCCCAATCTTTGAAATGGATCTCAAGCCCTCCCAAAATCTTCAATATTCCCATATTAGCCCCTTCTCACCCCCTAACACAAACTCAATAACCACTTTAACGTATACCTATTAAGCTCTCCAAATCCGTTTAATAAAACCCTAATTCAAATCAATTTTCTACTTTATCTTCTCAAATATTTTCCCAGCGACTCTGTTTAGCTCTAGTCCCAAATTTGCATTAGATGGATTCTCATTAGGGAAGACATTGAAGAAGGTGCCGGAGAATATAAAGTAGAAAATGAGTATTGGTTAGGGTTTTATTAATTAGATTTGGGAAGCTTAATGGGTATAAGTTAAGGTGGTTAATGGGTTTAGGTTTGTGTGAGAGGGGTATAACTGGCAAATCACCAAAAAAGTAAAATTAAACAGAACCCATTTAACCAGATTTTAACTAGGGGATTTTTTAATTTTCAATTTTTTAAGATGTCATTTATATCGTTTAAAATATTTTTGGAGTTTTTTTGTTAAATTCCAGTAAAAATAACCTGAAGGATGACACCCAACGCCTCTCCATGTTAAGTATTTAATGGTTTTTTCCCCAAGAGAATGCACTGGCCTAAGAAACATAGTATAAATTGGAAAAAATAGACAAATTGATAATTTAAGGAGCAAGTTGAAACTTCAACAACACTTTAAGAAAGAGTTAGTCATTGTGTCCAAACAAAAAAAAAAAAACATTAAAGCAATAACACTCCAAAATCTCCATACAAACATTAATTGATTTCTTCCTCTTGTATAGAATTAATTTTTTCTCTAGTGATGTACTTTGTTCAAATTTCTCGGCAGGACTATAAAAATTGCCTTGAAAGCTAAAAACTTCTGTGCTAAATTGTAACATATTTCCTACATTGTGCAACATAACAAATGGTAACTGTAGCCTAAGTGGTTCGAGAAGCCTTATAAGTATATGTCTAATAGGAGTTCGCCTTCTCTCAAAACAACCCACATAAGAGTTGGGGATCTGAACCGTATAGAGAATAATAGGACGTAATTTGAGGATTTCAATTCCCCCACGCGCGTCTTAGATACCCGACTTGTATGAGGGTTGCTCTGAGAAGATTCTCTCTTAATAGGAGTGAGAAGCGTGTTGAAACTCACATGGAAAAACAAACAAAGAAACAACATAGGTTTTTAAACACTTGAGTATTTTATTCTGTATTTCTAAAAATGGGTAGTTCCAAATAAACCCTCCTTGTCATATCGCTGTTTTGAACTTACTATCCCTCTAGTTTTATATTTGCAAATAGACCCATGAATGAAATATTTTTTTTTCCTGACTCTTTTACCCCTCCGAGTGTCTGATCATGAAAAAAATTAAATAATAATAATAATAATAATAATAATAATAACCACTTAGGGAATCATTGTAAGCCCAAAATATCGATATAACAGAGGGCAATATCCATATGATCTTTTAAAAGTCAAGGAGAAATGTTTGTAACTCATGCAACTTAGACCGTGGACATTTCAAACCCTACAATCTAATCTATAATTATAATCATAAGTTTACAAGAAAAAATTACATGGACACCAAATGTTAAGTACTCATTGATAGGAGTTTACAACCATGAACAATTAATTACCAGGCCCTAAAAAATGACTCTCATTAGCCCTTGAAGTACGTTTCCCCCTTTAATTAAAAGAGCGTGGCAACTTTCGAAGGCCATGGTGCTGAATTCGACTCAACAACTGATAAGTAGGAAGAGAAGGTATAAGCTTTTCATGAACCAAATCTGGTCCATCATCATGAGGAGACTAGAGAGTCAGTGACCAACTCCTTAAAGTTCG
>NC_033797.1:104745578-104780578 GCF_001876935.1 Asparagus officinalis
AATATTTGCTCACAGGTCCACCGACAGGAGTGAACGGATCTTAATCATTCCCACAAGATCAAATCAGAAAGAGAGATCCTCGGCGTCAACGAAACAGGGTTTGGCTCTGGAGTCTTGTTACTATAGAAACAAACGCATCCAGAGAGCACCTACGTACGTTCCTCTGCCGATCTTTTCATGATCTACCACCAGCAACTGGGATCTCTTCAGTATAAGACTATGGCAAAAAATGCACAATTTTGATGAAAAAGTGAGATCAGACTAACGAAGCGTTTGATGGTCTTCTTGGAGCAAAAGCGAAATAGGGAAAGCTTTTGCTATTTTTTGGAAGGAGGATGCAATAAATTGAGCTAAGGGGCTGTTTGTTTCACCCTTTTATAGAAAAGGATTAGTATTTGGGGTCTGACAGTGGCAAAAGCGTAATTTATGAAATCTTTGTGGATCCTATTCTAGAGTTTGGCTAGGAAAAAATTTATGGATTACGAAATCCATAAATGTGCAACAGTAAGGGTTTTTTCAAGAAACCCAAATCGGAGAGGTCGGAGAGGATTTGGGCGAGAATTCTGACATCGTTCTGGGCTCTTCGTTTTCTGATTCCTAATCCTCTCGACTTCGAACCCTAGCTCTGGAATCGCAACTCCCCATTTCTTTTGTAGGACCCTAGAGGGGGGGTGATTAGGGTCAAGAGGCTCTAATATGCAATAAAAACAAATACAAGCAAACCACAAAACAGAAATGCAATCAAAGTAAGAGAGATAGGGTTAGGAATCGTTATCCTTGACGCGCGATGTGTTAACGAGGTTCGGACCGCTGACCTACGTTCCCGCTCCCCACTCTCGAGGAGAAATCCACTACACACCCGGTTTGGAAGCCGGAACTTCGTCTACACAGCGATCCCACACGATCTCTCACTACACAGTTTGATCTCAACAGATCACACTCCCTCACAGTTGATCTACACAAGATCTCACTCACACAGCAGAAGAAAAGATGCAAGACTCTCTCTTTACACAGCCCCTATGGCAAAGAGAAGAATTACTGAAGCTTGGAAGTGAACACACACAAAAACCACGGAGAAAACAGATTTGAAAATTTTCTCAGGAAGACAACAGTCTCTCTGGTTTTTGCAAACGTTAGGGCAGCTGGGAAGATGAAGGAAAAAGGGTTTAAATAGATGAGATTAAACATTTTGAAAACACAACCCAATCTTCCCAATTAAGAAAATAATCTCCTTTTCAGACCATTACCACAGACTGTGCCAAACACGGTTAAGTGTAAGCACAACAAACGAGGCAATCGACCGTTTGAAAAAAGTCGCGGCTGAAACGAAGAAAATTTTCAGTTGACCGAAGGGAATTTCGGTCGACCGAAAAAAATGCTTCGGTCGACCGACCGAAAATCCGGTCGACCGCGAACAACTTTGAAAACTTGGAAAACAAGCAGAGCCATCATCGGTCGACCGACGCGGTCGACCGATATAGAAATCAAGATTTCGGTCGACTGCACCAGTCGACCGACGACCTCTCTGGAAAATACTGACGAATGATCATAGGTGCGGTCGACCGGTCCGGTCGACCGCATTCTGATACATTGCAGAAACTGATTTTTGACTTAACTAAAATATTTGTAAAATATTTATTTGACCTCTGAAAATTATGAAACTTTGTAAAATATTTTTAATACTAAAAACAAACTGTTTGGAAAAGGAATTTTGCAGATAGGTCCTCATACTTGTGAAAAATAGTATTTTGTGAAAAACGCTTAAAAACAAAGTAAAATCAGCAACTCTTTGCCTACATTCTAGCACTAGAGAGAAAATAGAAAAGCAAGCTAATATCCTCACATAGAATACAATTCTTGAATCTTGATATAGCTTTAAGTTTGATGAAGCTTCTTTATGAATTTGTTGTTCTTGAATTAACTTGAGCTCTAGGATGTCAAGATCAATGCAACGAAGATAAATTCTCATCCTAGCCTTCCAATAAGCAAAATTACTCCCGGTGAATAGTGGTGGTCTAGTGGTGGATTGTTCTTCTAACATATGCATATTCAAAGAAGCCTCCATTGGATCTTTTCTCTAAGGTTGTTAAACCAAAAACTGATATAGAGACCAATGCACTGATACCAAATGTAGGACCCTAGAGGGGGTGATTAGGGTCAAGAGGCTCTAATATGCAATAAAAACAAATACAAGCAAACCACAAAACAGAAATGCAATCAAAGTAAGAGAGATAGGGTTAGGAATCGTTATCCTTGACGCGCGATGTGTTAACGAGGTTCGGCCCGCTGACCTACGTCTCCGCTCCCCACTCTCGAGGAGAAATCCACTACACACCCGGTTTGGAAGCCGAAACTTCGTCTACACAGCGATCCCACACGATCTCTCACTACACAGTTTGATCTCAACAGATCACACTCCCTCATAGTTGATCTACACAAGATCTCACTCACACAGCAGAAGAAAAGATGCAAGACCCTCTCTTTACACAGCCCCTATAGCAAAGAGAAAAAGTACTGAAGCTGGGAAGTGAATCACACTTAAAAACAGAGAGAAAACACAGAAACCAGACTTTGAAAATTTTTCTCAGGAAACAGCAGACTCTCTGGTTTTTGCAAACGTTAGGGCTAAGGAGGAAGAAGAAGACTGGGGTTTTTATAGAAGAGATTAAATCAATTTAAAACAAAACCCAATCTTCCCAAATAGGATAATAGCCAAACACGGTTAAGTGTAAGCACAGCAAACGAGGCAATCGACCGTTTGAAAAAAGTCGCGGCTGAAATGAAGAAAAATTTCGGTTGACCGAAGGTAATTTCGGTCGACCAAAAAAATGCTTCGGTCGACCGACCGAAAATCCGGTCGACCGCGAACAACTTTGAAAACTTGGAAAACAAGCAGAACCATCATCGGTCGACCGGCGCGGTTGACCGATATAGAAATCGAGATTTCGGTTGACCGTACCGGTCGACCGATGACCTCTCTGGAAAATACTGACGAATGATCATAGGTGCGGTCGACCGGTCTGGTCAACCGCATTCTGATACATTGTAGAAACTGATTTTTGACTTAACTAAAATATTTGCAAAATATTTATTTGACCTCTGAAAATTATGAAACTTTGTAAAATGTTTTTAATACTAAAAACAAACTGTTTGGAAAAAGAATTTTGCAGATAGGTCATCATACTTGTGAAAAATAGTATTTTGTGAAAAACGCTTAAAAACTTAAGTATGAAAATATGTGTGTGAGTCCCAATAGCTTCAAGTAAAATCAGCAACTCTTTGCCTACATTCTAGCACTAGAGAGAAAATAGAAAAGCAAGCTAATATCCTCACATATAATACAGTTCTTGAATCTTGATATAGCTTTAAGTTTGATGAAGCTTCTTTATGAATTTGTTGTTCTTGAATTAACTTTGCTTCATCATTATGCCTCCTCCTCCTTTGGATATCATCGTTGTAGCGTATATTCCATCCAATCCTCCATACATGGCACTAACAAGCTTGATAAATAAATTTTCTATATTTGCACTCAATAAGCCATTAGTACCGTTAATGGTGGTTGTAAACATCATCAAAACATAAGGGCTAACATCTTCTCCCGCCTCTCCCCAAGCTTCTTCGCGCCTCCTCTCCCGCTGTTCTTCGATATTATTTGGGGGTTTGGTTTGTGGATTTACCCTAGATTTTGGACTCGGCTTCTCCCGCGACCCGTTGTTCTTCGATATTGTTCTTGGCTAGTGGGGTTTGTTGGTAACGACATCAATTTCTGGGTTTGCTGGCTGTTCTTCTCCCGCTGATCTTTGATATTGTTATTGGGTTCTTGGGTTTGCTGGTTGTTCCGTCCGGTGGGGTTTGTTGGTAACGACATCAATTTCTGAATTATTCCCTTCGCAACAGCTTGACATCTGCAGGTATAAATCAATTTAACCCTTTTAATGTGATTATTTAATTGTGCTTGCTCTGATGAAATTAACATTGGTAGTGGAATTATTGATTTTGGTATATGTTTAATTATTGAAACAAGGGTATTGTTCGGTGGGGTTTCATTTGGTATATAGTTTATTACTGATTTTATTAAAATTATTTGTCAGTGGGGTTTCATTCGCAACTACTTGGCATCTACATGTCTAATCTCTCATGAATCAAGGGTTTTGGTATATAGTTGATTATTGAGCTTTGGTTCTCTGGGGTTGTTGTTGTTGTAGTCCTTCAAATGACTAAACCATGTAATGAAAACCTTAATTATATTTGTTTGATCAGCGTGCATGCTTAGGGTGCAAAATATGAAATAGTTGTTTCACTACTTGATATATATTTGTGGATATGTAGATATATGGTTTTACGATTTTAATATTTTTATTAGTTATTTAATTATCTTTAGTTTCCAAACAATATTACTGTTAAGTTGTAAATATATGCTAATTTTACAATGGATTTAGATGGATAACGTAGATGAAGAACAATTGAAGAGGATGTGTGCTAATACAGCTGTGTCTGCGGTGGTCACAATAATAACATGTATTCTGAGAATGCGTGCTAAGCGCAAGAGAATTTCATCTTGTACGAAGGAGGAAAAAATCCAAAAAATTTATTGCAGAGAAGCTCACTTCAAACGTGTATTGGAAGGCTATAGTGATAGTTGTCGGTCTTACATTAGAATGAGACCGAGTGCCTTTTTTAAACTTGATGCAGTAATGAAAGAAAATGGTTTATTAGAGGATTCCAGACATGTTCAAGTCGAAGAACAGCTCGCTATGTTCCTGAGTATAGTGGGGGCATAAAACTAAAAATTTAATAATAAGGACTGAGTTCATAAGATCGGGAGAAACAATGAGTAGATATTTTAATAAAGTCCTACAAGCAATGAATGGGTTACGTGATCGCTATATGAAGCAAGCTCCAAATGAAGTTCCTGCAGAGATTGCAAACAACCCAAATTATTTTCCTTACTTCAAGGTAAAAATAATACATACACCTCAACATATGTTTTAAAGTGAATATGTATTTTATTGAATATATTATAACTTTTTTTTATAGGATTGCATTAGTATGATAGATGGCACACACGTTGATGCAGTATTACCCAGTAACCTAGTTGCCCGTTTTAGAGGGAGAAAAGGTGTAACACAAAACATCCTAGCAGCATGCACCCCTAATAAACTATTCACCTATGTCCTAGCTGGGTGGGAGGGAGCAGCAAATGACTATAAGATATTACAAGATGCTTTGTCGAGACCACAGCCTTACGGACTTCGAGTTTATGATGGTATTAATTCTTACTTGTTCACAATTAAAAAAAATTAAATACTTGTCAATAGTGTGATATGAAGATATTGTTTAATTTTAATGTAGGTAAACATTACCTATGTGACGCTGGATACACCACAATGCCAGGCTTCATATCCCCATATCACGGTGTACGATATTATTTAAAAGAGCACACCGGTAGGACACCAAAGAATAGAAAAGAGTTGTTTAATTTAAGACATTCAAGTTTAAGATCAAAAATTGAATGCACATTTGGTATATTGAAGAACCGGTTTAAAATACTATCGGCGAAGCCAAATTATCCATTTCCCACTCAAGTGGACATTATACTAGCGTGTACCGTGTTACACAATTTCATTGCTATAGAAGATCCAGATGATGATATTTTAAATGAAAATATAGACATTGATGAAGATAATGGGGAAGTGACAAATGAAGATGACTCAAGTGTGGTGGATTATACTCAAACTAGGACACAGAGAGAGGATCGAGATGAAAGAAATGAATGAAAGGAGCTACGAGATCAAATTGCTTGGGCGATGTGGGTGGATTATTGTGCAAAGTATAATGGTGGTAACACAATGGAAAGTGGTTTAGCTTAATGTGATGTTTGTTCTATCTCGATGTAATAACTTGTATTATTTTCTTACTGTTCGCAACTATCCATTTTAATGTTTCTTAGCATGTACTAAACATTACTATGATTATCATCTTCTCTCTTTTCATGTTGTTTCTATACATGTATGCGTTTCGTATATTCCTTTTCTAAAGCAAATTGCTAAATGCATGCATATTATATATTGATTTATATTTCTTTAATAATAATGTCTACTTGTTCAATATATATTAGGTATGGTTAACAATCAGGCAGATAAGCAGCCCCCTGCCTTCTCATTCTAATGCTCCGCCAAATCCAGCTGCTAACATAAACATGAACTTCACGCCTGTTGCTCCGCCAAATCCAGCTGCTAACATAAACATGAACTTCACGCCTGTTCAACCATAACCTTTCTCTTCAGCCCATCATACATTCTCACCATTCTTATTATATGATGTTAATTATGGTGGAATAACACAGCAACCAATGTCATACGTGAGCATGTTAAGCAGTCCACAAGGTTTGCTATTTCCCACAGCCAGTTCTCAAAGTAGTGGACCTAATTAATTTTCACCAAACATTGGTGATTCAACAGAGAAGGTTATTCATGATGTTGATGGTGAGGAGAACACTTCACCAATGAAAAAGGGGAAAAAATTAGCTCATAAGAAATCAAGCCTGGGGACAAGGTTGAACTCAAGAGGTGTGGCTAATAAGTTTTGGCTTCCAGAGCACGATGACGTTCTCATTCCTTATCTTGCAGAATTAGCATTAGATGGGCTAAATCCAGACAAGAACTTCAAGGTAGAAGCTTATAAAATGGCAGCGATGAAAATTAACATGCAATTTAGGACTGATTTCACTCATATACATGTCATTAACCACTTGAAATGCTTGAGAAACAAATTCAATGACATGAAGGCTTGCCTTGATATAAGTGGAGCCGGGTGGGATGAAATAAATAAAATGATTACACTGGATGATGAAACCTTGAAATCATGGTCTCAGGTATAACATTCAGCATCTACATTGTCATTAGTAATTAATACATTTGGTTCACAACTTATGATTATTTGTTATTGCAGGACAAATCTAAATCTAAGTTCAAAGCGTACATAAACAAACCCCTACCTCACTTCAAAAATTTACAAACTATCATGGGTGATGACCAAGCTAAGGGTGAATTTGTTAGGCCTGTGTATGCTAGCATTGGGTCTAGTATGTCCATACATATTCCTGAAGATGATAGTGAAATTCCAGAGGAGAGTGGAACTACACCACAATCTGATGCTTGTAACCAACAACAACCAACTAGATGTAAGTCTAAGAGTAAAGACAACATGAATTCATCTTCTAACAAGAAACCTAAAAAATCAAATCGTGAAGAGGAAATATTATGTGCCTTTGTTGACTCAATGTCTCAGTCCATGAGAAATCAACACATTGTTCATTGGACTGAGCAGTTGGCTGCAGCGTTGAAAGAACATAGGAATGAATATTCTGAGGAATTCCTGAATAGGATTTTAGATCACTTATATGACAATGAATGTGAAGCTAGAAGGTTTTTCATAAAAGGAAAGGAAGGTCAGCAGAGGTACATTACCAACCTGATTAACGACCAAGGTTGGTCTGTTAACTAATTTGTGCGGTTTGGATTACATGTTGATGGAGCATTTTGTTGTGCACACGTATATGTTGTTGCGCATATATCATTTTGTTATTTGCAAACTATTAATGTTGCAATACTTCTTGTTATGAAAACGCTTGACGTCATGTAATTAATGAATTGGTACTTTTTAACTTTTGGTGCAGGTAAGTATGGATAGGCATGACCAATGAGTTCTAAATGTTGCTCCTTTGCTTTTGATGACAGGTTAAGCTAATGGGGTTGTTGCTCCTTTTGTCGGGGTTTTTTGGTTGTCAGGTGCACGCATATATGTTGTTGCTCCTTTGCTTTTTGCTCCTTTGCTTTATTAGCTCTTTGGCTTTGGGTTTTTTTACCATCAGGTTCATGGAGCTTGTGTAGCTCCTTGCCTTTGGGTTTGTGTCTATTAATTGGAGCTTGTGTAGCTCCTCAATCTCTTTGGGTTTGTTGCTGATTTGTTTTAAGGCTTGTGAAGCTCCATCCCTTTGGGTTTGTTGCTGATTTGTTTTAAGGCTTGTGTAGCTCCTTTGTTGTGTTGTTTGGAGCTTGTGTAGCTCCTCAATCCCTTTGGGTTTGTTGCTGTTATTTGGAGCTTGTGTAGCTCCTTGCTAGATGGGTTTGTTGCTGTTTTATTTGAAGCTTGTGTAGCTCCTATTCTAATGGGGTTGTTGCTGTTTTGTTTTTGAGCTTGTGTAGCTCCTTTGCTGGGTTTGTTGCTATTTTATTTGGAGCTTGTGTAGCTCCTATTCTAATAGGGTTGTTGCTGTTTTGTTTTTGAGCTTGTGTAGCTCCTTGCTAGCTGGGTTTGTTGCTGTTTTATTTGGAGCTTATGTAGCTCCTTGCTAATGGGGCTGTTGCTGTTTTGTTTTTGAGCCTGTGTAGCTCCTTGCTGCTGGGGTTGTTGTTGTTTTGTTTTTGAGCTTGTGTAGCTCCTTGTTGCTGGGGTTTGTTGCTGTTATTTGGAGCTTGTGTAGCTCCTTGCTGCTGGGGTTTGTTGCTGTTATTTGGAGCTTGTGTAGCTTCTTGCTCTTTTGTTTTTTGCTGTATTGTTTGGAGCTTGTGTAGCTCCTCAATCCCTTTGGGTTTGTTGCTGTTATTTGGAGCTTGTGTAGCTCCTTGCTAGCTGGGTTTGTTGCTGTTTTATTTGGAGCTTGTGTAGCTCCTTGCTAATGGGGTTGTTGCTGTTTTGTTTTGGAGCCTGTGTAGCTCCTTGTTGCTGGGATTGTTGTTGTTTTGTTTTTGAGCTTGTGTAGCTCCTTGGTGCTGGGGTTTGTTGATGTTTCGTTCTGAGCTTGTGTAGCTTCTTGCTCTTGTGTTTTTTGCTGTGTTGTTTGGAGCTTGTGTAGCTCATTTAGTTTGGATTTGTGGCTGTTATTTGGGGCTTGTGTAGCTCCTTGCTCTTCGATATTCTTGTTGTGTTGTTCTGAGCTTGTGTAGCTCCTTGCTCTTTAGGTTTATGCTTGTTTTTCCTCAGTTGTGCAGCTCCTGCTACAGCTGGGATTTGTTGCTATTTTCTTTTGAGCTTGTGTAGCTCCAATCTTTGTTGAAAAATACCTGTTATATGGAGCTTGTGCAGCTCCTGCTGCAGCTGGGGTTTGTTGCTTGTTTACCCCCTATCTGTTGGGTTTGCTGCTATTTTGTTAAGAGCTTGTGCAGCTCCTTGCTTCTGGGTGTGTTGCTGTTTTGTTTTTCCGAGCCTGTGGGTTACTTGCTGTTTAGTTTTGAGCTTGTGCAGCTCCTTGCACTTGATATGTAGCAATGATGATGATCAGCGTTTACTGAGAATGCAATCTAACTTACATCGTTTATTATATCCAGATGAGGCAAAAGGGGATGAGATTGCAGCCTACATTGAATTGACAATGTCTAGGCGAGGCAATTCATCCTTATAATGCAATCTATAATAAACATGTGAGTTATAGGTGGGGCAATCAATTATGACAAGTTGATCTATTACTGAGCCATATAATATCAATTAGAATTTGTACTCAATTCAAACAACAGTTTTCATTACATCCTCAATAGTTTTTGCAATTACAGGTACATGACATGAAGTTTGTAATAATTAAAATAAGACAAAAAATTGCTAAGAAAATTACAGAAATTTTCCAAGCTATTAGTTGATTTTCGACAAGTCTCAATTCTTTCTTCAGCTTCTTTGATTACAAAATATATTTATCTCTGTACCTATTTTCTTTGACATATTGCCTTCCTTGGGTGCTTGATGACTCTCCTCTTTCTTCAGCCTATTCGAAAAAATTGCATTCTTTATTTGGGAATTTTGCACACCCCCAATAACACCTACCCTTATTTTACCATTCTTGCACACTTTCATCGGTGTTCGGAGATTGCAGTCGCAATAAACTTTATAATTCTGCCAGCACTCTTCTGATATCATCCTTGATGTCGGGGCAGCAATTTGAAGACAATGGGAATTTTATTATTGCTGAAAAATGAGAATGATGGGATTATTTTTGAGGCCTCAAGGTGAATTTATAGCCACCATGCCCCTGAAC
Organism: Asparagus officinalis; assembly: GCF_001876935.1. Taxonomy (NCBI): domain Eukaryota; kingdom Viridiplantae; phylum Streptophyta; class Magnoliopsida; order Asparagales; family Asparagaceae; genus Asparagus; species Asparagus officinalis. The sequence goes on from NC_033797.1 coordinate 104,755,606, forward strand.
TAGCCGTTGCTACAGTGATTTGCCTAAGAATATTGAAATCTGAATTTTTAGAACTGGAAATAGCCTTTGCTACAGTGTTTTTTGCTTGAAATCTGAATTTGGTGGCTTCAAACCGTTGCTACAGTGATTTTTAAATGTAAATTGGGCTAGCCGTTGCTACAGTAACGACCCCAAGAAAAATATTCTTCTTGAACCAAACATGGTATTAGCAATTAGACCAATTCTATAAAAGTTAGATTACTAATCCTTTGGGTGAAACAAACATTGAAAGCCAAAAAAATGGGATTCCATAAAACTAAAACTTGTCCATAAATTTTTTATGGTGAAACAAACATTGAAAGCCAAAAAAATGGGATTCCATAAAACTAAAACTTGTCCATAAATTTTTTATGGATTAGGTTGGAATCCATAAATTAAATACCATAAAACTAAAACTTGTCCATAAATTTTTTATGGATTAGGTTGGAATCCATAAATTAAATAGGATTCATAATCCTATTCCTAGCCCTTGGTGAAACAAACAGCCCCTAAGGTTGGAAAGGCCTTGAATAGGAACCCAATTCTCTCACGCAAGCTTGATCCATCATGAATTGGAGTTTTTGGGTTCCTAATCTTAATGTCGGGCCTTATTTTAGGGTAAGATTGAATCAAACTAAATCGTCGCAAACATCATCTAGAAAACAAAAATCAAATTGCGAGCTTTCGTAGTGAAATTGGGTGGAATTAAGGAATAATAGTAATAATAAATTTGGGCGCTCATTTTTTTTAGTTTATAGCGGGATTTTGGTTGAAAATGTAGAAGTTACCACCTCACATTAATACCTACGTTCTACTTGCAACTGCATCATCACTCTATTCTCTCTGTGTGTGTGAACAAAAACCATAGCATGGGGATGCTCTCTTTTTATTGAGATTCTTTTTGAAAACTTGTGGGCTTTTTCTGAAATCATCAAAGGGGTCTGATCTAGGGCTTGATTATCTCTATTAGCTCTCCATTTTCTTGCCAAAAGTTTGGGGATTTTCTCTAAGAAGCTTCTTTTTTTTTGCCCGCAAAAGCTTCATCTTTTTCATATTGTTATCTTCATATCTCTTCGATTCTACAACACAAGCTTCGATTTCACTCAGATTCAAGTATCAAGTATAACCCTTTTTTCTTTAACTTTTTCTATTTTTTTTAATTTAATTTTTAAAATTAGGATTTATTAATTTATATAGCCATGCATGTTGTAATTGTAGATGTGGTTTATGATTTTGAACATTGATTTAGACATACAAGCTATCTTGTCCTCCTCATCTAATTCCAATTTCTTCCCCTTTTTGAGTGAATTTATTCAATTACAAAGGTATTTTATTGTTATTAGACCATCAATTTCTTAAATTAGTCAAATTTAGGTTATGATTTTCACAAATTATAATAATTGCTTCTATTATATAAGTTTACCTATAAAAGGAAGGTGGTTTTTTAATCATTAACTAAATGATTATTGTTTAGCAAAAATAGCATTTAGATTGGGATTTGTTAATTTTTTAGGTGGATGTTACTAATGAAATTGATTGAGAATGTTTAAAGTGAAGTACTTTGATATCCTATGGAGAATCTTTGAATGCCTATGAATTTGAAGGAATATCATTTTTATTGATACATCAATATGGTCAACTTTTTAATGAGGTTAAATTATCAAATATTTTATGATTTAATGATTATATAAAAACAATGTGCTTATTTATATTCATTCTATAAAGATAAATAATAAGTATAAATAGTGAGTTAATTTAATGTTTATTGTTTCGGTAAGGACATAAGGCTAAATTTTCAAATGTTTTAAAATTTTAATGATTACATAAAGAAGGTGTGTAATTAACTCCTTGAGTTATAAAGATAAATAACAAGTATAAATATTGGATCTTGTAGATGGTAGTTTGGAAGAGGAAATGATGGTAAGGATTGTGTCTCGAGGTGTGATGACTGTCTTAATAATGATAGTTACTATTTGTAAGGAGAATGTAATCTAAAAGAAGATCTATCAGACACCAACTTAGACTAGAAAAAGCTATGAACTGTGCTTGCAGAGTAGCAATTATGGATAGAATTACTAGGGGTTATCATGAGAGTTGCAAGGATTATGTTAGAATGCGTAGAAGGACTTTCTAAAGCTTGAAAGGATTATGAGGAGAGAGGAGATACTTAAAGACATAAGACCAAAAATAGAGTTATACATACAAATTTTATTAAAACAGGAGAGACTTTTAGTAGATACTTCAATGAGGTATTGGATGCAATTTGTCATTTACATGATCGATACATGAGGCAAGCATCAAATGAAGTCCTCCTGAAATTGCCAACAACCCACTTTATTACCCATATTTCAAGGTAAATCCTCCGTTCTTTAAAAATAAAAATAAAAAAGATTGTTTTGAAAGTTATTTCTTAACTTTAATGATGTATATGTATCTCGTTATAGGATTGTATTGGCATGATTGATGGAACACACATTGATGTCATAATACCATCTAGTCTCATTGCATGTTTTAGAGGGCGTAAAAGAGTCACACACGGCATGCACTCTAAATAAATTATTCACTTATATTCTAGGAGGATGGGAGGATTCTGCAAACAATTTTAAGATACTACAAGATGCACTATCTAGACAACAACCACATGAATTGCGAGTTTACGAGGGTAAGACAAAATTTAAATTCAATAAAAATACAACAACTAATAAATTTATATAATAATTGGCACAAGATAATAACATGGTTTTTCATGATTATTTTAGGAAAGTATTATCTATGTTATGCTGGATACATTACGATGCTTGGTTTATCTATGTGAGACTACCTTTGGAATCTCATAGAATTGCTTCAAGATTTTATCTACAAAGCCCCATTACCCTTTTGAAACCCAGGTGGACATTGTTTTAGCATGCACTGGACTCTATAATTTCATAGCCGTTGAAGATCCAGATGATGATGAATATGGTGACATAGCTAGTGAGGATTATGATGAGATAGCTATGGCGATGTGAGTTGATATTATTGTCAAGGACACTATAGTGGTAACACTATAGAGACTAAAAGTTGATGGATGCTTGATGTCATCTTAATCAAAACTCCTCTTTTAGTTTACTTATTTGTAATTGTGTTGTAGTATTTGCTTATGTACTTGATGTTTACTATTTTTTAAAACACTCTTGTGTGGTACTATATTCTCATGTACTTGATGTGGTGTGTTTGTTTGTTGAATTTGAATACTATCTTGATGCGGTTTGTTAACTTTTTTTAAACTTTCTTGTGTTCGATAGTTTGATGTGAAAACTACCATGATGTGGTGTGTTTGTTAACTGGATTTGAATAGTATCATGATATGTTCGTTACACATTGTTGTGTGCTATCATGATATATTTTTTGAAAAGCTAATATGATATGATTGTTATAATTTCATGCCTTATTTGTCATATATAGGATGTATGAAATGAATGGAACCCCTAATAATGTTGATAGAAAGCGGTTAGATGGCTACAATATGGGGTTCATGCAATATCAATCTTTCTCAGCCTCCTTTCACTAGTATCAATGGTGTGGAAGGGTTCATGCCATATCCTAGTGGATCTCAGCCTCATGTATCATTTGTAAGCATGCTCAACAATGTCAATCTATGGTTTTCTAATTCATATCACTCACCATGTGATGGTAATCCATTGTCACCCACCATTGAAAGTGACAAAGAGCTTCACATGATCAATTTGTTGAGCTTGACTCTCCAACAAGGAGAAAAAGAAAGGTTTGTTGTAAGAAGAGAGCTGGACAAACTGTGAAAACAAATTGAAGAGGTAGCAAGAATAGATTATGCTAGCCTAAACATTCTGAACATCTAGTTCCTTATCTTGCAAAGCTTGTGGAAAGAAGGGCTAAAGGCTGACAAAATTTTCAAGAAGACTGCTTATAACATGGCAGCCAACTATGTTAACTTGGAGTTTGGTATTGATTACACTGGTGAACCATCATTTTAAGAGCTTGAGGAAAAAGTGGAATGACATATTAACCTGTAGGAACATGAGTGGGGCTAGTTGGAACGAAGATACAAAGACAGTAACCATGGGTCCATTGGCTTTTGATAGGTGGGCTCAGGTACAATCTTCTTTTTCCCCATTCATTATGCTTAATTATTTGTTATAATATGCTGCCTACCAATGAAATTGAATATAAAATTTATTGCATGTATTATTACAAGACAAGAGAAATGATAGAGGCGTAAAGATTATTTCAATAGGCCAATAGCTCATTGTGAAGAATTGCAGCTAATTATGGATGGTGATCAAGCTACTACTTCTAGAGCTAAGGATGTCTTCATGAAGTTTGGCTTTAAAAGATCAAATCACATTGATGTTGATGATGGTGAGGATAAAACTGAGAATGAGTTCAATGATTGTGAGAACTTTAATTCAAACCCTCCACTAGTAGAAAAACGAACAACCTAGACGGAAATTTCCATCTAGATTGATCCATTTCCTGTCTAGATTGATATAACTAGACGAAATTCCATCTAGTTTGGTCCGTCTAGTCTGATTCCGTCTAGGTTAGGTCAAACTAGACGGAATCCCGTCTAGTTTGAGACGGAAGTAGGAAATCCGTCTAGGTTACCAACCTAGACGAAAATCCGTCTAGGTTGGGAACCTAGACAGATTTTCATCTAGGTTGGGAACCTAGACGGATTTTCGTCTAGGTTGATTATAACAACCTAGACGAAATTTCCATCTAGTTTGACTCATCCTAGACGAAATTCCGTCTAGGTTGCTATTTTTTCAACAAAAAAATTATTTACAATTTGTGTTTCACTATACAATTACATTAATACATGAATATATCTAATAAATACTATGTACATGAATACATCCAACCATCCAAATATAATAAAAATTCATAACAATTCCATTTAAAACCAAATATAATCAAATCCAACACAATGCACAAATCCAACCATCCAATCCAAAATATACATCAACCAATTTCGTCTAATATATACATCCAACAACATATATACTAACAATGTACATGAATAAGATAGGATACACGACATGAATAAATATAGTGTTATAACAAATAAAACTGTTTATTACATTAAAAATAAAAAACCCTCATCTATCATCGTCGTCGGCAGTATCTCTATCCCAGTTACGAGAACGGGTGCTGCTCCCTCCAATATCTCCACTCTGAATGTTTAATTGAATAATCATTATGTGGTGTTTGATAACATATTAAATAAAAATGAATTTATAAATATAAGAAAAAATAAGGTACTTGAGCGCTGCTCTGTCTAGTGCCGAAATTATCGCTAATCGAGCTTATGATCCGTATGATACCACCATTCGCGCTATAAGGAATCGCACCACCTAAATATTTTATAACATACCCCATGAAATCGTCCATCGAGTTTGCCATCAGCGCAACTCCAGTCATCTCATTAGTCATTTGAATATGCAGCTCCGGGTCAATCTTGTCAATCAAATACGCAGAGATACGTGTGACAAATAGCATAGCCTGGAAACTGCTTGGGGCTTATCTCATTGATGTAGATGGCATGGAGGATGCTATGGATGATCTCATGCTTATACCAGGTGAAGCTCCAACACCATACAGAGGATATCTTCCTCTCCTATTATTAGGGAGAAATAAATATTAAATTTATGATTACTAGAATTCAATAATGTTAAACAAATATAAATAGGAATGTAGTATTCAAATTGATTCAATTTTTTACCATCCATACCTATTATGACCCATCAGGTTCTGTGTGAGAGTGATGTTCTCCTCTCCAGAAAGCATGTGAGGGTTCGGCTCGGTTTGCTCCTCCTCCTACGAAATGTACACTGATGCAGCCTCCTAGGATGCAGCCTCAAATCCCTCCTAAAGCACAAATATATAGTTAATTCAAGGTAAAGACCATATTATTTGTGTTCTAGTTTTCTCATAATATTAACAACAAAATAGAGTTAATAATACTATTCAAGATATGTATAAGTCTCACCACCAACTCAAGATTTGCCTTGATCTTATCTTGATTTATTCTCATCACCCCTATATCTATCACGGAAAGTACCATACGCCGCTTTTACCCTCAAGTGTATCGGTATTAATAATTTTCCTTATCATATTATAAATTATGAGATTTCATAATCATACTAAGCATTAAGATCATTTAAAGCTTTAAATGACATATACCGTATCCTGACAATAAACATCCTCCAGCTTGGCATAGGAGTGTGAGCCCAAGTAGTGGTCATGCAGCTTCTTTCTTCTGTTTTCTGACCCCTTCGTGGATTTATTCTTAAAAAATATCTGTAAATATGCAATGAAATAATATCTTAAATTTATAAAGTAATTTTCATGAAACTAACCTTGGTGGCATCGATGTCCCAATACATGAGGAGAGCCGTGAAATGAATCTCGTCAACTTGGTCATCGAGTTTTATAAACCACTACCAGTCCTCCTCATACATGTCATAGGTTTCATGTTTGATCTCATGCCTCTATTGTTTGAGGACTGCTTCAACCTTGACATTAAACACATAATTCCAAGCCCCCTCAAAGTCCTCAAGGCAGAAGCAGTCCTGTAGATTTACATACACATTTAGTAAGGATAATTTAATATTAATTACTAATTATTAATAAATGAAAAGCTAAAATAATATGCAGTTACCATCAGCTCCGTCCGTATCACCTCGTATGCGGTCTATGGTAGTTCTCAGAAATAAAAATAAGGGTTGATAATGTTCGCTCTACGCACGAGAACGCCAATATATGCATTCAATCGGGTCGACCAAGGACCAACGGGCAAATTAGAACTATTCCAACAAATTATCGCCCTCATTCCTCTTGGCAGTTGTTTAGATTCAGGCTTGCCTCCGTCACATCTATTCTCTATGTGATCTGGCTTAGCGCCTACAATAATAACATGATAACATATCATATAATATATAAATATGAAAATTAAAAGTATTTATACAATTTACCATTCGTTATCTCTCTTTCTTTTGTTGTGAGTGCAACAGCTTTCCTAGTCTCCAACATAGGAATCATTTCCTCTAACTTTCTCACAGTACGTGGGTGGTACTTCCTCGAGTCAACCTTAGAATTATGAGAGTCTGGAGGTAAGGGTAAACTGAGATAGTCATGTGTCTTCAAACGCAAGTTAGTATGGAATGTATAGGATGGATATATCGGGGTACAAGAAGCACCTACATAAGAAAGGAGAATCATTAATATGAAATTTTAATTGACCATCAATTAATAAATATTGAGCATCCTCTCTTGTTTTTGGAAGGCGAGATGAATTCGAATTGGCGAACGGAGAGGCGAAAAGGTGTCTTCATTGCGTAGGCGGCAGCGAGCAACTCGAGGTGGTGTTTAGTCTCCATCAGTCAAGGTAAAATCACCATCAAACCTGTGTCCCCTGCTCCTCAGCCCTTCCCTCCACCGTTTACAGCCAGTAAGCCTTCAGCCCCACCGTTCTCCACCTTCCTTTCCACCAATAATCCACCCCCTTCCTCCCCCCCAACCTCTCTAGACCGCCTGCTATCTCCACCTTTGCGGATCTTTTCAAGAGTAGAGTTCTTTATTCTACCCCCATTCCCCCATCTCAACGAGGGATTCTCCCTTTGCCGTCTTCTAAGCCGGAAGTAGGATGGATGGTGGTATTTCATAGAAAAAAGTCCAGGAGCCCTAAGATAGTAGCACCTCGCAAACCTCTCAGGTGCTTTCTCTGTGGGGACCGTTCCTATATGGCGAAAAACTGCTCCATAGGCGATTTCAAGTGCTTTGCCTGTAACAATATAGGGCACACTTCCATCTTTTGTCCTAACAGGCATAACCCCTCCCTCCAAAACATCTCACCCCTGTCTCCACCACCCCCTCCTCTGTTTGTCCCAAATATTACTCTCCCCCCTCGGTTGTTAGATCTATGGAGGACTATGCCAGATTCGGTTTCTTTAACCTTCAAGTGGGTAACCCCTCATACGGAGAACTAATTGAAAATCTTGAGTTCCATCTTAAGGTCGACCGCTGGGTTTATGATGTTAGGCAGATCTCCCCTTCGTCCTTCTTCATTCAATTCCCTGACGAAGAGACATTATCCAGAGCCTGCTCTAAGGATATTTTCGATATGGGCACTTTTGGGGGTGTCTTCTAACCCTGGTCTGAACAAAAAGGGCTCAAGTCTCTCCCTAAGTTTGTTTATATCTGGGTTGAAATCGTAGATCTCCCCCTCCACTTATGGGATTAAGAGTTTTTAAAAATCTTGCTAGAGAAAGTTGGGGTGGTGATTACTGTCTCGGACGACATTATCTTTAAGCGACACGCCAGGGATTGCAAAGTCCTTATCAATGTTAAGGATGTCTCAGAGTTGCCTAGGGAGATCACCTACAGATATTCATCCCCGGATGGTATCCATCTTATGGAAGGCACTGCCCTGATCAGAATGATAGGTAAGTCGCTTTCTGCTAGTAAAGGGAAAATCAGAGAATAGTTTGAAAGCTTCGTCCGCAGAGAAGGTGCTCCCTCTATATCTCCAGATGACTCTCCTATTTTCTCTAGCACAAAAGCTCAGAATTCAGAAGTTAATAAGCAAGCAGCAGTAGCAGCATCTGCCTCCTTCCCTCTTCAGGTCAAGGGGAAACAGGTGATTCTTGAGCAAGAGGGCCCTTCCAGGCCCCCTCCTCTCCAGGCTCAACTTTCCTCTGAGCAACCGCCAGATCTCTCTTCTAACCTTATTCAAGTGGTCTTCCAAGGAATCCATATCAAAATCACTAAAGATTCATGGGATATCCTTTCAGCCGCCTTCCCTTAGTATAAGGAAGCCCCTCCTCTACCATCTCCTTCAGCTCAGGCAGAGCCTCTGTTTAGCAGCTCCTCTGACTCCTTAGATGTGGCATCTTCCTCTAATCCACCTCCTGGATTTGAGCATGTCAAGCAAAAGGGTAAAAAGAAATCCATCAGGAAGAAGCTGGCCCTACTCCCTCATAGAAAACATCTAGCTATTATGAAGAAAAGCTTCCCTCCTGGAGGCTCCAAGGGTAACTCTTCATCCTCCACGTCTACTCAGCCTTTTAATTCCTCTTATTTGTAGAATTTAAAAGATATTGCAGTTAACTGTGGTATTAAGGAGCCAATAGATTTCAAAGCTCTTCATGACATTCTGGAAGCAGACTCGCAAGAAGTAAGGGTAACCTAAGAGTTCATCTCTTAGCTGAAGAAGTTTGAGATTCCTTTTATGAAGATTGGATCCTGGAACGTGAGAGGGTTGAATAACCCTATCAAACGTAGACTAGTTAAGGAATGTATCTCTCTAGCGAAAGTCGATCTAATAGGTCTTCAGGAATCAAAATTTCACTCTCCAAAACAGCTCACTCTCAAAAGTCTAGGCAGCAATTCCATTTCCTCATGGGTTGTCTTAGATGCAGTTGAAACTAGGGGGGAATCTTATTGGGCTGGAATGAATCCTCCTTATCTTGTCTTTCGTCCTCCATTGGGATCTTTACAGTGTCTTCCACCTTTATTCACAAACCATCTAACTGGCATTTTGTTGCTTCAGTTGTATATGCTCCCCTTGAGAAAGATGACTGTAAAGTCTGTTGGTAGGAACTTTCCAGGATTAGATCCTCTCACTCTCTACCTTGGGTGGTTTTTGGAGACTTCAACATGACTCTCAGTTCTGAAGAGAGGAGCGGTAGATCAGGTTCTATCAGAGATATTGCCACCTTTAAATCCTTAATTGATTCCTTTAACCTTGTTGACCTCCCTCTAAGTGGCAGAAAGTTCACTTGGTCTAATCTCATATCCTCCCTAGTTCTAGCTAGATTGGACAGATTCCTTATCTCCCCAGATTTTGAATCCCACTTCCCTCACCTCATCCAAATGGCCTTCCCAGCTTCATGTTCTGATCACTGCCCTATCACCCCCCCCCCCCCCTTTAGATTTGAGAAGTCATGGTTGTTATTCCCATCTTTCATCTCCTTCATCTCTTCCAATTGGAACTCCTTTCTTTCTAATAATGGTAGGCAAGCTCCTTTTCTCCTTAAAATTAAACTCATTCGTAGAAGAATCAAATGGTGGAAAAGATTAGTTTTTGGCTCCATATCTAAGCAAAAATCTGTAGCTTTAGCCTCCATTCATGATCTCAATATTCTAGAGGAAAGTAGAGTGTTATCATCCTCTGAATTCAACCTTAGGTCCCATCTCAAAGATCAGTTGTTTACTTTAGCTAGGGCTGAAGAAATTAACTGAAAACAGAGATCAAGAATTCAATGGCTCAAAGAAGGGGACAACAACACAGCTTTCTTCCATAGAACAACCTCTTTTCACAGAAGAAAAATTTCATCCCCCATCTCATCTCTAACAACTCTATTATCTCCTCCGATCGAGACATCAAGCAAGCTTTCGTCGATTACTTTTCAAATCTTTTCAAAGCCCCCAAAGACTCTACGCTTAATATAGATTGGGCAGAACTATATCCTTCTCCGGTTCCCATTCTCTCCTCTCTTGATCCTATCTTCACCCCAACAGAAATCAAGAGGGAAGTTTTGAGCTCCACCCAGATAAATCCCCTGGCCTTGATGGCCTTCCCATGTCTTTCTTCCAAACTTTCTGGAATGACCTGCATTTGGATATCATTTCCTTCATCCAATCCCTTCACTCCAACGTTCAACAATTGCACAAAGTCAACTTCTCCTTCATATGTCTAATCCCCAAAAAAGATGGGGCAGATTCTCCTAAAGACTTCAGACCTATCAGCCTCATTAATAGTTCTATCAAAATCTTCTCAAAAGTTTTGGCAAACAGACTCAAACCCCTCCTATCTTCACTCATAGACTCATCCCAATCTGCTTTTCAGATTGGCAAATCAGCATTAGACTCCATTCTCTTCGCACATGAGATGATTAACCATTGTTCAACTGGTAAAAAAGAGATGTGTGCTATCAAAGTGGATTTCTTCAAAGCTTTTGACTGTGTCAATTGGAATTTCCTCTCCTCTCTTCTTTTAGCTAGAGGCTTCAGTCCATTTCAAAGCTTTTGACTGTGTCAATTGGAATTTCCTCTCCTCTCTTCTTTTAGCTAGAGGCTTCAGTCCATCTTGGTGTCAATGGATCCATTGCATCTAATTTCCTCTCCTCTCTTCTTTTAGCTAGAGGCTTCAGTCCATCTTGGTGTCAATGGATCCATTGCATCCTCTCTTCCTCCAAATCTGTAGTCTTAGTGAATGGATCCCCCTCAAAATTCTTCCAATGTTACAGAGGTTTAAAGCAGGGAGACCCTCTCTCCCCTTTTCTTTTTCTTCTTATAGCCGATATCCTATGTAAGATGATCCAAAACAGTGAAGCAGCAGGAGATCTCTCTGCTCTTAACCTTAGAGGGGACCTCAAAGCTATCAGGACCATTCAGTTTGCTGATGACACTCTCCTTTTCTGTAAAGCTTCGAACAATGACATCAGAGTTCTCAAAAACATTCTGCTGATCTATGCTAATATTTCAGGCCTCAAAGTTAACTACCTTAAATCTCATCTCTTCTATCTGGGTAGAATCCCTAGCAAAGAAGCCCATCTAGCTTCCATCCTCAACTGCCCAGTTGGATCACTCCCTTTTATCTATCTTGGTCTCTCTCTTAAAAAAGGCTCTCTCTCCAGGAGAGATTGGCAACCTCTCTTAGACTCCTTCTCGAGGAAGCCGGCTATATGGAAAAACAAATCGCTATCCATTGGAGGTAGATTAACCATCATTAACTCGGTTCTATCTTCTATTCCCCTTTATTACATGTCCTTTTTCAAACTCCCTCGATGGGTCATCCATGCCATTGATAAGATTAGAAGAAACTTCCTTTGGTGAGGCAGTTTCCAACCTTCAAAAATCAAAAATCTTGTCAGATGGGATATTGTCTGTAAGGACAAAGCAGAGGGGGGCCTGGGAGTTAAAAATCTGGACCTTTTTAACCAAGCTCTTCTGTCCAAGTGGATATGAAAAATCCTAGATAGAGAGAGTCTTATTAGCAAAGTCATCTTTTCTATTTACCCATCCAGTTCATCTAACCCTATTGCTAATCCAAAGAGCTATGCTTCCAGACTCATTCTTGATCTTAAAGCAATTTATCCGACTTTTATCAGTTTTGTCAAGTGGAGTATAGGGTCAGGTGTCTCCTGCAAGTTTTGGATGGACAGGTGGGCAGGGAACAACTCTCTCAGCAGCTTATTCCCCAAAGCTTTCAAATTGGCCTTCTCACAATCCAGCCCTGTCATCTCCCAAGGATTATGGCAGAATAACATATGGAGATGGAACCCAATTTTGAGGAGAGACATCTCGATGGAAGATAAAAAAGACATATCAGACCTCTTAACCCTCATTGATCAAATCAGGCCTATATCAAACAAATTTGATTCCATATTCTGGCCATCCAATCCCTCACTCTCTTTCACGGTGAAATCTCTATATGGCATTCTTATCAAAGGAGGTTTATTATCCCCTTTTCACAACTTTATTTGGAGATCCCCTATTCCAGTTAAGGTAAAAACCTTCCTTTGGATCCTTAGCAAAAAGAAACTCCAAACTAAGGACAATCTGATCAAAAAAGGATGGATGGGTGATTCAACATGCCCTCTCTGTAGCCAGACAATGGAAACACATGATCACTTGTTCATATCATGCCAGTTCACTCAAGTTGTATGGTCCTCATTGCTTCCTTCTTCTTCTACCAGCCTATGGCCTCAGGAGGTGACTAGTTTGACCAGTGGAAAAGAAGATTTCTTGGTTAGCCATCATCAAAAAGCTATATGGAAGATTTTGTTCCCTTGCACATGCTGGTGTACTTGGAGCAGTCGTAACAACCTTATTTTCAATAATAATCCCTCTTCCCCCTCCTCTATTGCAGCTAATTCTTCCCGTTTTGTTCTCTTCTGGACAAGGACATCTAAAAGCAAAAAATCTCAGCGAATGTATGATGCGGCTATTAAAGCTGGTCTGTCAGAGATAGCAAAATCTTCAGGGAATGAAGGGTTTGAAGATAATTTCTTCTAAGGAGATGAGTTCCTAGTTCTCTATCTCTGTTCAATGAAGATTTTCTAGATACCTTCTTTTGATTTTGGATCTTGTAGTACTCAGCTCTTCCTGAGATAGTTCTATTCCGGAGGAACATGTTTTGGATCTGTATTTGTATATAGTAATAGTATGGCAGCTGAAGTAAGTTTTTTAAGTTTTTTTTCCTAGATTTCGGATGGTTTGGAAGCTCGATAGCTGTAGATTGGAAGATGACGACAAAGGTCCGCTCTCCTCCGTCTACATCTACTTTGCTTCCTCCCCTATCCATTTTGTTAATTCAGGTTTATTTTGTAAATACTGGTGATATATAATATTTTTATGAACAGGGCAGTTCGCCCTGTTTTTGGCTTCAAAAAAATTAATAAATATTGAATACCTGCGTCGGGGGATTGTTCTGGTGCTGCATCAGAGGGGCCGGGTGATAAAAAACCAGCATCTGCAACAAATGAATACTATGAGCTAGATAACTAATAATTTATAAAATATATTAAATTATTCAATAATTTTTATACCTGTATCCGGAGATGGTAGTGTATCATTAGCACTAGTAACTGGGGTGATACTCCATGATCGATCACCCTCAGGGCTAAAGAGTCTCCTCGCCCTCCTCATCTACAAATTCAATTATATAACATAGTTAAGAAAAAAGTTGTATACATACTCATGAGATATGTTATTATGAAATGCATTATTGTTCTTATTATGATAAGCTGAAAATTGGTAATGTAGTGTAACATATATAGTTCATACCTACATCCAGCGTCACATTCTGTGTGTAAGAGAATTCATTGTTATTAGGAAGAACAACAGATCTTGACTCCTTTTATAAAACCACCCAATCAGACATGACATTCAGATCTTTCATGAAGAAACACTGATTAGCTTGTTTTGCAAAAATGAATTTCTCATCCGTATATACTTTTCGGTGAAGATTGACTAGTGTAAATCCATAATGATCCTTTTAAAATGAATTTCTCATCCGTATATACTTTTCGGTGAAGATTGACTAGTGTAAATCCATAATGATCCTTTTGCTTTTTTGCAGGACACCACCGAACCTTGTCCATAATGATCCTTTTGCTTTTTTGCAGGACACCACCGAACCTTGAACATCGTGTAACTACATTGTTTCGGTTTACCAAACCCATAAATTACCTCAACAATATCTTCTAATTGGCCATAATATAGTATGTCACCTAGAATTGGGTTCTGATCTCTTATACTTGAAAAACATTCTTGAGCAAACAAACCCATGACCCCCACTGTTCTGAGTTACCCTCCTATCATCGGTCTCTAGCGTTCAAAATTTATATCCATTGACCAAATGCTAATTATAACATCTCACTTCATGATAAGGGCGTTGTGCATGGATTATAATTTTATCTGGTAACATAGTACCATCAAGAAGTGATTTTTCAACCTAAGCCAAACAATTTGAGAATATTTAGATGATGTTATATTATGAATGTTCAATAATTAATTGTAAAACACTTACATTAATTCTTAACCAATCAGAAAAATGTTATATTATGAATGTTCAATAATTAATTGTAAAACACTTACATTAATTCTTAACCAATCAGAAAATTCTTTCTTATGTCTTTTCTGAATATTATGCGTGTAAAACACTTACATTAATTCTTAACCAATCAGAAAATTCTTTCTTATGTCTTTTCTGAATATTATGCACTGCATTCCTACCAGTTGTTTCATTCTTAATCTTCTCCAAATGTCACCTATATAAACAATATATAAGTTTGTATTGGTAAAATATATGTAAAATGAAAATTTCTCATCTATATTACTGATTTTATTTGTTACCTTCGATAGTCTGTGAACGTATCAAGGTTTTCCAACACATATGCATGAATTTGATCTAAGAGAGATCTCAGATATTTTTCACGTTTCCTCTCCTTATCAGGTGCTTGAGATGTGGTTTTCTTCTTGCACATGTAATGTGATGCAAACACAAAGCATTCATTATGTTAGACCTTGGAGGGGGTTGATTAGGGTCTTATACCAATCTAATCCGATTTTATGCCAATTAAAACTTATTAACAAATTATTCTTACAAGATAGATATATAAGATAGATGTGAACAAGAAAGAGAAATATAAGCACAAATTAAATATATGCAAGGCAAACTCAAACACACGATATGATCACAGAGTTCGGTCAACCCTTGACCTACGTCTCCGCTCCTCACCTTGAGGAGATCTCCACTATCATCACACCCGGTTTGGAAGCCGGAACTTCTCTACACACTCGGTTTTCTAGCTTACCGAAAACTCAACAACTCACTCACAATGTACATACACAAACTACAACCTCAAGTGTTGGTCCTCACGTATCGCTTTCCTCAAGTACTTAGGTTTACTACCTCTCACTAGGCTTTACATCTGACACCACTCCTCTCTATATCGACTACGTCCTCACCACACACTCCTCTCGGTGCAAATGTGTATATAAAGTGAATCTCATAATAAAGCTCACAAATACAATAATTTATTCTCTATATTTGATGAGAACACAATTAAGCTCACTCTTGCCAAATCACACACCACTACCCAATATATTGTATGAAGATATTATAAGCTCAACAAAGGTGTGTGTGATAAAAGCGAATAATCAATTTGCAACTCAATTAATATAGCTAAGATATAAATGTGAATAATGAATCAATAAGCTATATAAAAATGAGTTTAGAAAACTTCTCAATAAAAGAAGGACTGTAGAATGATGATGAGGATGAGATCCTCATTTGGAATTGAATGCCTCTTCTTGTTGTAAAAAACTCCTCTTTCAAAACAAACTACAAAAAAACTTAAGCACTTGTTAAACTCTTTATAAAGCTCAATTTAAAAAAATGTCTTGGATTATAGAATGATAGAGGCAATGGGGTATTTATACCCACTCAAGATATCAGCCAAAACCCTATAGAAAAGACTAAAATACCCCCAGAACATCCAATCAGAAACTAGTCGTTATAACTCAATGGTCATATCTGCGGTCGATCGTGAAATATTAGCGGTCGACCGCGACGTAGTGAAAAACAGGCAGATAGTTTTGGAAAGTAAGCGGTCGACCATGACGGTCGACCGTGAGAGAGATGATGCTCTTTGGACTTGCTTCGGTCGATCGCCACGGTCGACCGCAAGTCATATAAAGGCCAATTCTGGTCTCTAGACTGCAGGCGGTCGACCGCCACGGTCGATCGCAAACTAACACAGGTTAAAACCTGTTTTGGCTGACTTTGAAAAAATGTTAATAATATTAAATGATTTCCAAAAATAGTAAAACTTTGGGGAATATTTATAAATGAGAGAATAAACATGTTTAAAAAGGAATTTTTGGAAAAGCAATTATTGTTAGTAAAAAGTCATCGTATTTGCAAAATGTATGTAAAACTTGTTTTTCATGAAACTCAAAAATGAACTATGATATATGAGATTTTGTTTACACTTTATGAAAACTTAATATATGTATTATGAGACATGAAAGAGATGTAAATAGGAAACAATAACTATTATTTCAATGTTTTGATAAAAACACCATTTGTAAGAAAAAAAATCAAACTTTGTGTGTGTATATATATTGAGCTTAAACATAATCACACAATATACGCTAGCAAACTTATACTTAAGGAAAGCGCACACACGATCTTGAATCTTTAACTCTTGATATAGATAGCTGAATCTTTAACTCTTGATATAGATAGCTTTTCACAATGTGTTGATGTCCTGTAAAGGAGAACAAACCATAATTACTAGAAAACAAATTAGTTATAAATTGTTTGGCAAATCATCATCAAAACCAAAGGGCCAACAATCTCCCCCTTTTTGATGATAACAAACAATTTATTAAATCAGATAGCATTCATATGAATAAACCAAACACAACATGTATACCAAAAACTACATGTAGTTTTCTCCCCCTTTGACAACATCAAAATGGGGAAAAGATAAAAGCAACGTCCCCTTGCATTCATGCACAGATTAAAAAATATTAATAATACTCCCCTTGTTAATATGCAAAGAATATCTATATGAAGGACACATATAAGGGCTAAACACATGAGATAGGCATAAAAGAATCTCTTATGCATAAGATATGTGCATGTGGGCATATAAAAGAGATAACTAAATAACATTCAACTATACCATTTAACAAACATCTATAAAAGAAAATGTAGAAGCCATAATGCCATGTGAACAAGCTACATTGTTCAAAATACATTAATATTATCATAAGACACATAAGTTATCACAACCATAAAAACAAAATATCACATAGTTAAAAACAAACATAAGTAAGAGTTATTACAACTCAAGTTCCAAGAACAAAAGAGAGACACCTAAAGTTTTTCAAAGAAAATAAATCCATGTCCACAAAACATGATAACCATCATCAATCACCATCATCATCATCATCAAATCTAGAGCCTGAGCTAGATTCTTCTTCAGAACCCTC
Source organism: Asparagus officinalis (assembly GCF_001876935.1). Classification (NCBI taxonomy): domain Eukaryota; kingdom Viridiplantae; phylum Streptophyta; class Magnoliopsida; order Asparagales; family Asparagaceae; genus Asparagus; species Asparagus officinalis. The sequence continues at coordinate 104,773,153 of NC_033797.1, forward strand.
TTCAGATCCAGTGCCAAAGCCGTGAGTGGGATCCTCAATCCTAAGAGATTGACGTTGAAGACTGAGGAGCATCCTCACATCCTTCTGAATGCTTGAGACCTGAGTCTCGAGGCGATCCAAACAGTCGAAGACCTCAGCGGTAGAGATGGAAGTAGGTCTAGAACGAGGTCGGGAGGAGGATGGTTCTTCGGGAGCAGAAGATAGGAAATCTAAAAGTTGCATATGAGAGAGGGTGACCCTATCAAAAGATTTCTTGTTTGGATCAACCTTGGGTTCACCAGAAAGGTCAACTCCGGAATGCTTAAGGATAAGAGTGATGAAGGAGCCAAATGGTAGGAATTTTGAGTGTTTGCAAGCCATGTTTTTGAGAAATACATTTGCCCAATTCACTCTTATTTTGTCAAAAATGGCATATACAACATTCACCTTATCTGGAGCAAAATGATCAAAGCTATCGATTTTTTGGGATAAGATTGTGAGCAACAATTCGTGCAATGGTTTTACTGGTGGAGTTTAATGAATTGTTGTTCATAGGATAAGTGCAATCGGGCTTAAACAGGAGGACATTCACATCCGGATCAGTGTTATCAATGGACATGAGCTTAACGTCACTTGACGAGATCTTTAGGATTCCCGCAAGCTCGCTAGCAGAAAAAGATATATCGACATTTTTAACAGAAGTTCTGATGGTTTGAAGACCATCAGTAGTAGTGGAGACTGATAAGTTTGCATAAAATAAATAGACAAGAAATGGATAATGTGGAACTTTACATTTTTCGTCTAAAAGATTATGAAGACTAATATCAGCAAGCATCTTGGGAATATTGTAGATAGCTAAATCACCATATTTGATAGTTCTACCATATAAAATTTTTAACTTACAAAGATCCCTATAATTTTTTACTAGGGACTTGTAGAGCAAAAAATCCTCATAATGAGTGGCACTAGATGAAGATGCAATATCTTGTTTGGATTTCTTTTTAGGTGGCATGATATCAGGATAAAAGACTCGAAGGAACAAACCCTAAACAGAAACCCTAGAAAGAGAAAATGGAACCCTAAGATAGAGATTAAAAAGAAGTAAGATAGAGATTAAAAAGAAGAAAGATAAGGAAAGATGTTACCTAATTGAGATGATGACAAGAATCGCCATAGGAAGAGCATAATCGATCCGGAAGAGATGGCAGCCGACTGTAAGGGGGTTTTGACCGGAGATGGGAATTTGGGGAAAAAATTGGGAACCATAGGAAGAAAGAGGGTCAGGCCTATGTGAGGGAGAAAGCAATGGCCTGGATTGAATCTGAGGTGAGATCAAAGGTGGTAAAACATTCGGGTTTAAAATATTTAGCAAACAGAAATCCGAACCCATTAAAAAAACTGAATATATCCTGTGCGGTCAACCGTAGGTGGTCGACTGTGACAATTACAGAGCCAAAACTCTAGGACAGAAACATATTCGGTCGACCGTCACGGTCAACCGTGAGAAAATCCGTATATAAGTTTGATAACAGCTGAATTTTATGAAATTTTTCATTTGGATCCTTATACAACTTTGTTTTATAAGAAATTATATATATAAAAAAACTTTTAGCTAGTAGTCAATGAAAATACTTTTATTTGAACTTAAAAAATCAACATTGAAGCTTAAAACTAACTAATCAAAACAAAACAAAAAATATGAGATTGAGCTCATTTTGGTACCCAAGTATTTTTGGTACCAATAAAATTAGGAACATGACCCCTATCATGTAAATCCAAGGTCTTAGGGTTATGAACCCATTTAGGCGTATTTTGTGCACGGATACAGTCAAAACAAAAATCGTAAACATGACCCATACAATTGCAATTTATGTAATGTAGAGGTTTGAATGATTTGCGTTGACCAAAATGTTCTGCACGTGGCTCATTTGTAAAAATAGGTTTTTCTTTGTAATTATTTTGTAATCGAGAATTTCTTTTCAAATCGAAACAAAACTTGGTCAAATGACCAAAACGACCACAAAATTCACACTTATACACATGAGCATGTTTATGATAATCATTGTGTACGTGTACATGTGTATGAGATGGAGAAGCTTGATGGGATGCACAATCATGAACAGGCTTGTTAATCTTTTGTGCATTATGATAAAATTTAGCTCAGTGGCCTTTACGACCGCAAATAGAACATTTATAGATTTTGTTATACATGTGTGCATAGTGTGTAGGATTCTTGGGAGAATTAATATGAGATTTTGCACATAAGTCCATAAGCATTTTGTTGTTTGTAATACAAGTGTTTAGAGTTGAATCTAAGGTGGATATGCGTTCTCTCATTTGATTCAACTCATCATTGTGTAAACAAGCATTGCTAGGAGAAGTAGGGTAAACAAGATCATTCATCATAGAGTTTAATTTATTTTTAATAATCTCTACTTCTAACATGGCATCATATTTTTCATGAAGCAACCTAGCATTTTTTAATCTTAAATTTTTATTGCATTCTTTAATATTTATATTTTCATTGGCAATGAGATCAAATTCAATAGCTAGTGTTTCATGAGAGAATTTCATATTATCATGCTTACTTTTCAATTCAATATAGCTACGTTTCAATTCACTATGGTTATGTAATAATTTTTCAAATTCATGTGCAAGCACATCAAAAGTAATATCACCATCATTGTCGAGCTCGCGTACCTCACTAGGGATATCACCTAGTGGTCGTGTACATGAAGATGAAGCTTCTTTAGAACTTGAAGCAGAATTTTCCAACACTTGTCGGATAGCCTCCAAGTCCCCTTGATGTGCTTCCAATAATTTCTATAGCGTATAAGCACAATCAAAAGAATCAAGTTTGTTAGTAAATGATAAGCCAAAGGCATTAACTAAAAATTTTAACAAAGACTTGTTCATGGCAAATAATCTATTATCATTATTACTCCACTTGGATTTCTCCGTAGTGGGTATAACATAGACACAATCAATAACTTTCCAAATATCAATATTATTAGATCTAGCAAATAGCTTAAATCTAATACACCATTGTGCATAGAGAAAACTTCCGATTCTAGGAGAAATGTTAATAACATAACCTAAATTAGGTGCATCGTGTATATCCATAGTGTATATAAAATTGTGCAAGCAAGATATAAAAAAATCAAAATAAGGTTGGCACAAAAAGATAACTTGGATCTTTAACTCAAGATGATTAGACCTTAAATCAAAGAGCACCAAGCTCTGATACCAATTGTTAGACCCTAGAAGGGGGGTGATTAGGGTCTTATGCTAATCTAATCCGATTTTATGCCAATTAAAACTTATTAACAAATTATTCTTGCAAGATAGATATCCAAGATAGATGTGAACAAGAAAGAGAAATATAAGCACAAATTAAATATATGCAAGGCAAACTCAAACACACGATATGATTACGGAGTTAGGTCAACCCTTAACATACGTCTCCGCTCCTCACCTCGAGGACATCTTCACTATCGTCACACCCGGTTTGGAAGCCAGAACTTCTCTTCACACTCGACAACAACTCACTCACAATGCACATACACAAACTATAACCTCAAATGTTGGGCCTCACGTATCGCTTCCCTCAAGTGCTTGGGTTTACTACCTCTCACTAGGTTTTACACCCGACGCCACTCCTCTCGATATCGACTACGTCCTCACCACACACTCCTCTCGGTGTAAATATGTATACAAAGTGAATCTCACAATAAAGCTCACAAATACAATAATTTGTTCTCTATATTTAATAAGAACACAATTAAGCTCACTCTTGCCAAATCACACACCACCACCCAATATATTGTATGAATATATTATAAGCTCAACAAAGGTGTATGTGATAAAAGCAAATAATCAATTTGCAACTCAATTAATATAGCTAAAATATAAATGTGAATGATGAATCAATAAGCTATATAAAATGAGTTTAGAAAACTTCTCAATAAACAAGAAGGACTATAGAATGATGATGAGGATGAAAGCCTCAATTGGAATTGAATGCCTCTTCTTGTTGTAAAAAACTCCTCTTTTGAAACAAACTACAAACAAGCTTAACACTTGTTAAACTCTTTATAAAGCTCAATTTAAACAAAATTCTTGGATTATAGAATGATAGAGGCAATGGGATATTTATATCCACTCAAGACATCAACCAAAACCCCATAGAAAAGACCAAAATACCCCCAGAACATCCAATCAGAAACTAGCCATTATAACTCAACGGTCATATCGGCGGTCGACCGTGAAATATTGGCGGTCGACCGCGACGCTGTGAATGGAAATTAGGTGGTCGACCGTGACGGTCGACCACGAGAGAGCTAATGCTCTCTGGGCTTTCTTCGGTCGACTCCACGATCGATCGTAAGTCATATAGAGGCCAATTCTAGTCTCTAGACTGCAGGCGGTCGATCGCCACGGTCGACCGCAAACTGACACAGGTTAAAACCTGTTTTTGGTCACTTTGAAAAAAATGTTAAAAATATTAAATGATTTCTAAAAATAGTAAAACTTTAGGGAAAGTTTATAAATGAGGAAATAAACATGTTTGAAAAGGAAATTTTGGAAAACAATTTTCGTTAGTAAAAAGTCATCGTATTTGCAAAATGTACATAAAACTTGTTTTTAATGAAACTCAAAAATAAACTATGACATATGAGATTTTGTTTACACTTCATGAAAAATTAATATATATGTATTATGAGACATGAAAGAGATGTAAACAAGAAACAATAACTATTGTTTCAATGTTTTGATAAAAACACATTTTGTAAGAAAAAAATCAAACTTTGTGTGTGTATATATATTAAGCTTAAACATAATCACACAATATACGTTAGCAAACTTATACTTAAGGAAAGCACACACATGATCTTGAATCTTTAACTCTTGATTTAGATAGCTAATCTTTAACTCTTGATATAGATAACTTTTCACCATGTGTTGATATCCTGTAAAGGAGAACAAACCACAACTACTAGAAAACAAATTAGCTATAAATTGTTTAGCAAATCATCATCAAAACTAAAGGGCCAACACATTAGCCACGTATCCTTCAGCTATCGAGCCCTCGAGACGAGCTCAATTGCAAACATTATGTTTCATGGAACCTATGTATCTTAGAATCATAAGAAGAGTTAATTATTAGCACGGTAATTTTAAAAATGTATATATAATTAATAAATGTAAGAAAAAAATCATAAATTACATTTTAATGGGATACATCCAACGATAAGTAACATGACCAGTGATTCTAGCCTCTCTTGCAAGATGCTGGGTAAGATGGACCATAATTGTCAAAAATAAAGGAGGGATTATTACTTCCATATTACATAGAGTAACTCAGACCTCGGCTTTAAGTTTTTTAAATTCATCTACATCTATGACTTTAGAGCATAATTTTCTGAAGAATCCACAATACGTTTTTTAAATTCATCTACATCTATGACTTTAGAGCATAATTTTCTGAAGAATCCACAATACTCAATAATAATCTTCAATTTTCTGAAGAATCCACAATACTCAATAATAATCTTCGACGCTTCTTTCTCCATATTGTTACGGATTATAACAGAGAGCAATTGATGGAGAAGAATGTGATAATCATGGGTCTTCAGACCTAAGAGTTTTCTCTCTTGCACCTGGACATTATTTAAAATGTTAGCTGAGTAACCATCCGACGACTTTACCGATTTGAGAATTTCACAAAATCGTTGCATCTGCTCATTTAACATTGTAACATGAGATGGAAGCAACTTTAATTTTTTAAGGCCAACATCTTGAACTTGCAAATCATTTCGGATATCCAAAGTAGTCAGATCTTGGCGCGCCCGTAGGTCATCTTTCGACTTGTTTGCATCTTGTAGGAGAGTTGATACTATGTTATCATATATCTTTTTCTCAATATGCATGATATCTAAGTTGTGTTAGATTTTAAGATTTTGCCAGTAAGGTAGCTGAAAGAAAATACTAAATTTAGTCTACCCTCTAGGTAATTTTTCGGCTTCATCCTCAACTTGTATTTTTCGGGCCTTTCGCTTACGCTTCAATGGCTATTTTGACTTTACGTAATCGCTTACTCCGAGTGTGTTAAATTTAGAATAGCATTTTTTTCCAAACACAACTTTTGGAAACCCCTCAAGTAATTTTACGATGTCATTACCTGTCAGTTGACGTAGCTTCATTCTCTTCTCAACTGTGTCATCAAACTTAGTTGATAATTTCCTATACTTATGACTCAAGGGCAACCACCTTCGATTAAACCAATAACAACTCTTTCGGCTATGTGGTAATTGAAGAGATTCAAATTCCGGACCACATACAGGACAAGCACACTTGCCCTTCATAGAGTTCCCGAACAGATTAGCATAAGCTGGAAAATCATTAATCATTCATAATAGAATAGCACGTAATCTAAACGACTCTTTTATATGAGCATCATATGCTAAAATACCCTCAGACTATAATTATTTTAGCTTATCAATTAGAGGCTCTAAGTAGACATCAATATCATTTCCCGGTGCATGCTTACCAAGTATTAGTAATAAAAGTATCATAAACGGCTGTTTCATACAAAGCCATGGAGGTATATTATATGACATTAATACAATTAGCCACGTAGACCAGCCAGAGCTCACTACCCCAAATGGATTGAATCCGTCACTTGATAGACCCAGTCTTATATTTCTGCAATCTTTGGTAAAACGAGGATAAATTTTATTAATATGCTTCCAAGCTAAAGCATCAGCAGGATATCTTAATTTACCATCATCTACTAGATCTTCTTTGTGCCACCTCATATTCTTTGTCGTTTCCTTGTTCATGTACAATCTTTACAATCTAGGAGCCAATAGAAAATGTCGAAGCACCTTGGCTGGAATTTTCTTCTGTGTTATCCTTATCTCCGTTGTAAGCCTTGTTGAAGAATTTGTATGTTTCTTCCACCTAGAAACTCCACATGTCGGACACTCTTGAAGGTCTTTATTGGCTTTGTGGTACAAAATACAAATGTCGGACACTCTTGAAGGTCTTTATTGGCTTTGTGGTACAAAATACAATCATTCGGACATGCATCAATCTTATCTTTATTGGCTTTGTGGTACAAAATACAATCATTCGGACATGCATCAATCTTATTATAATCAAGACCCAAAGCAAAGATAATCTTCTTAGCTTGATAAGTTGTTTGGGGTATGCTATTCTCTCCTCCAGGAATTACAGTCCGAAACAAATCAAGAAGCATTTTAATATAATTATCTGACATACCTCTAAGTGTCTTAATATGTTGGAGTTTTAGCTTAAATGAAAATCTGGAGTACTCGGTACATCCCTCATATAAGTCATTTTTACTATCTTCTAGTAGCTTCATTATTCGTTTTATTTCTGCAGAGACATGTCATTAATATTTTTGACACTTTCAACATCTCCT
>NC_033797.1:104785578-104823781 GCF_001876935.1 Asparagus officinalis
ATAAAGTTTATAATTTAGTTATTTATTTGCCTAAATTATTTACTTAATTATACAATATGTTAATATACCTGTGTAGTGTACAGTCACTACCTTTAATATGTTTTTCTTTATGCATGTTGTGGATATTTTGGTACATGGTGGTTTTCATGGCCTTGTGGGTTATCTTGCAACATGATGGATGGCATGGGTTTTAAGAAGTTTATGGTGTCGTTTATATATATTTAACTATGACAATGGTTAATTGTTCAGATTTGCTTCAGACCTGTGTAGTGTGTACATACTACTTGCATTCTCATATATTTTTACTTCTGATTTGGTACACACTTATGTGGTGTGTACTTAATACTTGCTTTATGCTTGTTATTTGGTTCGCAATTGATGCACACTACTTTCTTCTTGTTGTTTGGTTTAGATTTTGTATGATGCTTGGAAAAACTGTACTTATAAGCAATGATGATTAGTCATAATTTGAAACATTTAGCAACCTACATTATCAATTTTTAGGCGAGGCTAACTATGAAAACAAATAACACATATCTGAGCTTTTTATAACATATTGTTATAGGTTTATAATTTGGTTATTTATTTACCTAAATTATTTACTTAATCATACAATACTTTGAAGCATTACATGTACAAGTTTGTATCCAAAAGTTTTCCCATTCATCAATATGATTTCAAAGCACAGATTACATTGTGTGCTACAAATATCACCATGAATTAAAAAAAGAAATATTTATACATATCTTGCTAATAACAAGTTCACTCTCCAATTTTTCCCCCTTTTTTCTTCAAAAGTTTCACTTTAATGCTTTTCTTGTGGGTTATATCTACATTTTCATTGTTGGACAGTTCGCTACAACTAGCACCATCCTCCATTGCCCATCGAAATTTTTTGCACTCTCTTTGTGGGTATTTGGCACAACCCTAAAATGATCTCCCCTTGTTTTTTTTCCCATTTTTACATATTTTGAGAGGGGTAGGTGGTCATTATATTTTATTACACTTTTATACCCTTATTATCTATCTCATTTTGAATAAATATCTACTAATAAGTATTTTTATCTTAATTTGCAGGAAATAAAGGATTAAAGAATAAGAGCCCAAAAGAACTCAAAACTATCTCGTCTTTCAACCTGTTGATAATATATAATCACAGTTGAACTGATTGGTAATTGGGTTGATTAGGGGCCGCTAACTTCTTCGAATATATGGTTTGGAGTTGAGTTGTTCTTCCCTGCACATGTAGCAACTAGTAAGAGGGTGGAGTCTGATTTCCCCGTTGTTCCTCCGACAATCAAGTTAGCAAGGGACTTGAGTGGGGAAAAATAGCAAACTATAGCAGTTCTGAGTGTTGTGGAATGGAGAAAATGCAGAGAAATTGCTTACCCTTGCATTAGAAATAGTTTTCCTTTTATAGTTATGTAGGAGGGGCATTTTGGTCTCTTTCAGCCGAGCCTGAACTAGCGGCTAACTTAGCGTCAACATCATAGGTGACAGCTATAGAGTGGTCACAGAATGAGCTCGGTCACTTTGACATTAATGAGATGGGATAGACGGCGTACGAAGCCGACATGGTTCGATGTGCCATAAATAGTATTGGGGATAGAGAAATGATGGCGTATGCCAAGAACTTAATGTGATGTCGATGCGCTATCAGCGGGGGTTAGAGGTCAAAGTCGCTTTTTGGCTTTTATCAAGGAGTGTCAAGAAGTAACGCCTCTCGAGTCGATTCCCGTGAGATACCGGCTAATTAACTAGTTGAGTAACCTTGTGGTGAGTCGTCTTTGGTGAGAGGACCAACGAGTATTGCTATTCGAGTCAGCCTAACGAGATGTCGACTTAACAAGTCGACTAGATCGGGATCCTGGTAGTCCCAAGGGTCGAGTAGACTGAATTGGGCGAAATGAGGGATATTTGCCTATTGTTGACAAGGGATCATAATTTGTTGACTGAAAGCACCATAATACAACCCTTATTGAAGCCCAATATCAAGATAATATTGTGCGCAGCGGAAATATCGGTAGAGTTTCTAGTGTACAATAAGAGAGAAAGATCAATAAGAATTCATGTCTCACCAAGGAAACAAGAATCTGAAGCGAATATCTCAACAAAGTGGGATATCAGCTCTTTCTCTCATCAGTTCTAGGACTAACTTGTCGAGGGAACCTAATAAACTATTACAATGGCCACAAACAACAAATCACACAAGTTTTACGTGGTTCGGCAAACTGCCTACGTCCACGGGGCAAGGAAGGGGAGATCTACTATTAGAGGGAGAGAATACAACTAGGGTTTACAATCACTCAATCTAAACCCTCACACAATCTCTCAAACCTTTCACACAATTATCTCTCTCAAAAGCACAAAAGCTTGTTTGCACAAAGCCAAAGAAAGCCGCTGGCTTTTTTTTCCTGACTTCACACGCCCTTGTTCTGCACGCCGCAACTTTGCACGAAGCCCAAAGCTCTGCAAACGTACTCTTTTTGCTCCTGCGATTTTTCTCTAAAGCCACACGAAACCCTAAAAACAAATGTATTTATAGGCTCTAAAAAAGGTATATTCGGGTGGGCCTCACATTCACCTGCAAAACTCAATCTCTTCATGCGTGAATTCAATGTGGAAAACCCAAATATCCACTGGTCTTTGCTTCTCATTCGATCACATGTTATTGCGTCCAGTGAACAAACCTTTATTTCTCATCTGTTCACAGCCCCCACGCACTTTTGAAAGAAAACACATCCACACACGTGGGTGGGCCCTCACGTGTTCACAATTCTCTATCTCGACGAAGTTTTTCCAAAAGATTGAGACGACACCAACCAAACTAAATGTCTCACTTGTTGCGTCCAGTACGAAGTAAAATAATTCACGATAACGGACTCAATCCCTAATAAGTCGAGAACCCAAATAAGACTGTGAACACTCTCCAAATGTCGGTATCAACTCACCAAATCAGCTATATCATAAAGACTGCCTACGTATCCTCTTGCCCAAGGAATTAAGCCTCACGTAGTTCACCAAATGGCTGCGAACAACCTCAATCTAATAGAAGAGTTCGTAACCCTTCTCTAATATCATCAACTCTGCGGCTGATAACATCTCCAATGGACTCAAACACCTCCACCAGAGGTGAACCAATGGTTATATCCAAACTGTATCTATCAGCTACACTCGAATCAAAACCTAACTCATCATCTGCATCTAAAACTAATTGATCCCCAAGCTGTGTCACCTCAGCTGGAATCCCAAACAATGCAGTATGATCTGGAGTATGTAGAGTAATCTCCACCGAATATGGAGTAGCATCACTCTTCACCCGTTGTAATACATATAAGGTCTTTCCAAAACTCTCTACCTGCTGAGAGTCAATTAGCTCCTTCATCGAAGCCTCAACCAAAGTGACACTATCAGACCAAACACCTAACTGAGTTTTACCTCTTATCACAGTAGGTAACAACTCTTTAATAGGATGACCCAAATATATCAAAGCCTCAGTTCAGAAACTCTTCTACAGACCATTGCCTGACAACAAACACCGATCTTCCTCCAGCAAGGCACGGTTCTCCAAATTTGCCACCCTATCAAGTTGCCCCAGGATTTCCTTTCCAATGAAGTATCTCGAAATGCCATGAGCTCGGCTCTAATACAGAAATAGGTCCCTCTTGTACCTCCCACCAAAACCTGAATGAAGTACCTTCACCTTTCTGTCAATCTCACACTTCTTCAATCTGTTGGAGACTACTAGGACTTTCTCCAAGGGAGATTTGGTTATAACCCAAACACGCCTAGAACAGCCACTAACAAAGGAAACCAAATATCTATTCCCTCCCAATGATGCCCCCTTGGAAGGCCCCCAAACATCAACGTGAACACCTTCAGAATGACCCTTATCACGATGAACAGAGGTGCCAAACTTCACCACGGCCTTCTTGCTCACATCAACATGTTCAATGGACTTCAAACTACAGGTCTTCGCACCCTCTTTTAATTTATACGAGGAATCAATACTAGAATGGCCAAGCCCCAAATGCCACAGTCTAGTCGAATCAATAGAAGTCGCCACAACTTTACCTGCCACTATACCTCCAGTCAAGTAATACAGGTTATTCCTCCTGACACCCTTCATCATAATCTGAGAGTCTTTCACAATCTTATAACTATGTCCTCAATTCGAACATTCAAACTCTCTCCAACCAAAGCTCCAATCGAGATCAAGTTCTTCCTCAAGGAAGGAACATATTTCACATCATACAACTCCCTAACAGTCCTGTCAAACATCTTGATGCGAATTCTTCCTATCCTAAGGATCTGGCATGCACGATTATCAGCCATGTACACCACACCACTATCCAACTTCTCAAAACTGGAGAACCATTCTCTTCTAGGGCACACATGATAGGTCGCACCACTATCCAACATCCATTCAGATTCCTCTGAATAGCTATCCGTAGGACTGATAGAAAGCGAATAAATAGAAGAGTTGGAATTATTACCATTCGATATAACAATGTTTGCTTCTGATGATGGTTGATTCCCTTTTCTCTTCTGCTTATTCTTCATCCATTCGTCAAGCTTTGGATAATCTTTCTTCTAATGACCAGTCTCCTTGCACCAAGCACACTGATCTTTTCTAATTGTAGGATGTCCTACTCTAGATTGTGACTTCCAATTCTTTCGGTTTGGACCCTTCCCTCTTACGACTAACGCCTCTGCTACCAGCTCAACTGAAACCTTATTATCCTTCTTTTGAAGCTGATAGTTCACAAGTACAACAGTCACCTCACTATACGAAAGAGCTACCTTCCTAGTAATCAGAGTAAGAACAAAGGTCTCATATTCCTCGTCGGGCAAGGAACTTAATAATAGCAATACCTTGTCCTCATCTTCAATCTTGATATCCACATTCGCCAAATCCGTAAGAAGCTTTGTGTATGTGTTCATGTGATCACTAATTGAGGTTCCCTTCTTCAATTAGAAACGATAAAATCTCCTCTTCAAATGCAAGCGGTTCTCAACACTCTTTGTCAGATACTTGCTTTCGAGAATCTCCCAAATCTTCTTCACAAAAGTTTTATTCATCATATCATATTTTAAATATTAAGTCAAACAAGATCTAATCACACCATACGCCGTTCGATTCATCTTCTTCCAAACCTTTGCTTTAATATCATCTTGCTTGCCATCTAACTCCAAGGTATCCTCCAAATTCTGCACGTTCAGCGCATCCAAAATCTAGCATCTCTATAATCCAAAGTTGTTTGTGTCATTAAACTTCTCCACATCTATCTTCATAGAGTGGATATTCAAACTCTGAATGGTCTTCGTGCCAGAAGCACCACCCTCGACACCCGAAGCACTTTCTTTTCCTGACATCTTTCTCAACGCACCAACGAATGAAGAATAGATCCAAAACTAAAAAGATGGAGTCTTTTACTAAAATATCCAACCTTTATCACCAAACAAAGCCCTAGATGAGCTTTCAAATCGACCTGCTACTCCAAATAGCCCAAGCATAGCCCGATCTCTGATACCACTTGTTGTACGCAGCGAAAATTTCGACAGAGTTTCTAGTGCACAATAAGAGAGAAAGATCAATAAGAATTCATGTCTTACCAAGGAAATAAGAATCTGAAGTGAATATCTCAACAAAGTGGGATATCAGCTCTTCCTCTCATTAGTTCTAGGACTGACTTGTCGAGGAAACCTAATAAACTATTATAATGGCCACAAACAACAAATCACACAAGTTTTATGTGGTTCGGTAAACTCTTACATCCACGGGGTAAGGAGTGGGAGATCTACTATTAGAGGGAGAGAATACAACTAGGGTTTACAATCACTCAATCTAAACCCTCACACAATCTCTCCAACCTCTCACACAGTTATCTCTCTCAAAAGCACAAAAGCTTGTTTGCACGAAGCCAAAGAAAGCCGCTGATTTTTTTTCCTGACTTCACACGCCCTTGTTCTGCACGCCGCAACTTTGCACGAAGCCCAAAGCTCTACACATGCACCCTTTTTGCTCATGCGATTTTTCTCTAATGCCACACGAAACCCTAAAAACAAATGTATTTATAGGCTCTAAAAAAGTATATTCGAGTGGGCCTCACATTCACCTACAAAACTAAATCTCTTCACGCATGAATTCAATATGGAAAACCCAAATATCCACCGGCCTTTGCTTCTCATTCGTTCACACGTCGTTGCGTCCAGCGAACAAACCTTTGTTTCTCATCCGTTCACAGCCCCCACGTGCTTTTGAAAGAAAACACATCCATACACATAGGTGGGCCCCCACGTGTTCACAGATAAAAGAAGCCCATGGATGCCCACACAAAAGAGCCAAAGAACTTTAGGTAAAGGAAGGGGAATCGTAGAAGTATCGACATGAGTATCGATACATGTATCTATATCTATATCGATACTCATATCGTTACAGGCATCGATGCCCTTGTTGATACAGGTATCGATGCCCTTCTTTGATTCCCTTGAGTAATTGCCTTCAATCTTTTGCACTACTCCCTTTAGATTTTAGAAGCTTTGCTCATGATGACAAAATATGAACGGCGAAGAAGGAAATTTATAAGCTCTGTTGCTCTCCATAGCCATTGATTTTTTTACAGTTGGGATAAATATGTTGATTTAATTTTGTGGTATGCTCACTGTTGCTATTTTATGTCTATAATGCTGGAGTTGTAACTTAAAACTTGGGTTTGTAGAGAAAAAGAGGCAAACTTTAGTCCCACATTGGAAAAGAGATGGGAAGAGAGGCTCTTTATAAGCCTTCCCTTTCTCTCCTATGCCTAGAAGAAAACAAAGGTTATGCTCCACACCACACACGCGCGCGCCGGCCGGGCCGGGCTCGGGCTCGGGTTCGGGTCGGGTGGCGCGCGCACACGACCTGCGGACATGAATGCCGCTCCGGATTAATGGGCCCTTAATCTGCTACATTTTTATTTTTGAATAATTAAAATGTAATATTTATTTTTGAACAATTAACATGTGATAAACATTTTGTAACGGTTACGATTAAATATTTTGTAACTGTTATAATTAAAATACCGCGGATTTATGGATTTAAATGACAAAAACGGTTAACGTTAATACATTAATGGGTGAGTAATTAAAACGTGTTAATTACGAGATTATGAGTAACGGCTGTTTTTCCCTATAAAAGGATCTAAAATCCGAAGAGTTTTACACAGCGAAATACAACAAGCTCTTCTTCTCCTTCTCTGTTCTTGAATTTACTTACTGTTACGATTACGATTTGCTGGTTCCCTGAAAGTCACGAAGAATTCACAAAGCCTTCTTGAAGCTCGTGCCGACGAGAAGGAGGTCGCCTGACCGAGGGTCGTTGTATCTCCGGGGACTTTTGCCGCGTAGCCCTGTACGAGAGGGGGCAATTAGTTTCTTGGGACAGTGCTTTGCACGCTTCGATCATCAGGCCGTATTTCTAACTCTGTTTCTTTTTCATTTGATATATTTTAATTATTAAATTGCTTAATCTGATTTTCATTATTGTCTAAACAGCCCATATTCCCAACAATCCAAGAATCTAATAAGTGCTGTTTAGAATAGTATCATGATTAGCATTCTGATTTTCATGTTAATGATGTCTGCAATACTTAAAAACGAAATGTTACACTGCATGATAATTCTGTTGAATGAATGCTTTATATATTTCTGTTGCATTATAATAACAAAACTATTCATTCATCATCAGGTTATGGCTACAAGTGAAATTATGTCTGCTAAACCAGAGAAGTTTGATGGGAACAATTTCCATCGTTAGCAAAACCAAATGAGATTTTGGTTAACAACTCTACATCTAATAACAGCCATAGAACCAGATAACCCATCTTCATCTAGACCAGTTACTAGGCAATCTTCCTCATCTTCCTCCACAGATTCCATTCCTATCCCAAGAACACCTCAAGAAATAGAGTATCATTGTCTACATAGAATCTTAGGAGCTTTATCTGATAGATTATATGATATATACTATACTATCACTAATGCTAAAGTTCTGTGGGAAACCCTAGAGAAAAAGTATGGTTTAGATGATATGGGAATTAAAAGATTTAAAGCTTCTGATTTTAACAAATTTAAAATGGTAGATTCTAAACCAATGAATGAGCAAATTCATGAATTTGAACATATAGTTCACCAACTAAAAGTGAATGGATCTATCCTAGATGAAACGTTTCAAATAGCCTGTCTTATAGAAAAACTTCCCGAGTCATGGTCAGATTTTGCCAAAAACCTTAACCATACTCAATGAGATCTTACCCTAGAACAAGTGTTGAATTCCATTAGAATTGAAGAGCAACATAGACTCAGGGAGAAAAATGTGACAAAATCTGAACCCAAAGAACCCAAAGTAAAAAATGTTGAATCCAAACCCTTTCCTCAACAAAATCAAAATAAAACATTTAAGAAGAAACCCTATCATCAAAATAAGAGCCATGTCCACTTTCAAAAGAAGGAAGGAGCTGAACGTCGAGCCTGCTTCGTTTGTGGAAGAACCAACCATCTTGCTAAGGACTGCTTTTTCAAGAAAACTGAACCACCCAAGCCTAGGAAGGGAGGGCCTCCACCTAATAAGTCACAAGTAAACATGGTGACTTCCAGTTCAGCTGAGACTGCTTTCAGGTCTATTCTCTTCACCCCTGAAGTAAACATAACCTTTCAAGCAAATGATTGGTGGATTGACACTGGAGCTAATATTCACGTTTGCTCTAATCAATCTTTGTTTTCTACCTATCAGGTCTCAAGTAGAGGAACTGTGACAATGGGAAATAATAATGTGGCTCCTGTATTCGGAATAGGTCGGATCAACCTAAAGCTGACTTCTGATAAGACTTTGATCCTGCAGGATGTCCATCATGTACCAGACATTAGGAGAAACTTAATTAGTGGATCTTTGTTAGTGCAACAAGGCTATAAGCTTGTTTTTGAATCAAATAAAGTTGTAATAACTAAGGGATTGAACTTCAATTGGAAAAGGTTTTTATGTGATGGTCTCTTTAAATTGAATGTTAAGAATTCTGCTTTTACATCTCCAATGGCTTTAAATATTGAACCTTCCATCACCTGGCATCAAAGATTAGGACATGTGAATTATAATTCAATTAAAAGATTGATGCATCTCAATATAATTCCAAAGCTTAATATAAAAGATGATGAAAAATGTGAAATATGTGTAGAAGCCAAACTTCCTAAGAAACCATTTAAAACTATTGATAGAGATTCTGAGATATTAGAACTCATCCATAGTGATGTTTGTGATTCTGGAAGAACATCTAGAGGAGGTAACAAGTATTTTGTAACTTTCATAGATGATTGTTCTAAATATTGTTATCTCTATTTGATTAAGACCAAAGATGAAGTGATAAACAAATTTAAAATATATAAAGCAGAAGTTGAAAATCAATTGGATAAGAAAATTAAAATTCTAAGATCAGATAGAGGTGGTGAGTACACTTCTAATGAACTAAAACAATTTTGTGAAGAGAATGGAATTATTCATGAAATAACTGCTCCATATACACCTCAATCTAATGGAGTAGCTGAGAGAAAGAATAGAACACTAATGGACATGGTAAACTCAATGTTAATTAATTCTGGTGTGCCAGAAAATTTATGGGGAGAAGCTCTCATGACTGCATGTCATATACTAAATAGAATTCCATTCAAGAAATCTGATAAAACCCCTTACACAATTTGGAAAAATAGAAACCCTAATTTGGATCACCTGAAAGTGTGGGGGTGCTTAGCAAAAGTTAAAATACCTGAGAATAAGAGAAAGAAAATTGGACCTAAAACTGTAGATGGAATTTTTATTGGCTATGCTTCTGATAGTAATGCAAATAGATTTTTAATAATCAACTCTGACATTAATGAGATAGCCAACAACACCATAATTGAAGCTAGGGATGCACATTACTTTGAAAATATTTTTCCTTACAAGACCAGAATAAACAACACAGGCCCTAGCTCTAATAATTCAGATCCTAGTTCTAATCAAGGTGAAACTAGTTCTAAACAAATTAGACCACTAGAAAGTCCAGAGGAGCCTAGGAGAAGTAAAAGAACTAGAATAGAAAAGGTCCATGAAGATTTCTATGCATTACTTGTAGAAGATTCTCCAGTTACATTTGAAGATGCAATGAAATCAGTAGATGCTCCATTTTGGAAGGAAGCTATAAATAATGAGATACAATCTATAGTTCAAAATCATACTTGGGAACTAACTGATCTTCCTTCAGGATGTAAAACCATAGGATGTAAATGGGTGTTTAAGAAGAAACTTAGACCTGATGGAACAATAGATAAATATAAAGCCAGATTAGTAGCTAAAGGATATACCCAAAAGTCTGGTATTGATTATTTTGATGTCTATTCTCCAGTAGCTAGGATTACTACCATTAGAGTCCTCATAGCTCTAGCATCCATTCACAAATTAATAATACATCAAATGGATGTTAAAACTGCATTTTTAAATGGAGACTTAGATGAAGAAATTTATATGGATCAACCTGAGGGATTTATAGCTTCTGGACAAGAAAAGAAAGTATGCAAGCTTATTAGATCACTATATGGTCTCAAACAAGCCCCAAAACAATGGCATATGAAATTTGATGAAATTATACTATCTTATGGATTTGTAATTAATCAAACAGATGAGTGTGTATATCATAAAATAGATAAAAACAACAAAATTGTGATATTATGCCTATATGTTGATGACATTCTTATTTTTGGTTCTGACATACAAATCATAAATGATATCAAACACTTTTTATCACAAAATTTTGACATGAAAGATTTAGGTCAAGCTGACCTAATTCTTAATACTAAAATCATGAAAAATGAGAATGGATATGTGCTATCACAATCACACTACATAGAGAAAATCCTTAAGAATTTTTATGATCCAAACTGTCAACCTGTTTCCACTCCATATGATCCTAATGTACATCTAAAGAAAAATACAGGTCATCCTCAATTACAAAGAGAATATGCACAAATAATTGGATCACTAGGATTCCTAACAAACTATACCAGACCTGACATTGCTTATGCAGTAAATAGACTTAGTAGATATACATCAAATCCTGATAAGAGTCACTGGGATGCTCTAGAAAGAGTTTTGAGATACCTAAAAGGAACTATGAATTATGGTTTACACTATAAAGGTTATCCATCTGTACTAGAAGGTTATTCAGATGCAAATTGGATTAGTGACTCAGTAGATGTAAAATCCACCACAGGATTTGTGTTCCTTTTAGGAGGAGGAGCTGTGTCCTGGAAATCTACTAAACAAACTGTAATGGCTAGAAGTACAATGGAATCAGAAATGATAGCTCTTGATACTACTAGTATAGAAGCAGAATGGTTAAAATATTTACTAACTGAAATTCTACTAATGCAAAAACCATTACTAGCTATTTCTATTCATTGTGATTGCAGGTCAGCGATTGACAAATGCCATCAAGAGAATGCAAATGTGAAGATGAATCGACACTTGAAAGTGCGACATAAATCCTTGAGATATAAGATGAAAAACCATATAATAGCCTTAGATTTTGTAAGATCAGAGAAAAATATTGCAGATCACTTAACTAAAGGCTTATCTAGGGCAGTGGTCCTAGAATCATCGAGGGGGATGGGGTTAAGCCCATAAGAAAAATCACTGCAGTGGCAACCCAACCTCGCAGAGGTTCAATGGGTAGAAACAAACTGAATGAGTGATTAATTGTGAGGAGCACTGAATTCATTTGCTCCCATCCCTAGGGTGATCAGTGCTCATAAAAAGCAAGTGAAAGGTTGAGTCTAACTCTTAATGAATCCAAGACCCATGAGGCAGGATGCTTACTTGCTCGCATCCTTATTAGGATTCACCTATATGTGTGTAGTTGTGAGGCCGCGACTATGGGATCAGGGCTGCTCCCTAGTAACACACATGAAAGATACCTGCGCAAGGCCGATAATAGCGCAACCCGTTTAGAATTCTTCAAAACTGTACTATGTGTGCTTTCTGTAGAAATCCGATAAATGAGACTGGTTCAAGGCGAAGTCCACCAAGCTCTCACGGATCTATACAACTGTCACTAAGTGAAGGTTCAAACCGAAAGGTACCTCCACCTATTACATAGTATAAGGAAACCAGCAATCTTATTTATTTGTTTTTATTCTACTTTTATTTCTGAATTATTTTAAGTTTTAAGTTATGTGGGGATTGTTGGAGTTGTAATTTAAAACTTGGGTTTGTAGAGGAAAAGAGGAAAACTTTAGTCCCACATTGGAAAAGAGATGGGAAGAGAGCGCATCCTTATTAGGATTCACCTATATGTGTGTAGTTGTGAGGCCACGACTATGGGATCAGGGCTGCTCTCTAGTAACTGCGCAAGGCCGATAATAGCGCAACCCGTTTAGAATTCTTCAAAACTGTACTATGTGTGCTTTCTGTAGAAATCCGATAAATGAGACTGGTTCAAGGCGTAGTCCACCAAGCTCTCACGGATCTATACAATTGTCACTAAGTGAAGGTTCAAACCGAAAGGTACCTCCACCTATTACATAGTATAAGGAAACCAGCAATCTTATTTATTTTTAAGTTTTTATTTTATTCTTATTTCTGAGCTATTTCAAGTATTTCTGAGCTATTTCAAGTTTTAAGTTATGTGGGGGATTGTTGGAGTTATAATAAAAAGATAACTAAAAACTTGGGTTTGTAGAGGAAAAGAGGAAAAGTTTAGTCCCACATAGGAAAAGAGATGGGAAGAGAGGCTCTTTATAAGCCTTCCCTTTCTCTCCTATGCCTAGAAGAAAACAAAGGTTATGCTCCACACCACACACGCGCGCGCCGGCCGGGCCGGGCTCGGGCTCGGGTCGGGTCAGGTGGCGCGCGCACACGACCTGCGGACACGAATGCCGCTCTGGATTAATGGGCCCTTAATCTGCTACATTTTTATTTTTGAATAATTAAAATGTAATATTTATTTTTGAACAATTAACATGTGATAAACATATTGTAACGGTTACGATTAAATATTTTTTAACTGTTATAATTAAAATACCGCGGATTTATGGATTTAAATGACAAAAAACGGCTAACGTTAATACATTAATGGGTGAGTAATTAAAACGTGTTAATTACGAGATTATGAGTAACGGCTGTTTTTCCCTATAAAAGGATCTAAAATCCGAAGAGTTTTACACAGCGAAATACAACAAGCTCTTCTTCTCCTTCTCTGTTCTTGAATTTACTTACTGTTACGATTTGCTGGTTTCCTGAAAGTGGTGAAGAATTCGCAAAACCTTCTTGAAGCTCGTGCCGACGAGAAGGAGGTCGCCTGACCGAGGGTCGTCGTATCTCCGAGATCTATTGCCGCGTAGCCCTGTACGAGAGGGGGCAATTAGTTTCTTGGGACAGTGCTTTGCACGCTTCGATCATCAGGCCGTATTTCTAACTCTGTTTCTTTTTCATTTGATATATTTTATATCTGTGTTATAATAGTGATTATCTGTTAATTATTAAATTGCTTAAACTGATTTTCGTTATTGTCTAAACAGCTAATATTCCCAACATATAAATCTTGCATGGACGGTGACCTTGTTTATGTTCACCTGATGCAATTTTCCTATAATGTTTCCCATATAACCAAACCAAGGAATAGGAACACTACTCACTTCTATTTGCCGAATTCTAGTGGTCTCTCTTGAGTTCCAAACTGAGGAATGAGAAAGTGTTGTTATGCATTCTTCTATTTTAGGCTCATTTGGGTGAAACAATCAAGGAATCTAATTTGTACGTGAAACTCCTTCATTTTAAGAGTTTGAGGAATTTGAGGAACAAGTAAAATGGTATATTGACTTGTAGGAACATAAGTGAGACTTATTAGAACAAAGATACAAAGACAATAAATATGGATCCCCTACCTTTTGATAGATTGACTCAAGCAAAAAAATAAAAATAAAAATTCTTTTTTTTTGGAATCGAACAAACAGGCCCCGGACTAGAGGGACCATGCGACTAGGCACAGTGGATCCACATGATTTTTGGGGACCCAAGTTTGTACCCTCTCATGTAGATTGGGCCCCAGCAATGATTGGGTGGGTGGGCTTTTGTATACGAAAAGGCCAAGGGAGAGATCTGGTCCGCTTGGAATGACCTGAGAAATCGGGTCTGATTACCAACATGGTGGGCATACTGCTTGGGTAACAATTCGTCACAAAGAAGATTGACGGTTTATTGATTTAACAAATTAATTATCAATTAATAATAACTAGTTTCAGACAGCCGTGTGAATTTACTTATCTGTTTATAGAGGGATAGACTTTAGATAAGGACAAAATTTTAAAATAGATCCTTTCAGAAATTTATTTTTAAAAACCGATCTTTTTAAAATTTATTTGCTATTGTCGACCTGGATTCAGTCACCTGGCTGAAACCAGGTCGAAAATGGTAAAGAAAGTTCAAAAATTTCACGGAATTTAAAATCCCGTAAAGTTTAGCATGGTTAATCAGACACTAAACTTCACAAGATTTTAAATCCCATGAAGTTTTTGAACTTCTGCAGCTTCATTATCATGGTTAATCAGGCACTAAACTTCACAGGATTTTAAATCCCGTGAAGTTTTAGAATTTTATTTGCTATTTTCGACCTAGTTTTAGTTAGGTGGTTGAAACTGGGTCAAGAATGATAAATAAATTTTAAATGGGTCTTTTTTGAAATAAATTTTAGAAAGAGTCTATTTTAAAATTTTATCCTTTAGATAAAGTTATAAAACAAATACAACGGAGAAGAGAAAACATTGAGCTGTGAGTGCCACAGAAGACATTACAATCTTCTTTAGAGGGATGGTAATAAGACGGAGAAATAAAATATGGTGGGAAATAAAACGGAGAAATAAAATATGGTGTGTTGTAATATACTAAAGAAATGAAACAAGAGACAAGAGACAAGAGAAGAAGAGAAATTGTAATTTTTATTCATCCATTCCATTTCAATATATCGTACAATTTATAGATACATGATGGAAGATAAAAGGACATCAAGTTAATAGTCCACATACAAAGTAATGTCCACATACATTTTGAAACAAGAGACAAGAGACAAGAGAAGAAGAAAAATTGTAATTTTATTCATCCATTCCATGTCCATACATCGTACAATTTATAGATACATGATGGAAGATAAAAGAACATCAAGTTAATAGTCCACATACAAAGTAATGTCCACATACATTTTGTCTTTTAGATTTTAACAGAATGTCTTTTAGATTTCAACAGAATGTCTTTTAGATTTCAACACCTCTTTGGATATTACTTCGAGATGTCAATGTCTCGTTAAAAACCTCGCTAGAAAAACCCAGTAGGAGAAAAACTAGTCGAGAAAAAGAGTACACGACATAAGTAGATTCTTGTGTTGCATTAGTTCCTCATTAAAAATCTTTAGCTAAGAAAACTCTGTGGGACAAAACTTAGCAAAGGAAAAAAAGAGTACGACTATAGTTCTTCAAGGCGCAATCTTCGAGATTGCATTGAAAATTCGCTCCCACTAATGATGACAATCTTCTGAGTTTATGCTAAGAAAAACCCATTGGACAAAACTTAGCGAAAAAGGGCAAAAATATGATAATCAACCTTCAGGGCCCAATTTTTAGGATTGTTCTTTAAGAATCTGCTCCCCCTGAAGACGATAATCTGTCAAGTCTACGCATACCAATATTGTGAACATATTTCTCATAAGTTAATGTAGGCATAGATTTAGTGAACAAATCTGCAAGATTGTCACTTAAGCGAACTTTTTTGATGGTGATTTCGCCATTCTTTTGGAGATCATGTGGATAAAAAAATTTTGGCATAATATGTTTTGTCATGGTTCCTTTTACATATCCACTGCTCATTTGTGCAACACAAACTGTATTATCCTCATAAAGGACAATGGGGGTAATATCATCTTTCGCTAGACCACACGAGCCACGAATATGTCGTATCAATGATCTTAATCATACACATTTTTGTGAGGTCTCATATAAAGCGATAATCTTTGAGTGGTTAGAAGAAGTAGTCACCATGGTCTGCTTAACAGACCTCTAAGAAACGATAGTACCACCATAGAGAAAAACATAACCAGTCTAGGATCTGACGTTATGAGGATCGGACATGTAGCCAGCGTCCTAATAGCCCACCAATGTCATATCTTGGTTTCTTTTATAGAATAGTCTAAGATCTTTTGTACCTTGAAGATAGTGAAAGAAATATTTAACGTCATTCCAATGCCTCCTTGTAGGAGAAGCACTATACCTTGCTAGCAAGTTCACCGCAAATGCAATATCAGGCCTGGTACAATTTGCGAGATAGAGAAGTGTTCCAATGGCGCTCAGATAGGGAACTTCTGGCCCTAACATTTTTTCATTATCTTCTTTGGGTCTAAATGGGTCTTTATCCACTTTGAGGGACCAAACGACCTTTGGTGTGCTAAGTGGATAAGATTTATCCATATAAAATCTTTCCAAAACCTTTTTCACGTAGGTCGACTAGTGTAGAAAAATTCCTTCTGGGAAATGCTCGATCTGCAGGCCGATACAAAACTTGGTTTTTCCCAAGTCTTTTATTTCAAACTCCGTCTTTAGGCATGAGCTAGTTTCTATAAGCTCCTTCTGCGTTCCAATAATATTTATATCATCAATATAGACTGAGATGATATAGAAGCTATTTTAGGATTTCTTTATAAAAACACAAGGGCAAACGTCATTATTTGCATATCCCTTCTTCAGGAGGAACTCACTCAGTCGATTATACCACATTTTACCTGACTATTTCAAACCGTATAACGGCCTTTACAATTTAATGTTATACATGTTGCGATTCTTATTTTCTCTCAATTCTGGAATTTTAAGTCCATCAGGGACTTTCATATAAAAATATTAGCGTCTAATGACTCATATAAAAATGTGGTAGTCCATCAGGGACTTTCATATAAAAATATTAGCGTCTAATGACTCATATAAAAATGTGGTCATGACGTACATATACTGCATATATAAATTCATAGTTTCTGCCATATGTATTAACTTGCGGAACGTAATACAATTACTAATATAAGAGAATATTTTACATCTAAATTGATGCCGGGTCTCTGCGTGAACCTATTGAGCTATGAATCTCACTTTATATATCACCACCTTACAATTTCATTTATTTTTCTTACGAAGACCCATATATATCCTGCAGGGATATATGGACTACATGTTCAAAATACTTTAGCGAGTTCAGCTCAGCCTCAATTGCCACTTTTTCATCTCACCTAGTCCGAGTGCTTCAAGAACTCTGCTACCGACTTAGGTTCTGGATCCAGATTATTTTCAAAGATAGTAAGAGCAACTGTAGAGGCAACTATGTTGTCGACAACTTTTATATTTCTATTATATATTTCTCCTTTTTTACAAATTCGTGGTCACTTTAATTCTTATTTTATGTTAACCAAATCCTCGTCATTTCCCTTAACAATTGGATTTGGTCGTTCCGCATCTCCAGTATTGTGATTATCAAGCATGTGTAACTTTTCTGGAGATTCCTTCTTCGGCATGAACCTCTTTCGGAGGTTATAGGAGTGACTATCTTTCTATATAGAATTTAGTTTACTGCGGACTTTTATCTTTTACACTAACATGTTTTATATGCTTCTGGCACAGTATGCTTCTGACATACCAAATCATCAATGATATACTCAACATGAATATGGGGCTTAGTCATTCTTTTCTTAGCAGATTATCATGTGAACTCCTGGTTCAGTTTGACTAGTACGTGGATATAAATATTGAAGATCTTTTTCATCAATGGAATTTCTTGACATTATTTTGTATTTTAGGCACTAATCTCCCCCTAATATCGAGAATTAATCTTCAATAAAAATACAATCAGCGTACCAAATTATAAATTGATGCCCTAACATGGGCCATAGGTACTAAATAATTGACGGAGTTTCATAAATAATGTATGTACCTTCACCGAGGTCCCATAGAGGTACGCTATGGTGGTGATATAGAAACATTGACTGCAAATAAAAAATACGCAGATGGGAAATGTTTTACTTCTTCACCACGTATTAGATAAAGGGGGGAAATTGTGATATACAGTTGGTTAAATCATCATCAAAACAAGAAGAACAACAATCTCCCCCTTTTTGATGATGATAAACAATTTACAAAAAAGATATATGCATGAATAAAAATGAATATATAAATTATAATTCACATGCATATAAATAAGGAAATGTATACTCGCAATATTTCTCCCCCTTTGACAACATCAAAAAGGGGAAAACGACAAGAATGAAGAGAGTGAAAGCTCCCCCTATCAATATGCATGTGTGAGTATAAAACAAGTATAGGGAATAGCTCCCCCTATAAAAATGCCATATATAATATATAAAATGAAAGCAAAGACAAAGACATGTGAGTAAGCATAAATGAAAGATATGCTAAACATAACTCACATACAAACAAGACAATGAGAATACAAAACATAACTCACATACAAACAAGACAATGAGAATACATATTAATATGTCATTTATGAAAGAAGTGTCTTATTACACAATTATAAAAACATAGTACAATGAGAATACATATTAATATGTCATTTATGAAAGAAGTGTCTTATTACACAATTATAAAAACATAGTATATAAAAATAGATTTATGAAAACAAAGGAATGAGGAAAGTATGAGAACCATGAAAAAAGTTTTCAAGTGAAAACAAATCACTCAAATGAAGTCATAAATCAAGATTTGAGTCCAAAAACAATGTTTGATCAAAGAGAAAAATTTTATTTGTATAACTTGATCAAACCACTCATGGAATATATTATAAGACACGAATAGATGATCCATAAGCAAAAACACATAAATATCATCATATAAGTAAAATATAATAAACTCAAAGCAAAAAATCAAAACACAATTTTTAAGAGAGGCAACAATATCAAGCTCTTGAGCTTGTTCTAACCCATATAATCATTTTAGCACTCGGTAAACATGATTTGGGAAATAAACACCCAATAAACCCGGGGGGGGGGTATATAAATACAAACCTCTCAACAAAAATCGAAACTAATAATCATGAAAATAAAAGATTTGATCAAAGAAAAATTATTTTCATGTTCAAAGATTTCAAAGTATAATTTTCAAAACCAAGAAAAAAAACACTAAAATTCTTGGTTTAAAGATCATCTTGGCACCCAAGCTTTCTTAGTACCGGATTGTTTAGGGATATGATCCCTATCAATAAAGCTTAAAGCCCTAAGGTTATGAACCCTCTTGGGCATATATGGTGCACTAACACGGTCAAAGTAATAATCACTCAAATGACCATTTCGATTGTAATTTATGCAATGAAAGAGATCCATTTGTTTTTGTGGACCATTAGCTCGTGTACGGGAATCATTTGCAAATAAAAATTGTCTTTTAGAAATATTTTGCAAATAAGAAACATTCTTAAATAATGGTCTATTTAGAACATATTATAACTTAGAAGCTTTTTGCACATCAAAACAAAATTTAGCAAAATGTCCAAACCTACCACAAACATCACATTTAAAAGCATGTGGTCTACAAGAAGCATTTGGCAAACGAGATTTCTTTTTCAAATCAAAACAATATTCGGTCAAATGACCAAAATGACCACAATGATCACATCTATACACATGAGCATGCTTATAATGAATAATGGGTGCATGTGTGTGTACATGTGATGAAGAAACTTGATGAGATGCACAAGGATCATTGACATTTTTATGTTTGTGTGCATCATAGCAAAATTTAGCTATATGGCCTTTACGGCCGCAAATAGAGTACTTGTAAACTTTGCTATATATGTGTGCATAATAAGTGGATGATGACTTGTTTGCACTAGACTTGGCACACATATTCATAAGCTTCTTATGGTTATCAATGCATATTCTCAAAGTTGAATCTAAAGATGAAATGCGCTTATTCACAAGATTCAAATCTTCATTATTAGGCACATATGTACTTTTATTAGAAGTAGAACATAAATAGTCATTTATAAAAAAAGCAGTATCATTTTTTATGTTCTTAACTTCTAACATGTTATTATTTTTGTCATGAGTCAAGTTAGCAATATCCAATTTTAAATTATTATTTTCCAAATTTAACATATCTCATGAGTCAAGTTAGCAATATCCAATTTTAAATTATTATTTTCCAAATTTAACATATCATTGTTTACTTTAAGAGCATCATTCTCATTATTTTCCAAATTTAACATATCATTGTTTACTTTAAGAGCATCATTCTCTTGAGAAATGATATCAAAATTAGAAGCTAACTTCTCATGATCGGATTTTAAACCTTCATGCTTGCTTTGTAAATCAATAAAATTATTTTACAATTTCTTGTAGGCATGCGCTAATCTATCATATGCACAAGTGAGTTCATTAATAGATAGATCATCATCGGATTCCGAATCGCTTACCACACTAGGGCTATCGTCTAGTGGTCGTGTACATGATGAAGCTCCAATATTACTTGAGGAAGAATCCGCCGGAATCCTTTGGATCTCCTTCAAGTTACCATGATGTGCTTCTATGAATATCCACAATTTGTAAGCACTATCAAAATGAGTAAGCTTGTTAGAAATAAAAGAATCAAGTGCATTAAGCATATATTCTAACACAATCTTGTTCATGGTAAATAATCTTTTGTTATTTTTACTCCACTTGGATTTCTCCATAGTGGGTACAATATAAGCATTATCAATAACTCCCCATAAATCAATATTTTTAGATTGCATAAATAGTTTAAATCTAGAAGCCCATTGTGCATAGGGAAAATTAATGAATTTAGGAGCAACATTTGATTCATAGCCTAACAAAGGTACACAATTCACGTCCATGATAAATATATATGTGCAAGCAAGACAAATGCAATCAAAATAAGATTAGCACAAAAAGATAACTTGGATCTTTAACTCAAGGCGATTAGACCTTAAATCAAAGAGCACCAAGCTCTGATACCAATTGTTAGACCCTAAGGTCGCTATGAAAGAAACCTAGATGGGGGTGAATAGGGTTTATGCTAATCTAATCTAATTTAATACCAATTAAAACTAATTAACAAATTATTCTTACAAGATAGATATACAATGTGATATGAGCAAGAATAAGCAATATAACTAAGGTGATATATCCTAGCAATGAGATATACTATATAGTATATGCAATAATATATTTAAACTATCACAAGGGTGAAACAAACTAGAGGATAATATAAACAAGATGCAATAGGCTATAAGATGAACAATTATAAGTGCGCCAATGCAAACCAAACACGCTATATGTTCATGAGGTTCGGACCTTCCGTCCTACGTCCCCGCTCCCCACTCTCGAGGAGAATCCACTACACAACCCAGTTTAGAAGATAAGTGCGCCAATGCAAACCAAACACGCTATATGTTCACGAGGTTCGGACCTTCCGTCCTACGTCCCCGCCCCCCCCTCTCGAGGAAAATCCACTACACAACCCAGTTTAGAAGCCGAAACTTCTCTACACACTCGGTTTTCTAGCTAACTGAAAACTCTACACACTCGGTTATCAAGTCAACCGATAACTCTCACAAATCCTCACAAAGTACATATACAAGCTACAACCTCAAGTATTGGTCCTCACGTATCGACTCCCTCAAGTGCTCAGAATTATCACCTCTCACTAGGCCACCGACACCACTCCTCTCAGTATCGACTCCGTCCTCACCACACACTCCTCTCGGTGTACAAGTGTATTACAAAGTAATCTACACTAATTAGGCACACAACAAATGATTGTTCTCTAAACAAGGTGAGAACTCAATTAGGCTCAACTCAAAGTCACAAACCCCACAACCCAAAATATACTATGAATGTAAATACTATAAGCTCAATAGGTTGTGTGTGAACAAAGAGATTTAATAAGAACAATTTAACTAAACTCAATATAAATCTAGCTTATGGAAATTAGAAACAAAACATAAATAGCAAGAATGAGTTTAGAAAAACTTCTCTAGATGATAACAAGAGAGAGGGAGAAGAGTGACTGCTCAAACACCAAATGATGATCTCCACTTGCTCTTGTGAAATTCTCTTCACAACCCAAAACTAGAAAAAATACTTAAAACCTTTTTAAATAAACTTAAACCAAACGTTAAACCCTTGTTAAACTTTCTTAAAACATTCTCTTGAATTAACTAAAAAATAAGAGCAATGGGGTATTTATAGGAACCCAAAACTTTAGCAAAAAACCCTAAGAAAAAGACTAAAAAAGCCCCTAGAAAATACTGCTGGAAACTAGCCGTTACTATACAACGGCTCTTTCATAAGTCGACTTATGAGTCGAATCATGAGTCAACTAATGAGTCGACTTATATGAGTCGACTCAGCAGAAGAAAAATCACAACTCCGCTGCACTTCATGAGTCGACTTGTGAGTCGACTAATGAGTCAGCTTATATGAGTCGACTCAGCAGAAGAAAAATCATAACCGCGCTGCACTTCGTGAGTCGACTTATGAGTCGACTAAACATGCACAGACCTGAAGTGCACAGAAAAACTCAATTTTAAATTGGGTTTAAAAATATTAAATAAATTTCAAAAAATATAAAACTTTACAAAATGATTGTAAACATGATAATAACCCTGTTACAAAAACTGGTTTTTAAAAAGGACTTCCTAAATATAAAATATCATTATTTTACAAAATAGTCCAAAACATGAAAATGTAAACATATGAATTTTGATATTTTAGTTTAACCATGTTTTGAAACATTACAAAATGATTTTGTAGACTTAATAAAAGATGTATATGATTATTGTTAAGTCCATAAACCAATAAAACAATATTTTTTCAAAATTGCATATTCTATGCAATATATTCTTAAACAAAATAGAGTATGAAACATATGCATATTCTATGCAATATATTCTTAAACAAAATAGAGTATGAAACATATGATTATATATATGAATGTAAAATTATTTCATGTCTATATAGTTAAACCAAAACACAATAATAAATATGAAATATGTAATCTCATATTTATAAACATGAAAACTCAAAACTATGTATGTATATATATAACTATATATATGGAAACCAAACATATATGTATATATGAAACTATATATACATGGAAACCAAAAACTAAATTGTGTGTGTGTGTGTGTGTGTGTGTGTGTGTATATATATATTATATATATATATATATATATAAGGAAACCAATATAATGTGTGTGTATATATGATTGAGCTGAAAGTACCAACACACATAATATAAACCTAAACTAATGTTACCCAAGCTTGATCTTTATCTTCAATAAGCTTGACTTGGTACACATTGCGGATGAAGCTAGAACTTAGATCTTCAACTTGAATTGCATAGGCTTCAACTACTATCCCGCCAACCTCCATTTGATATGATCGATATGGCGTAATCCATCCATCCTCCAACTTATTGTTTGTCCATAATAAATAACAAAACACAAACACTAGACAAACAATATTAGATGTTAATTGTTTGTTAAATCATCATCAAAACAAGAAGGCCAACAAAGCATTACGACGACCACGACCCCTACCATTACGATAAGACCCGCGACCACGTCCGCGACCACGTACACGACCTCTACCATGTCCACGCCCATAAGTATTACTCTGATTTGCGGCATGTGCTTCAGGCACAGCTTGCGAACCAACCGGTCTAGCATTATGGTTGCGCATCAGAAGTTGGTTGTGTTTCTCTGCAACTAGTAATGCAGAGATCAATTCAGAGTGTTTTGAATAGTTTTTGGTCCTGTACTGCTGCTGGAGTATAAGATTACTTGCATGGAATGTAGAGAGGGTCTTTTCAATCAATTCAGCCTCTGTAATATTCTGCTTACAGAGCTTTAGCTATAAGACAATGCGGTGGAAAGTTGAATTGTATTCAGTCACGGATTTAAAATCCTGAATTCACAAGTTCAACCAATCATACTGTGCTTGCGGGAGCATAATAGCCGTCTGTTGGTCAAAGCGATCCTTCAGGGATTGCCATAGAACAACAGGATCTTTTTCAGTAAGGTACTCATTTTTTAGGTGTTTGTTGAGATGATGACGAAGAAAAATCAATGCCTTTGCCATCTGGGCAGAGGTGCTCTGAGAAGCTGGAGCAATAGTGCTGCTTAAATCATAAGAATCCAAGTAGATTTTAATATCCAAGGCCCAAGTCAAGTAGTTGCTGCCCATCAACGGCAAGCTCAGCAAATGCCCTTTTGGAGATGTCAGAAATTTTTCATAAATGCTATAATTATCAAAAGAAGATATATCAATCCACCGAATTTATAAAATATACAATGCGTGCATACAAATAGAAGCGAATAAATAAAGGAGTCACAAATAATTAGTTACAGTATATGCCTCTATTCTAATTAGCTAGGACAAATGATCAATCAACAGAAGGTGTGCATTTGCAAATTGTATTAAACCAGACTGCATGAAATCAACATATAATAAATAGTTTATATGCATGTATATATATTATATGTAAAAAAAATTTGTGGGATTCCATTCTACTAGAGTTGTCAAGAGTTGGCCTATATATTAATGAATTACAAAACATTGCAGTAAGTGCATGTATTTATCCAAGAGCTTCGGCAACTTTGGAAAAATATAAACTAATTGTCTGTATATAGTTTGCTACATAAAAACTGGGGCAAAATAAACTACTAAATGTCAAGGACAATTTCTTTTAAAATCATATACCCTTGTTGGAAAATATGTAGCCATGTGACCGATATCCCGTCAAGGACAATTTCTTTTAAAATCATATACCCTTGTTGGAAAATATGTAGCCATGTGACCGATATCCCTGCTTAACTATGTATCTTTTCCATAAAACAAAGTATTCCGAAATTCATATAGTCATCTTAAAAAGAAATACACTCTCCATATGAACATATGGCATATGAATAGATGGTAAATTTTTTTTCATACAAATTGGATTCATTCTGCAATTCTTAATGAAAAGCATCTTACCAGTTCACAACAGATCAATTTCTTTGAGAAAATTGGGTTTATGATAATCCTAATGAAAAAGCATCTTACCAGTTCACAACAGATCAATTTCTTTGAGAAAATTGGGTTTATGATAATCCTAATGAACATGTTAATCACAATAACTAACAATGAACTATATACTTTAAGCTAGGATTGATATTATGACATGTTTATTAGAAATATAAAAAAAATGCTGCCAAATGAAAAGTCAACTTCCTATCCTTAAAAAAAAAGGAAAGCCAGAAATTTATTTTCTCAAGGCATGCCCATAAAAACTATGGCGTCCTCTAGTGAAATTTATTTTAAACAAGGACCCACTAATTAAAAATCAAAATTAAATTTTATATATCACAATGAATTTCCTACTACCAGAGGATAAAATATTGTAATTGAAAAGGGCTAATTCCAAACCAACGGAGGTATTACTAGAAACCTATTGCCAAAAAAAATATAAAAAAAATGAAAATTTAACCTTTCTATTTTTCAGAATACATTGTATTTTGTGTGTTTATAAAAGGACAACTCAACAAATATATCATCATCACATGATTCGCATAAAAACAAACCAAAGAATTGTATATCATACTAGACATAATCATAATCATTCAACGGAAGGCTTGATACTATGCAAATAGACAAAAGCTGAATGTATTATTACCTTGCAGAAGATGTACACCTAAAAATCTATTACTACGAACCGACTAGAGCCACTCGTGCTGATAACGTATTGTAATATACTAAAGAAATAAAATAAGTGACAAGAGAATAAGAGAAATTGTAATTTTTATTCATCCATTCCATTTCATACATCGTACAATTTATAGATACATGATGGAAGATAAAATGACATCAAGTTAATAGTCCACATACAAAGTAATGTCCATATACATTGTCTTTTAGATTTCAATAAAATGTCATTTAGATTTCAACAGAATGTCTTTTAGATTTCAACATGGTGAATTTTTTTAATATTAAATGTAAAGAGTAGACATTGTGCCTTGTCACGATTAGTCCACGCATTTTGGATCAAAAAGGAAACTTTTACATAATCTTGATAGTACTAGCTTTTACCATGTTCCCGCGCGATATTAGGGGTTAAATATTATTATGATTGTGATACTCGTGAAAACAATTATAAGTTAATGATTAACGTTAAAAATTTTATAAAGTTTCATATTACATTAAGATGGAGTAAGCATAGAGAAGAAAAATTAATCCCTACGAAAAATAAAAAGGATAATTAAGTGGACTCCACATTTCCTCATTGATGTTAATACATAATAGAATGGTCTATCAACTTTTAGGATTCAAATCCTCTCTAATTAAAATTAAAATCAAAGGTGAAGATCTCGGTAGTTGGATCCTCTTTAATTACCATCTAGTTTGGAGAGATCCAAGGCCCAAAACTATAACTAATACAGAAAATAAGGGTTAAATGAACTTAATTGTCTTACAGCTCCCTTACTTTGCAGTTATATACCCACTTGTTTTTGGCAGAAATTATATAGATTTTTTTAAAACTCGCACTTACATATTCTTATTTGTTTCTTGCAGCACTTATACATCCTAAAATTTAAAACACTTGCATTTAAATGCACAAAATTCTTAAACATTGCACTTGGATACCATTGGTTATGCAAACACAAGAGTTTCTTCCCGAAAACTCTCATGCAACACTTACTTGCTAATTTTAGAAATTTTTATTCAATTGTTTTTGATAATTTTTTTTAAAACAATCATAATTCTATTTTAAACCTACCCATCCCCACGCACCCAAAAAATAAAAAAAATAAAAATAAAAAAAAATCCTAGCAAGGGATTGCCTGAAACTCCTTGCACCCATAATTTCCACAAAATAGAATCAATCAAGTGATTATGAATTATGGATCGCATTTTTATATTTCATCATCAATATCAAACAATTATGGATTGCTCCCATAACTCTCTGCATTATGGATCGCATTTTTATATTTCATCATCAATATCAAACAATTATGGATTGCTCCCATAACTCTCTGCAATTTTCTTGCGTTGTGGTCCAAACACCAAAATGAATGAGTTTCTTTTTTTCCCATGTGTTTGTGTTAGACCACGGCCTATTTTTGGATAAAGTGGTCGTCTGACAACAAACATATGAATCAGCTCAGATCAAGAAACTAGGAAAAACCTGTAGATGGAATTAGCTCAGATCAAGCAAACAATTGGAAATGAAGCATGGCTACTTTGTAGAAACTTCAATGTTATGATTAGTAATGAGGAAAAACTGGGGGGTATCATGTTAACTGAAAATGATACAAGGGATTTTTGCAAGTTCATTGAAGACTGTCAGTTATCACATCTCAAAACTATTGGCTGTTTTTATACATGGAACAACAAACAAGACTCAGATTCAAGAGTGTGGTGCAGGCTGGACAGAGCTTTAGTAAATGATCTCTGGATTAACAAAGACAATGCAAATCATGTTGAGTACACGCTTCCAAGTTTCTCAGATCATTCACCTGCTATTATTTCAGTATATGAAGATAAAATACAGGGGAAAAACCCTTTTAATTTCTCAGATCATTCACCTGCTATTATTTCAGTATATGAAGATAAAATACAGGGGAAAAACCCTTTTAAATTCTTCAAAATGTGGACAAAACATGCTGATTTTCTTCCTACAGTATCAGCTGTTTGGGGGAATTCTGTGAGAGGTTGTAAAATGTTTTCTGTGTTTTTGAAGTTGAAGAAACTGAAGGAATCTCTAAAAGGTTTAAATAAAAGACATTTTAGCAATATAAGTGAACAGGTCCTGAGAGCAAAAGCTGAAGTGGATGAAGTCCAAATGAAGCTGCAATCTGATCCCTTAAATTCTATGCTCATCAGGAAAGAAAAGTGCTGCATTTCAAAATACAGTAAACTCTTTGCTTGTGAGTTATCTTTTTATCAGCAAAAGGCAAGGATAAATTGGAGTATACAAGGTGACAAGAATACAAGTTTTTTCCACTCTATCATTAAATCCAACAGACATCAAAACAGGGTATTAACACTATATAATAGTGATGGGGGGAAAATCTCTGATGGGGAGAAAATTGTTAATGACTTTATCTCTTTTTACAAGAGTCTTATGGGCACTGCTAAGCACACTTCAACTGCTGATACAAATATTATTAGCAATGGACCATGCCTGATAGAAAATCAAAGGAGAGATCTTTCTATGCCAGTCACTGATGAAGAGATTAAAGCTGCTGTTTTTTCTATACCAGATAATAAAGCCTCAGGGCCAGATGGATATAGTGCCTCTTTCTATAAAGCAGCTTGGCCTGTTATTGGTGATGAGGTTATAGCTGCTATCAGGGAATTCTTTAGATCAGGGAAGCTGCTGGGTGCTGTGAATTCAACTTACATTGCCTTGATTCCTAAGGTACAATGCCCTAAAACCCCAGCTGATTTCAGACCAATCTCTTGTTGCAATTGCCTTTATAAATTCATATCAAAAATTTTAGCAAATAGAATTCAAACTGTGATGGGGTTTATCATCAATGAGGTTCGGTGTGCTTTTGTAAAAGGGAGACAAATCTCAAGTAATATCTTGTTAGCACATGAACTTGTCAAGAACTACGGCAGGAAAAATCTTTCACCCAGGGTAATGATAAATATTGACATAAGGAAAGCCTTCGACACTATTAGTTGGGATTTTCTGTATGCTATGTTAAGAGGCCTGGGGTTTCCTGAAATCTTTACAAGCTGGATCATGTCATGTATCACTTCCCCCAAATACTCCATCTCCCTAAATGGCTCATTGCATGGATACTTCAATGGAGAAAGAGGCCTAAGGCAAGGGGACCCCCTCTCCCCCTATCTCTTCATTATTGGTCTTGAATATCTGTCCAGGAGTTTTGAACTTCTAAGATATGACAAACAGTTTAAATACCACCCTAAATGCAGAAAGTTCAAAATCTCACACTTAGTTTTTGCTGATGACCTCCTCCTTTTCTGTAAGGGTGATTTATATTCTGTACAAAAAATCTACAAATGTGTCAAAGACTTTGGGGATATATCTGGATTGGAGGCAAATCCTTTGAAGTGTTCAATCTTCTATGGTGGGGTTCAAGAATCAGATAAGAATGCTATTTCAAGAAGCTTGGGGTTCCCTGAAGGTACCTTGCCCATTAAATATCTTGGTATGCCACTCATATGCAAACGGATGTCTTACCAGGACTGTAATCCTTTGTTCATGAAAATAACAAACCAGTTTCAAACATGGATGAAGAGCAAAAATCTATCATATGCCGGTAGATTACAAATCATAAAGAGTGTAATTCTGGGAGTGCAAAAATTCTGGACCTCTAGCTATATCCTTCCAACAAAAGTCCTTCATAAAATAGATGAACTATGTAGAAACTTTCTCTGGGGCAAGATTCCTCTTGTTGCTTGGAGCAATGTATCTACTGATAAAATCAATGGAGGCTTGGGGGTTTTTTCTTCTACCCTATGGAATAAAGCAACTGCACTGAGAACTCTT
Source organism: Asparagus officinalis (assembly GCF_001876935.1). Classification (NCBI taxonomy): domain Eukaryota; kingdom Viridiplantae; phylum Streptophyta; class Magnoliopsida; order Asparagales; family Asparagaceae; genus Asparagus; species Asparagus officinalis. The sequence goes on from NC_033797.1 coordinate 104,815,186, forward strand.
TGGTATATTTACATCAACAAGGAGTCATTATGGATAAAATGGGTTCATGGCACTTATCTTAAGGATAATGATATCTGGCATGTTAAGAGTAAAGCAGGTGACTCTTGGCTATGGAAGCAATTAATCAAGTCTAGAGACTATGCTGTGAACTTGCTGGGTAGAGTTGAGAACTTGAAGAATCTAATTAGCTCTTGTTATGTAAACTCCAAAGTCCACCTCTCTGCTCTGTATAATGCTCTAAAACCAGGTTCAAAGGTAGACTGGCATGATACTGTCTGGGAGAAGTTAAACTATCCCAAGCATTCCTTCATTATGTGGCTGGCCATTCAAGATAAACTCCTTACACAGGATAGATTACACAAGAGGGGGATCATCCAATCAAATCAGTGTTTGTTGTGTGAAGGTGCAGTAGCTGAGAACAGGAATCACTTATTTTTTGACTACAACTTCTCAAATTGTGTGTGGAATGGTATTATGGAGTGGCTTAAATTCAAGTGGAAATCAGCGGATTGGTATATGCTCATGAACTGGTATACTTCCAGGTTAAGGGGAAAAGGAAGCAAACAGAGAATTTAAAGACTAGCTCTCACGGCTACAATCTACAACATTTGGAGGGAGAGGAATGCTAGGATCTTCAAGGAGGAATTCAGAAGTGCAGAACAGCTGATCAAAGCCATAAAAGTTGATACTTGGACCATCTCACTTAATAGCTCATTGCCTGATGAAGCTTATAATTGGCTCTTGTAATAGTATCAGGCAAATCAGTTTTGATACTTTAGTTCCACTGTTTTTCTATTTTCTATTTTAGAATGTTCAGTTTGATACCTTAATGTTTTTGAGAGTCTTGATGTACAAAACGTTTACACTTTGGTGAGTGAAATAAAATTTTTCATTGACCAAAAAAAAAAACATATGAATCAAGGAGCAAGGTAGTAAAAATAGCTACCCTGAGCCTGACACTAAAACATAAGCATCCAAAAAACGGATGCAAAGTGGACTTGCATTCTTTTGGTAACAGCTTTACACAAGTCATCGGAGGATCCATTCTAAAGAACCCAGTTCGGGGGGGGGCACTGAAATGTAGTGTCATTAAGCAGCATCACCCCCAAAATCACAAACATTTAATTCCCTAGAATTAATTTTCTTTCTCTATTTATATTGGAAATTTATCAAAATAATTAAGAATATAGCATGCAGATAAATCCGAATAAAATAAATAAGAGATTAGAAATTCAGGCCTGACGAGAGCAGTTGTGTATTCACTGCCCTAGAAGATTGAGAACTCGTCTATCGCCCTGGCGCAGATGGTTCCCTCCTCCCTAGCGGTAAAATCCCCCGGAAACGACCGGCCTCTGTACTCGGGCGAGAGTGCAGAGCTTCAGCTCAGATGAAGGAAGTTGCCCAAATAAACCGTAGCAAATCAGAAAAGAGGCTTTGGAAGAAAAGAGAGAAGGAATGTTCTTGTTGTTTTCCTTATTGTTTTTCCGAGAAGAGAAAGGCCGTATATATAGGCTCTTAGAAAACCGTTACAAAACCCTCAATAAATTCGGTAACATTAACCATAATTGTATAACCATTACCAAAGTTTTAATTATATGTTTTAAATACAATATTTATTATTATTCATGAAGGCAAATTTGCCTTTTTCTAATAAAATATCCAACAGTCCCCCCCCCCAAAAGGCAATATTGACTGAAAACTCAAAAACCAATAAATAAATCACAAAAATCATAAATCAATTATAGGTTGGGCAACCTTTCGTATCGTGAGTTCGGGAGAGGTAGCTTCTAGCTTTGAACCTTTCCTTAGTGAGTTCATCGCCACCTGAGGGACATAATGGACTAGTGTCACGCCCCGCTTCCCAAAATGCAGGGAATCGGAACGTGAACAAGCCCGCGACGTATTAGATTGAGAAGAAATATATACTATTTTTTTTCTTTTCTTTTCTTTTCTTCTCAATCCAATACGCTAAGCGTCTAGAAATAAGTACAATGCGAAGTCACAGGTCCCCGATCACAATAGCAAGAATATAAAGATAACTCAGAATAAGGAATAAACATATCATCAACAATAAATCATCCCAGACATAAAAATATGGGTCAAACACGCCCTTATTACAACAACGGTTCAACTAGGAATAAAATACATAGTCCATAATAAAAGTACTGATAAAATAACTAAATTCATTATCAACTAAAGAAATACTGTAAAAGAGTTCTAGTGCTCATCAACTACTACAGAAAGAAAAGTCTAAGCTTCAGATTGTTCTTCTGATCCATCTGGAAGACCTTACTGCTGCAAATCCTCGAACTCCTGTACTATCCCGAACTGAGGTTGTCCGTCTCCTAAATCTGACGTACACCCAGAAAATAGGAGTACGTCAGCGTGTGAAATACACGGCAAGATCCCCCAAGGCAGGAACAAATACAATAATAGTAATGATAATATATGTGTGGTCAATGCTATAACAGAAATAGAAATAGAACATATGATGATAGTAATAACGTTAGAGGCATGCAACTGGAATACTAATAATCAGAAGAATCCAAATATCAACCAAGTAAGAAGATCATGCAGGTAGCGATCAAAACCATTCAAGCAACAAGGTCATACAATAGATGGAATTAATACTTAAAAATCTACAACTCGAGACGTAGTACGTCGAGCAAAATAATCCAAACAAGGAAACCCTCATGTATATACCATATGCCTCAAATTGTAGATGATTAAAATTAATCCCGATCTAGGTATGGAAAGAAACATAACTGGCCTATATCTCACAAGGATCCAAACTCATCCAAGTAACAATTCATGTAACTAGCCATTCTATAACAAGTCACTGGTCCAACAGACTAACCCCAATGCGTATCGGTTCACTGGCCCAACAAACTAACCCAGTGCGTATCGGTTCACTGGCCTAACAGACTAACGCAGTGCGTATCGGTTCACTGGCCTAACAGACTAACCCAGTGCGTATCGGTTCACTGGCCTAACAGACTATCCAGTGCGTATCGGTTCACTGGCCTAACAAACTAATCCAGTGCGTATCGGTTCACTGGAGCGACCCTAGAGGATACATAAACAGTCACATCTAATCACATGTACCAAGACTTCCCATTCCGGCTCTTCTTATTTTCTAAGCCAGCAACACACAAGCCTCTAAATCTTATTCATGTCACATAGATCACTATAGTCATGTATTTCTCGTGATTCTTAAATATAACAAGGAATGATAAATACAATTAATACTAATTAACAGTATCATAAATCAAAAACAGGAACCATGAACGTCTACTATAAACCGTACATGAGGAACTATCATTAACAGATATCATGCACATGAAATGTCGACATTTTCAATTATTAATTCCAAAATAAATAATTTTAATTTATTTATCATAAATTATTCCAAATAATCTTTAAAATATATTATTATTATTATTTATTCTGTTTGAACAGTAACTATTTTTTTATTTCTATTTTTTTTTCTTTTCAACAATATCTCATAAATTTTACCCAACTTTCCAAATATAAACTTGTCATTTTTATTTTCATTAATTCACAAGTAATCCCACACATAATTATCACATGAAATAACTATTCAACATTATTAATTAATCAAAAATAATTTTAACACGAGACAAGTGAGGGGATTCTTGCCTCGGGAGCGGGATCTTGCTTACGAGACCAGGGGGTCTGATGACGAGCGGCGGTGCCGAGGTGTGGCTACGGGACTGCCGTTAGTGGAAGGAGTAGTCGACGACGTCAACGGCGAGGCAAGAAGGAGGACGAGGGGGTGGCGGATCCGGTGGCGCTGGCGGCTGCAGGCTGTCGTGGTCTCTGAGGTGCTGGCGGAGGCCGAACGGCGGAGGAGGAGCGCGGGGACGGGCGCGGGTCGAGGGCGGTTCGAGCTCGGGTGCGGGGCGGTTTGGGTGGTCGGGTTCGGTGCTGGGAGGAAGAAGAAGAAGAAAGAAAATGGGTTTTCTTTTTTTTTGTGAACTGTTGGAGAGGGGTGTACGGTGAAGAGAAAAAGAATGTTTATTTTATGGAAGGGGAGAGAGAGAAGGATATGCACGTGATTTGGGGGGTTGGTTTGGAAAGAAATCAAAAGATGGGGAGTGATTAGGGGATCGATTGGGGAAAATTTGGAAGGAATTCAAATTTAAATTAGAGGAAATTAAGAGAGGGAAAATTCGAATTTCCACATAAAATTTTGAATCATATTAATAATTAATAATCAACCAAAAATCTTTTTATTAATATTTATATACTACTGTACTATACTCAAGTTTACATCAATAATAACAAGGTCATTAATAATATTAATCACCAAATGATTATATATAAAAATCACTAAACCGTAAATTAATATTTAGCAGAATTAAAATACAAGACTATATATTTTATTATTTATTTATTTTGAAAACTCAGAAAATTCCAGAATTTAGGAAAAGTATTAATAAAATATAATATAATATTTTAAATACTAGAAAAATTTATTTAAATACGTATTAAAATTTACGATTGTTACAACTAGGCCTTGAATTAGGCCCCTTTAATCAGGTATTGATGAAAACACACACAATATGTTTCATCTATTGAGCAAAGCGGGTTGTAGGCTGTCAAAAAAATCACAATAGATAGCTGATCCCCATCAAAACACCGATGATGGAAGTTACAATCTGACGACTTCCAGAATGCTACAATTTGAAGACTTTCACGTAGATCGCTGAAGGTTACAATCTGACGACCTTCACGACAACCGATGAGAGCTCTAGTTTAACAGCCTTCACCATCAACATCGAGAGTTACAATCTGACGACTCTTATATATCAGAGAGCTAAAGCAAAGATTACAAAATGACGATCTTTGCAACGCTTCGACAGAAAGAGACTACAAATCAATGGTCTCTTCAAATCAAGCTGCGGAAGTCCTCCCCGCACACCAGCATCAAGACGCACCGCGTTCATAGCCACGAACGCAGCTCAAACGCAGCTTCCAAATCGCTGCAAACGCAACCAGACGCAGCTCTAATCGCTGACAGACGCAGCTCAAATCGCTACCAAACGCAGCTCAAATCGCTGCCAAACGCAGCTCAAATCGCCGCCAAACGCAGCTCAAATCGCCGCCAGACGCAGCTTCCAAATCGCTGCAAACGCAGCTCAGACGTAGATTCCAACGCTGCAAACGCAGCATCTAATTGCTGCGTCTGAGCTTCCAGACGATGCGTTCAAGCTTCCAGACACTGCGTTTGAATGCAGAATTCACGTCAGAACGCGGGCCTGCGTTTGACTCGTTCAAACACGAGCTGAACGGTTCCAAAACCGTTTTCCACGATCTGAGGGGATCACAACTCCACTCAGGAGTGATTTAAGGGGCGGTTACATCCCATTAGCCCCACTTAGGAGCGAATTAAGGAGGTGGTTACACCCCTTAATCCCCTATAAATAACGACAAACTCAACAGAGTTAAAGATCGGATTTTTGATAATCAGATCAGGGCTGGATCTTTCGGGTACGGTCTGTTGGAACTTCTTGGCAGCAAAAAGAGGATCCTTCATCTTTCGGTTGGAGCTTTGGAGATCAGCAACAAGATCTTCTTCATCCTTGGCTTATAACCGACTTTCGGTTAAATCAACTCTTTCATAGAGTTATCAACTCGTTCAGAGTTCTCCACAACGTTAAATCGTGAGGAGAAGACCACGTTCCAGTGAAACAAGACATCGGATCGTCAACGAGAAGCAAACTCGACGCGAGCATTCGAGGGAGGCATAAATCGTGAGGAGGAGATCACGTTCCAGTGAATCAAGACGTCGGATCGTTAACGAGAAGCAAACTCGACGCGAGCATTCGAGAGAGGCATCTCATCGCCACCGTGAAGAACCCAGAATTAAACAAAGGGGAGAATCCAGATCATTCTCCTCTCTTTTGTAATCAGGAAATCCAATTGTAACTGAGATTAAAGGAATACAAATCAAATTTTCCTTTATTGTCTTTTTACTGCAAATTTTCCACAAACAGCCGTGAAAGTGTTGGCCGCGGTAAACTTGATTGCGATGGGGAAGAATGAAGATGGATCAGCAGGAGGCACGACAAACTCCATGGATCCACTGTCAACAATGACAAGTTGAATGAATCATTTAAAAAATAAATCTCTGAAAGAGCTCCCATTACAGATTTATTCCTAGACATGATTATATTACCTCCGGTTAGTATTATCGACGAGAAGGATTGACCATTCCAATGTCGAATTCCTTGCATCATACCTGAAATTGAGATATCAAAGGGCAGAACCACTGGTGGAAAAACTGATATTATCTAAATATATCTGAATCTAAATGGCCATTGTTCTACCTTACAATCTTGGCCAAAGTAAATAATGTACTGAAGACTTAAGATATTAAACTCCAAACAGGATAAATACATTTTCCTCATCAGTTAGAGAAATGGTGAAGGATTCGTAAGATTCTAAAGTGGTTAAAATATTAATTCTGGCTTTTTTGTTCTAAAGCAATCACACAACACATACGCACACTCCACTCAACCGGTGGGAGGCATGTCCAGTGCAAAATGGTTATGAAGAAGAAAACAAAGAATCAGAATTCAGAATCTATTTACATTTGCAAAAAGGAAACATCAACTTTACCTCCATTCTCCATCTATCTGCCTTACACTAGGTGGTTCTCGACTTGCAGGAAGAGGTATAGTTATCAAAACATTTTGCAGGTCAAACGTCTCAAAAGCTTCATATTCAATATTAACAAAGGTCTCACTTCCAGAAACAGAACTTTGTAGACTGGGAGCAATTGCAGGTAAAAAATAAAAAATGAGTAACAATGGTCAGCAAGCATACAGATTTAGACATGAAATTTAACAATAACATTGTTCAAGGTCCAAACTTGAGAAACAAGATACACTTTTCCTGCTAAACTAATCTCACAACAAAATATTACCCTCTAAATATTCAGCAGCTGAAAAGCTAGAAAGAAAGAATCCAAAACACATAACACAAGTCTCTGAATAGCATAAATATCCAGGAGTAATGACACAAGAGACTACTCATTTCCATTCTTACCAGCTCTTTTTGCCAAAATTTCTCTCTGAAGGCTGATGAAATACTCTGCTTGAATAGGATTCATGGAACTAGTATCCATAGACATTATTTTAGTTTCCTCACTTCGAGCTTGAAGTTCAATTTCCTTTTCTCTAAGAGCAACCTGCTTTTGCTCAATATTAATTAGCAACTTAAGTTGTTCTGCCTTTACGCGGTCACTTTCTAGTCTCCTTGCCCTAAACTCTTCCAACTCAGAACGGACTTTTGAAGATTCCTTCTCATCATCATCACCTTGCTCGTTGGATTTTGTTTTTTTGTTCGCTTCTTTTGCAGCCTTTCTTCCAATAGGCCTCTTCAAGGGTGCAGGTTCAGGAGCATTTCCATTATCATCTTCCAAGTTAATTGAAATTTGATTTTTAGTAGGAGCCTTGAAGATTCTAGTTGCTTCAATTTTTTTATGTTCAACCATCCATTTTTGCTGAAACCTCAAAAGAGTCCAACAATGGTCAAATCCAAACTGATGACCTTCCTTATCTTTGTAGACCGTTTTTGCCTCTTGTATCTGCAAAGAATAGCTCATGTAAATATCTAACAGAAAATAACATTTGGGAATGCAACATCAGTACTAACATTTGAAAATATAAATAAGCAGTAGGATGCTTTGAAGATAATGAAGATAACAATGGTGTGCATCTTATCTGCCTCTGTGTATCCACTTTTCCGCAAGTGTTCAACTGCAGCATAATGTCCACAAAACCTACTCACACTGAAACTTATTTTTGACCAGCGGTTCGTCAGTGATTTTTCAGTTCGTTCATCCGACCAACTCTTATGATCTTCAAAGTATCGAGTAATTCTTTTCCAGAATTGGTTCTTCTTTTGATCAGATCCTTTGATTGGATCTAAGCTTGTATTCAGCCATGCGGCTATAAGAAGTTTGTCTTCCTCAGGAGAGAAGTTGATAGTTCTTTGAGATTGTTTTTGTGATTTGTTGCTGCTAGGTGCACATGGCGTCTCTTGATCAGTGTGAGCTTCAGTAGTATATGTCTCTTCAAAAGGAGAACCACTGGAATGGTACTGACTCAATGGAAAATCATATGACAGATGTGGTTCATTGAGATCATCAAGGGACGATCTATTGTTGAGGAGCTCGGTGAAATTCATCTGCAGAATCTCAGAATTGCTTAACCACCAGATATAGAACTACTAAATTGCATGTACATAGAACTATACAAATTATTGTACTCAAGAGGCTTAGAGAAGGTAAGCGAGCAGATGTCTCCTCAATGACAGGTCACTTCACTTTACTTCAGCAATACTCTTGACAATTGATCTTATATATCATGATTCATTGCAAAAAAACTTAAACTACATGAACTAATAGTTGATAATATTACAGGAGGAGTATTAAGATTTGTGTCATCATAGAAGTTCCAATACAGAACTAAATATAGAAGCCTGTAAATTTGAACTCAATATAGAAGCCTGAAAATTTCTGACCAGTTCACATTTAAATTAGAAACAATGTGCAAAGAGATGAATA
>NC_033797.1:104826003-104857495 GCF_001876935.1 Asparagus officinalis
TTAAGTCAAAACGCTGAGGTCAGACCCGCGATGCAAAAACCAAACGCTTAGGTCAGACCCGCGATGCAAAAACCAAACGCTTAGGTCAGACCCGCGATGCAAAAACCAAACGCTTAGGTCAGACCCGCGATGCAAAAACCAAACGCTTAGGTCAGACCCGCGATGCAAAAACCAAACGCTTAGGTCAGACCCGCGATGCAAAAACCAAACGCCGAGGTCACACCCGTGTCTCAAGTTCAAAATGCAGGGTCCACCCCCACATTCCAGAAGCAGGATTATGGCGCATACCTTCACACAGGTCCTACGTGGCAAATCCCTTCAACCATGATGCCTTCGAAGCAAGTGCAGAGAACAAATCCTTTACCACAAGGAATCAACAGCTCCAAGATCAGAGTTGAGATCCAAAGTATTCCGAAAATTCGTCCCAGTCAACCGCGAACTTTCGAAAACTTTGGAGGGGGTTCTGTAGGCTGTCTAAAAATCACAATAGATAGCTGATCCCCATCAAAACACCGATGATGGAAGTTACAATCTGACGACTTCCAGAAGGCTACAATTTGAAGACTTTCACGTAGATCGCTGAAGGTTACAATCTGACGACCTTCACGACAACCGATGAGAGCTCTAGTTTAACAGCCTTCACCATCAACATCGAGAGTTACAATCTGACGACTCTTGCATATCAAAGAGCTAAAGTAAAGATTACAAAATGACGATCTTTGCAACGCTTCGACAGAAAGAGACTACAACCAAACGCAGCTCAAATCGCTGCCAAACGCAGCTCAAATCGCTGCCAAACGCAGCTCAAATCGCCGCCAAACGCAGCTTCCACATCGCTGCAAACGCAGACCCAGACGCAGCTCTAATCGCTGACAGACGCAGCTCAAATCGCTGCCAAACGCAGCTCAAATCGCTGCCAAACGCAGCTCAAATCGCTGCCAAACGCAGCTCAAATCGCCGCCAAACGCAGCTTCCAAATCGCTGCAAACGCAGCTCAGACGTAGATTCCAACGCTGCAAACGCAGCGTCTAATTGCTGCGTCTGAGCTTCCAGACGATGCGTTCAAGCTTCCAGACACTGCGTTTGAATGCAGAATTCACGTCAGAACGCGGGCCTGCGTTTGACTCGTTCAAACACGAGCTGAACGGTTCCAAAACCGTTTCCCACGATCTGAGGGGATCACAACTCCACTCAGGAGTGATTTAAGGGGCGGTTACATCCCATTAGCCCCACTTAGGAGCGAATTAAGGAGGTGGTTACACCCCTTAATCCCCTATAAATAACGACAAACTCAACAGAGTTAAAGACCGAATTTTTTATAATCAGATCGAGGAGTTGGATCGGTTGGAGCTTTGGAGATCGGCAACAAGATCTTCTTCATCCTTGGCTTATAACCGACTTTCGGTTAAATCAACTCTTTCATAGAGTTTTAAACTCGTTCAGAGTTCTCCACAACGTCAAATCGTGAGGAGGAGATCACGTTCCAGTGAATCAAGACGTCGGATCGTCAACGAGAAGCAAACTCGACGCGAGCATTCGAGAGAGGCATCTCATCGCCACCGTGAAGAACCCAGAATTAAACAAAGGGGAGAATCCAGATCATTCTCCTCTCTTTTGTAATCAGGAAATCCAATTGTAACTGAGATTAAAGGAATACAAATCAATTTTCCTTCGTTTCTTTTACTGCAAATTTTCCATCAAACACGGGTTGAGCGTTAAAGTCCATGCTCACAATAAACCGACTCATGAGAGTTTTTAGGGGTTAGCCCAGCCCCCCTAACCGCGGCCATCACGGTTCCTCTCACGTAGGTAAGTCCTCAAAGGGTACTACAGCTGTTTATTTAATACCCTCCACAATACACGCGTTGGACTTATTAAGAGTAAAACTCAGCCTAGTTAGCTGTATCATAAGAGCATCGTCATCATAGAGAAGGGGTAGTAGCAAATGCTACATAATGATATATAAATATATCTAGGTCGATGCTCCACACGTGTGTTACTAGTCCAGCTTGTTTCTACCACATTGAACCGACATTGGGACTACGTCTCCAAATAAGGGTTAGGTTGCCGCTGTCAGTGACCTCATCTATGGGCTTAACTCCATCTCCCTCGATGAATCCAGAACTACACTCCTGGATAATCCCTTAGTCAAAGGGTCATCAAGATTCTTTTCACAGACTTTACGAAGTCTAGAATCACAACTTTGCCTAACAGGCGTTGTATTTATTTATCAAGTTCTTATTTTGTAATTAGTCCATCATATTATTTGAAATTGACATTAGGTCATGATCTATGATCATAAAAGATCATAGTCTATGTCTGAAGAGATTGACCTTAATATCTGAACATTTCAAACTAATGTGGAACTAAAAATTCTGCAGTTATGCATATGCACATACATGAATGAAATTAATAATAGATACATGCAGAGCATAATAGGATTTCGTATCTTAAAATATATTTCATACTTCATAATTCAAATGCATAAAATTTTTAAATTATTCTATTATAAGAGGTTACAAATTGGTTGCCTACAAAGGAGACCATCCAAATTTAAATCGGTTGCCTACAAATGAGACCTTCCAAATTTAAATTGGTTGTCTATAAAGGAGACCTTCCAAATTTATGTTGCCATTTTCTAGTACCACCTCTTATACAAATAATAATAATAATAATATTTGTACATACGTGCTTTAAATTTTACAAGTGCATTCTTGCATAAAACCTTGTAATTAATCATGTAACAAATGCAAGTTATCTAAAAGGACATATAAACATTTATTGCAATATCCATCATAACGCAATAAAAGAGATGAACTTTACATTTGAAGATTTGAAATATAATCCACCATATAATATAGAATTTTAAAAATGCACCACTTTGATTTGGTTCGCTCATATATTGATCATTTATCATTAGGCAATATATGATGCAAGAAGCGTAATTAAATAAATGCATATGAATTTTTCTCATAATTCCGGTCCTCTTATTCCAAACCAAAAACTCCTAAAGTAAAAAGATTAAAGTTTTACCCGGGTAGTTAGCCAGGTAAGGATAGTAATAGAGGTTGATCAAAGATCAATTAAGTACCTCGTTCCTTGCAGAGCGCGTTACGCAACCCTTAAACCTTGCCTTAGACACCAACTAATCCAAGAAAACTTGAATCGGTTCACTCAATGAGTTTTTGTTCCTTAACAGTATATAGAAACTTTAAATTATTTCCTGTAATCATTTAAAATGCCTAGCAATTATACTGCAAACATATGTTGGATAAGGCCGAGGAGGGGTTTACCTATTGATGTTCGAACCTCATGATTTTCATGTCTTGAGAGTAAAAACCCATCTGCTGTAGACAACTGCCACATAAGTTGCTGAACAAATTTGCATTCACTTTTACCACCTTCTGTACTAAGCTTATTAGATGCATAAATACACTAAAGTATGGAATTATTAATAGAAGGCACCATATTATTGATAGCTTAAAGAAATGAAAGTATTAAACCATGAACAAATCCGGATATTTCAAAGAATCTATGCTCACCCAGATCTTACTTAATAAATGTACATGGCAGATGCTAAAGACCCAATAGAGTATGTTAAAAACAAATCAAATCAGGAAACTGATTTGATCAAAAGTTCAAGAAACATAAGGTGAAAGCAAATATACGAACTTGAACATGGAGGTAAGAATAATTATTTTTATTATATACAAGTTCAAAAGAGAGTGGAGCCACAATGGAAACCGTTTTTCAATTATTGCAAAGTTACAGTCAAGGCAATTTTACTTATAAAGCTCAGTTATTATGCAATCATGACATTTTTTTTCCAGACACTTTAATTGCAAAGCATGTTAGCGTGTGACATTACGCTTTAGCAACATAAAATCGAACATCTCGATTCTTAGACCATAAGCCACTCATAGCACGATAATTGCAATTCATTTGCAATTAGATTTTAATTATCATCAAATAAAATCAATTAAGGCAATTAAAAAATTAATTTCAATTAATTGTAATTAACTGTTAAAATTAATTACAAATTAGCAGTAATTAAATAAATGTAATAAATGCAATAATTAACTAATCAATAATTAACAGTTAAAATTCTTGGATGAACAGTAACATAAATATAATTATTATTATTATTTCAACAATACTATTAATTAATAGATAAGCAATTAGCAGAATTTTTTTTATGAACAGTAATTTTCATTTTATAATGAGCAGCAATTCTGATTAAATTGCGAACAGTAATAGCAAAATTTTTTATTTTTTAAATTCGGATGAACAGTACTGTCTCGAATGAACAGTGACTTTAAAAATTATTTTTCCGGATTTAAATTAAAAGCTATAAACATCTTAATCTTCTAGATTGTTGGAAATTTATCAAAATAATTAAGAATATAGCATGCAGATAAATCCGAATAAAATAAATAAGAGATTAGAAATTCAGGCCTGATGGGAGCAGTCGTGTATTCACTGCCCTAGAAGATTGAGAACCCGCCTATCGCCCTGGCGCAGATGGTTCCCTCCCCCCTAGCGGTAAAAGCCCCCGGAAACGACCGGCCTCTGTACTCGGGCGAGAGTGCAGAGCTTCAGCTCAGATGAAGGAAGTTGCCCAAATAAACCGTAGCAAATCAGAAAAGAGGCTTTGGAAGAAAAGAGAGAAGGAATGTTCTTGTTGTTTTCCTTATTGTTTTTCCGAGAAGAGAAAGGTCGTATATATAGGCTTTTAGAAAACCGTTACAAAACCCTCAATAAATTCGGTAACGTTAACCATAATTGTATAACCGTTACCAAAGTTTTAATTGCATGTTTTAGTTACAATATTTATTATTATTCATGAAGGCAAATTTGCCTTTTTCTAATAAAATATCCAACAATTTAGTGATACACTCGTTCAAATTTCGCAGCAGGGTTATAGAAGTTATTCTGGAAGATAAAAATTTCAAGGAGAAGAAATAGAATAAATTGCTCCATCTCCTAAACGTATTACCAGAGCTTTTTTTTTGTAATAACTTGAACTGCACGAACTAAATTGTAACATATTTTCTTGTTTTTGCAATATAACAACCGCGGGTAATATTAGCCTAAGTGCTTCATCAATCCTAAATATACATCTAACAGGAGCCTTAGGCTTGTTAAAACCGAACGTGTAAATGTAAAAAGAACAAACAACGGAGGTTCCCAAAACCTTGATGGGAGACACTACCTTTAAGCAATTTTTTAAAGGGAAAAATGCTTTCCAGCCCCCAAAACCTAAGAAAATATGCTCCCCCCATAACTTTGTCAACAGGTGCTTTGTCCCCAAAAATAAAGATTTTGTTCTCTAAGCTCCCAAAACACAAAACCCAAGATATTAAAATATGTGAAGATCATAATACTCTTCTCTCTCTCTTTTTTTTATCATGATGTACTGAGATGATAGTTAAAATAATTGATGGAGATTATTTTATTATTTTTGTTATTGATGAGGGGAACGAACTATTTGTATTGGGAGATTGTTAAAGTTACGGGTTAATTGTTAATGTTACGAGTTAATTATTAAGGTTATGGATCCCTTCTCTCTCTCTGTCTTTATCATGATGTTACTGTGATTATGTTGAAACGATTGAAGAGGATTGTTATTTTATTTTTTTTATTTTTTATTATTTTCGTTGTTGATGAGGAAACTAATTGTTTTTGTTTTGTATTGAGAGATTGTTAAGATTACGGGCTTAATTGTTAAGGTTACTGGTTTAATTGTTAAGTTTATGGGTTTAATTGTTAAGGTTACGGATTTGTTGTTAAGGTTACGGATTTATTGTTAAGGTTACGGGTCAGTTGTTAAGGTTACGGGTCGGTTGTTAAGGTTACGTGTTTAATTGTTTAGGTTACGGGTTTAATTGTTAAGGTTACGGGTTTGTTGTTAAGGTTACGGGTCGGTTGTTAAGGTTACGGGTTGGTTGTTAAGGTTACGGGTTTGTTGTGTAGGTTAACTTCACAATCAAAGCGTAACATTCACAACAACCGCATTTCATTAACAACCAACCCGTAACCTTAACAACCAACCCGCAACCTTCACAATCAACCATTATCCTTAACAACGAATATTCTAAAAAAATTATGGTTGTAGGGATTTAAACCCCTAACCTCTTGTCCAAACTCCTAAACTTTACCACTAGGCCAAGTGACCCAAAGTATTTATTTCACTCAAAATATATATACATATATATCCCAACGTGTAACCTTAACAACCGACCCGTAACCTTAACAACCGACCCGTAACCTTAACAACAAACTCGTAACCTTAACAATTAAACATGTAACCTTAACAATTAAACCCGTAACCTTAACAACCGACCCGTAACCTTAACAACCGACCCGTAACCTTAACAACAAATCCGTAACCTTAACAATTAAACCCGTAACCTTAACAATTAAACATGTAACATTCACAACCAACCTGTAACCTTAACAATTAAACCCGTAACCTTAACAATCTCCCAATACAAACAAAAACAATTAGCTTTCTCATCAACAATAAAAATAATAAAAAAACAAAAATAACAAAATAATAATCCCCTTCAATCATTTTAACATCATCTTAGTAACATCATGATAGAGAGAGAGAGAATGGATCCATAACCTTAGCAATTGACCCGTAACCTTAACAATTAACTCGTAACCTTAACAATTAACCCGTAACCTTAATAATCTCCCAATACAAACAGTTAGTTCCCCTCATCAACAACGAAAACAATAAAATAATCTCCATCAATCATTTTAACTATCATCTCAGTACGTCATGATAAAGAGAGAGAGAGAGAGAGAGAGAGAGAGAGAGAGAGAGGTATTATGGTCTTCACATATTTTAATCTCTTGGGTTTTGTGTTTTGGAGGCTCAGAGAACAAAATATTTATTTTTGGGGCAAAACACCCGTTGATTATGCAAACACAAGAGTTTCTTAAACATTGCAAAAAATTCGTAAACATTGTATACATCCTAAAATTTAAAACACTTGCATTTAAATGCACAAAATTCTTAAACATTGCACTTGGATACCATTGGTTATGCAAACACAAGAGTTTCTTCCCGAAAACTCTCATGCAACACTTACTTGCTAATTTTAGAAATTTTTAATCAATTGTTTTTGATAATTTTTTTTAAAACAATCATAATTCTATTTTAAACCTGCCCATCCCCACGCACCCAAAAAATAAAAAAATATAAAAAATATAAAAAAAATCCTAGCAAGGGATTGCCTGAAACTCCTTGCACCCATAATTTCCACAAAATAGAATCAATCAAAAAAAATCCTAGCAAGGGATTGCCTGAAACTCCTTGCACCCATAATTTCCACAAAATAGAATCAATCAAGTGATTATGAATTATGGATCGCATTTTTATATTTCATCATCAATATCAAACAATTATGGATTGCTCCCATAACTCTCTGCTATTTTCTTGCGTTGTGGTCCAAACAATTAAACAGTTTGTGTTAGACCACGGCCTATTTTTGGATAAAGTGGTCGTCTGACAACAAACATATGAATCAGGGAGCAAGGTGGTAAAAATAGCTACCCTGAGCCTGACACTAAAACGTAAGCATCCAAAAAACGGATGCAAAGTGGACTTGCATTCTTTTGGTAACAGCTTTACACAAGTCATCGGAGGATCCGTTCTAAGGGAAGCACTGAAATGTAGTGTCATTAAGCAGCATCACCCCCAAAATCACAAACATTTAATTCCCTAGAATTAATTTTCTTTCTCTATTTAGTGATACACTCGTTCAAATTTCGCAGCAGGCCATAGAAGTTATTCTGGAAGACAAAATTTTCAAGGAGAAGAAACAGAATAAATTGCTCCATCTCCTAAACGTATTACCAGAGCTTTTTTTTAATAACTTGAATTGCACGTACTAAATTGTAACATATTTTCTTGTTTTTGCAATATAACAACCGCGGGTAATATTAGCCTAAGTGCTTCATCAAGCCTAAATATATATACTGTGGGGGCCACATAGACCCTGTTGGAGGGTAAGGGTTAAGAACCAGTGGGAAGTTAAGAGCCAGCATGGATTCTGCGTGAAAAGATATTTCGTGTGGGGGCCACAACATGGTAAGAAGTTTTGTTCAGCAGTTTTTTTTTCGTTCATGCCTATAAATACACATTGGTTCTCCTAGGCTTGGTGAAGGCAGCGGGTGAAAGAAAAAGGAAGAGGGCGCAGAGGCTTCGTGCAAAGCGGAAATTAAAGGCAGCGTTCTTTGGGCGGCGTGCAAAGAAAAAGGGAGCAGCGAAAGCAGCGAACTGCCGACTTTGTGTGTGGATTTCTGTGCAGTCCTTTTGTGTTCTTAAGAGAGATATTTGTGTGAGGGGTTTGAGAGATTGTGTGAGGGTTTAGATTGAGTGATTGTAAACCCTAGTTGTATTCTCTCCTCTCTAATAGTAGATCTCCCCCCTCCTTGCCCCGTGGACGTAGGCAGTTTGCTGAACCACGTAAAATTAGTTGTTTGAGTTTGTGGCCATTGTAATAGTTTTAGGATCCCTCGACAGGTCAGTCCTAGAACTGATGAGAGGAAGAGCCGATATCTCACTTTGTTGAGATATCCGCTTCAGATTCTTGTTTCCTTGGTGAGACGGAAATTCTTATTAGGATCTTTCTCTCTTATTGTGCACCAGAAACTCTGCCAAAATTTCCGCTGCGCATAACAAGTGGTATCAGAGCTCGGGCTACGCTTGAGCTATTTGGAGGAGTAGATCAATTTGGAGGCTCGTCTAGGGCTTCGTTTGGTGATAAAGGTGGGATCTTTTGGTAAAGACTCTATCTTTTAGTTTGTGATCTATTCTTTGTTTGTTGGTACGTAAGATGTCGGGGAAAGAAGGTGCTTCGGGTGTCAAGGGTGGTGCTTCTGGCGCGAAGACCATTCAGAGTTTGAATATCCACTCTATGAAGATAGATGTGGAGAAATTTAATGACACAAACAATTTTGGATTATGGAGATGCGAGGTTTTGGATGCGCTGAACGCGCAGAATTTGGAGGATACCTTGGAGTTAGATGGCAAGCCAGATGAGATTGAAGAGAAGGTTTGGAAAAAGATAAATCGAACGACGTGTGGTGTGATTAGATCTTGTTTGACTCAAGATCTAAAATATGATGTGATGAATGAGACTTCTGCAAAGAAGATTTGGGAGATTCTCGAAAGCAAGTATTTGACCAAGAGTGTGGAAAATCGCTTGCATTTGAAGAGGAGGCTTTATCATTTCCAATTGAAGAAGGGAACCTCCATTAGAGATCACATGAACCACTACACGAAGCTTCTTGTGGATTTGGCGAACGTGGATGTTATAATTGAAGATGAGGACAAGGCGTTGTTGCTATTGAGTTCCTTGCCCGACGAGGAAAATGAGACCTTCATCCTTACTCTTATTAATGGGAAGGCATCCCTTTCGTATAGTGAGGTCACTGCTGCATTGGTGAATTATCAGCTTCGGAAGAAGGATAAAGAGACTTCGACTGACTCAGTAGCAGAGGCGTTGGCCGCAAGAGGGAAGGGTCCAAACCGAAAGAATTAGAAGTCACGGTCTAGAGTAGGAAAAGATCAGTGTGCTTGGTGCAAGGAGACTGGTCATTGGAAGAAAGACTGCCCAAAGCTCGACGAATGGATGAAGAATAAGCAGAAGGGAAAAGGGAAGCAGCCATCATCAGAAGCAAACATCGTATCGGATGGTAATAATTCTGACTCTTCTATTTATTCGCTTTCTATCAGTCCTACAGATAGCTATTCGGAGGAATCTGAATGGATGTTGGATAGTGGTGCGACCTATCATGTATGCCCTAGAAGGGAATGGTTCTCCAGTTTTGAGAAGCTGGTGGATAGTGGTGTGGTGTACATGGCTGATAACCGTGCATGCCAGATCCTTAGGATAGGAAGAATTTGCATAAAGATGTTTTACGGGACTGTTAGAGAGTTAAACGATGTGAGATATGTTCCTTCATTGAGGAAGAACTTGATCTCGATTGGAGCTTTGGTTGGAGAGGGTCTGAAGGTTCGTGTTGAGGACATGGTTCTCGAGATTACGAGAGACTCTCGTATTTTGATGAAGGGCGTCAGGAGAAATAACTTGTATTACTTGACTGGAGGTATAGTGGCAGGTGGAGAGCTGACGACTTCTGTTGATTCGACTAGACTGCGGCATTATTGAAAGAGGGTGTAAAGACCTGCAATTTAAAGTCCAGTGAACATGTTGATGTGAGCAAGAAGACCGATGTGAAGTTTGACACCTCTATTCACCGAGTTAAGGGTCGTTCTGGAAGAGTTCACGTGGATGTTTGAGGGCCTTCCAAGGGAGCATCATTGGGAGATAATAGGCATTTGGTTTTCTTTGTTGGTGACTGTTCTAGGCGTGTTTGGGTTGTAACCAAATCCCCTTTGGAGAAAGTCCTAGTAGTATCCAACAGATTGAAGAAGTGTGTAATAGACAGAAAGGTGAAGGTACTCCATTCTGGTGGGAGGTACAAGATGGACCTATTTCTGTATTAGAGCCGAGCTCATGGCATTTCGAGACACTTCGTTGGAAAGAAAATCTTGGGGTAACTAGATAGGGTGACAAATTTGGAGAACCGTGCCTTACTAGAGGAGGATCGGTGTTTGTGGTCGAACAATGGTTTGCAGAAGAGTTTCTGGACAGAGGCTTCGACATATTTGGGTCATCCTATTAAAGAGTTGTCAACTGCTGCGATTGGAGGTAAAACTCTATTGGAAGATAGGTCTGGTAGTGTCACTTTGGTTGAGGCTTCGATGAGGGAGCTAATTGACTCTCAGCAGGTGGAGAGCTTTGGACAGGCCTTAGAGGTATCGCAGCGGGTGAAGACTGATGCTACTCCACATTGGGTGGGGATTTTCCCACATACTCCAGGTCATTCTGTATTGGTTGGGATTCTAGCTGAGGTGACACGGCGTGGAAGTCTTTTGGATTCGGATGCGGATGATAAGTTGGGTTTTGATTCGAGTGCAGCTGATAGATACAGTTTGGATATGACCATTGGTTCACCTCAGATGGAGGTGTTTGAAGCCATTGGGGGTGCTATCAGCCGCAGAGTTGATGATATTGGAGAAGGGTTGTGAACTCTTCTATTGGATTAAGGTCTTTGGAGGCCATTTGGGTGAACTACGTTCGGCTTGATTCCTTGGGCAAGAGGATACGTAGGCAGTCTTTACGATGCAGCCGGTTTGGATTTTTGATGGGGGTGAGATTGATTTGGTGAGTTGATACTGACATTTGGAGAGTGTTTGCATTCTCATTTGGGTTCTCGACTTGTTATGGATTGAGTATGTTGTCGTGAATTGTTTCACGGTGTACTGGACATGTCACGTCCCGGGTCCAAAACGTAATAATTTGAAGCGTGACTCGGTCGGCAATGCAACCATACGGTTACATTCACGCCTCTGGATCATCCTGTATACAGATATATTGCTAAAAGAACTACTACATAGAGCATGTAACTAAAATAACAAAGGAACTAGATAGATAAAGAAAACTCCGAAAAGACAAGCTCTCTTATATGTCCACAACTATTCAAAGTAGGAAAGAGGAAAATACATCTTAGTCTGAAGTACCACAAGTGATTACAAGAAAGCCTAAATAATTGAAGCTGAGAGAGTGAAGGGAGAGAAGGTGATCACTGTCGCTGGTCTTAATCCTTCAAATACTCTTGGTCCTGCGAAGAAAGAACAGTTCCCGAGTCTAGGGCATGCAAACCCCAGGGGAGTCAGAAAACTCCCAGCAAGCATGTAAAATGAGGAAATTATGCGCGTGTGGAGTCAGAAAACTCCCAGCAAGCATGTAAAATGAGGAAATTATGCGCGTGTAAGTATAAGTGGTAGATATAAAGAAAAGATAAATTCTAAAAAATTTTCAGTGATAAAAGAAAATGCCTATCTTATAAACCAAAATACGATGAAAACTCAATTAAAGATGACTAGGGAAATTACTAATTGTAGATATCACTCATGGTCTACCTCAAGCACATATCTTATACCCTATACTAAAAGGAGTTAAGACTTAGAAACCCACAACACGAGATGAGTACGTCGAGGGAATAGTCCAAACAAGGAAACCCTCGTATATACCATATATCTCAAATTGTAAATCGCTAAATATTAACTCCCAAAATTCTATAAACAAACTATACAAATATACATCACCAAAACCTCATCTACGACATGTCTTGCATTCCAAATCTATCACAAGCATATAAGCACATTATTTTTATTTTACATGTTATTTGAATTAGAGAAGAATATTTTCATGTATATAAATCGGTTCCCCATAAACCGTCCCGGGAACACGGCTTCAAGTCAGGAATTGGCTCTTTGGCCCATGTATATATAACTCAGGATATCAGGAATGTGCATATGCCCGTTTATATACATGTTATATTCTCCGTCTAATTCCTCTTTATAAACCCCATGTTTGTCAATTAAATTTTAAGTGACTATGCATGAAATATTGTGCACTAACCACAGAGTTACCGTGGAACGACTTCTGTAAAACTATGAAAATAACCGTGACCCAGAGAGTTACCGTGGAACGACTTCTGTAAAACTATGAAAATAACCGTGACCCAGAACATGTCCAATCAAGAAGGGTGCATCGTCTAGTCGATGCTATAATAGTAATAGCCAAGGAAAAATTCTCATATCGGGATGTCGATATCGAGAGCATAGCCATGCTATGAAAGCACGCTTATAAATCATATTTTTAACAGGAGTCGTCTTCATGCACAGTCCGCCTATTAAATATCACTAGATGATCGAACATAGCATCAAACATAGAATTAGATTATCCAATAAGTATCAAGTGATCAACTACAACATAAATTGATAAGACTACTTGCTCAGATGCATAAAATTCTGAGATAATAAATGTTTCAAACATCATTTGCACCAATTGTTCTCTAACAGCCTGTCACTTTGAAGGCATGTGCACAATCATTATCAATTAGAACCAAACCATTCCTTTATAAGTAAACTTGATATCTCAAGAAACATTTCAAGATCTCCACGCCACCAAAAACTGTAAGTTGTCCTCTCATTTGATTGTAGAAAATTTTCCTATATATTGATGACCACGTGTTTCAATGGAATTGACAAACATGAGATTGGTTTTGATATGGGGCATACATGCATCACACATATTAATAGTTTCTGAAAGGGAGTCAAAATCAATCAAGGTCTATACTGAATATAATTACCTGATATGCTTGAGACCTTGAGACCTAGTTCTAAAGTTTACAGTAAAGACCTTACTAGTTTCATGTTTCTATGTATAAAAAAAAATGAGTTGTGGTAAGCTAAAAAGTAGGACTAGAAATGAGTAGCTCCGATTGAGGATAGCACACGGTAGAGCAAAATGATTTATTCAAGTGCGACGTGGACCACTTGTGCACATTTTAGAAGTAATGGTATCATGGATTGTTAACAAGATAGAACTGAATGAATATGGATTAAGCCGCGACTAACAGAAAAATATAGATGCTAACATAGAGAAGCCTTAACAGAGATCATTCGGAATTATTTTCCCGAGAAACCTAGAAAAGAAGAATTTGTGTACTGGCTCCAAGGATTCTAGATAAAAGTTATTGTTGTTGTTGTCTTCGTCGAAAATGTTGTTGTTGCTGTTAAGTGAAAGGAAATCTGGCAAATACTAAATGGTGGTTTTGGTAAGGTCCTCAATATATATAAGAAGCTTAAAACAATAATACCAGTCATTTATGCGTGGCCATAGCCAGTAGTTATATAGGGAAAGGAACAAAAAAAGAAACTACAATGAAAATGTACCTATACATGATTTAGGAAATATATAAAATGAATGGCTAAGATTATAAACCAAGGAAAAACCAATAAAAATTTTAAAAAAGAAATCTTAAGATGGAAGGAAAAATGCTTGCCGATTTGTCGAAAAGACTCTGAATCCCAAATCCAAAACTCGACCTTCTCCCACCTTTCTTTCTCTCTTTTTTTCCGGGTTCTTTTTCTTTCTTTCTTTCTTTCTTTTTTCCGTGAACAAATGTCCTCTGTCTCTCTATTTTCATCCGTGAGAAGTATTTGAAGAGGGTTTTGTTTAGTGGAGAGATTATGGGGAGAGTTAGTTGAGATGGGTGGAGATTTGGTTGTTAGTGGAGGGATTTGTGGAGATATTTGGCTTAGTGGGGAGATAATTAGGGGTGAGGGGGATTTGTTTAATGCTAACGGTTTTGTGATGGAAAAAAAAAAACTGTTGCGGCTTCATGATCTATGTGCACTCAAAAGGTATGATAGAAGATGACTAATATTTGATGGTGGGGTCCCCAAACAAAATCAACTAGGGATCTAGTAGGATGAGTAGAAATATGAAAATGAAGTTGTATATTGGGCATGCTAGGATGGGCCTTTGAGAACTTGTTTTTTTTTCCACAATCTGACATCATGTGGGCCTCCTAATAATTGATTGGTGTAAAAAAATAGATTATTACAGGACACAACAAGTGAGACATTTGATTTGGTTGGTGTCGGCTCAGTTTTGAAAAAACTTCACCGAGGTGGAGAATTGTGGGGGCCACATGGACCGTGTTGGAGGCTAAGGGTTAAGAACCAGTGGGAAGTTAAGAGCCAGCATGGATTCCGCGTGAAAAGATATTTCGTGTGGGGGCCACAACGTGGGAAGAAGTTTTGTTCAGTAGTTTTTTTTTCGTTCATGCCTATAAATACACATTGGTTCTCCTAGGCTTGGTGAAGGCAGCGGGTGAAAGAAAAAGGAAGAGGGCGCAGAGGCTTCGTGCAAAGCGGAAAAGGCAGCGTTCTTTGGGCGACGTGCAAAGAAAAAGGGAGCAGCGAAAGCAGCGAACTGCCGACCTTGTGTGTGGATTTCTGTGCAGTCCTTTTGTGTTTAAGAGAGATATTTATGTGAGAGGTTTGAGAGATTGTGTGAGGGTTTAGATTGAGTGATTGTAAACTCTAGTTGTATTCTCTCCTCTCTAATAGTAGATCTCCCCCTCCTTACCCGTGGACGTAGGCAGTTTGTCGAACCACGTAAAATTGGTTGTTTGAGTTTGTGGCCATTATAATAGTTTTAGGATCCCTCGACAGGTCAGTCCTAGAACTGATGAGAGGAAGAGCCGATATCTCACTTTGTTGAGATATCCGCTTCAGATTCTTGTTTCCTTGGTGAGACGGGAATTCTTATTAGGATCTTTCTCTCTTATTGTGCACCAGAAACTCTGCCGAAATTTCCGCTGCGCACAACATATACATCTAACAGGAGCCTTAGGCTTGTTAAAACTTAACGTGTAAATGTAAAAAGAACAAACAACGGAGGTTCCCAAAACCTTGATGGGAGACACTACCTTTAAGCATTTTTTTAAAGGGAAAAATGCTTTCCAGCCCCCAAAACCTAAGAAAACATGCTCCCCCCAAGACTTTATCAACGGGTGTTTTGTCCCCAAAAATAAAGATTTTGTTCTCTAAGCCCCCAAAACACAAAACCCAAGATATTAAAATATGTAAAGACCATAATACCCTTCTCTCTCTTTTTTTTATCATGATGTACTGAGATGATAGTTAAAATAATTGATGGAGATTATTTTATTATTTTTGTTATTAATGCGGGGAACTAACTATTTGTATTGGGAGATTGTTAAAGTTACGGGTTAATTGTTAATGTTACGAGTTAATTGTTAAGGTTATGAATCCCTTCTCTCTCTCTCTCTCTCTCTCTCTCTCTCTCTCTCTCTCTCTCTCTCTCTCTCTCTCTCTCTCTCTCTCTCTCTCTCTCTCTCTCTCTCTCTCTTCTCTGTCTGTCTTTATCATGATGTTACTGTGATTATGTTAAAACGATTGAAGAGGATTGTTATTTTATTATTTTCATTTTTTATTATTTTCATTGTTGATGAGGAAACTAATTGTTTTTGTTTGTATTGGGAGATTGTTAAGATTACGGGCTTAATTGTTAAGGTTACGGGTTTAATTGTTAAGGTTATGGGTTTAATTATTAAGGTTACGGATTTGTTGTTAAGGTTACGAATTTGTTGTTAAGGTTACGAGTCAGTTGTTAAGGTTACGGGTCGATTGTTAAGGTTATGGGTTTAATTGTTTAGGTTACGGATTTAATTGTTAAGGTTACGGGTTTGTTGTTAAGGTTACGGGTCGGTTGTTAAGATTACGGGTTGGTTGTGAAGGTTACGGGTTGGTTGTTAAGGTTACTGGTTTGTTGTGTAGGTTAACTTCATAATCAAAGTGTAACATTCACAACAACCGCATATCATTAACAACCAACCCGTAACCTTAACAACCAACCTGTAACCTCCACAATCAACCATTATCCTTAACAACGAATATTCTAAAAAAAATATTGGGGGGGGGGGGGAGTAGTGTCATCAAGCAGCATCACCCCCAAAATCACAAACATTTAATTCCCTAGAATTAATTTTCTTTCTTTATTTAGTGATACACTCGTTCAAATTTCGCAGCAGGGTTATAGAAGTTATTCTGGAAGATAAAAATTTCAAGGAGAAGAAACAGAATAAATTGCTCCATCTCCTAAACGTATTACCAGAGCTTTTTTTTTTAATAACTTGAACTGCACGTACTAAATTGTAACATATTTTCTTGTTTTTGCAATATAACAACCGCGGGTAATATTAGCCTAAGTGCTTCATCAAACCTAAATATACATCTAACAGGAGCCTTAGGCTTGGTAAAACCTAACGTGTAAATGTAAAAAGAACAAACGGAGGTTCCCAAAACCTTGATGGGAGACACTACTTTAAGTATTTTTTTTTTTAAATGGGTTAGTTGTGGATAGATCCCGTGTACAGTTTGAATCAATTACTACCCCTCTAGTTTTGTTTTGTTTTTGCAGATAGAATTAAGCATGAGTGAAATTCCTTGGTTTCTCTTAACCTTAAGGGATCTATTTGTCAAGAACAAAACAAATTCTCTTTCTCTGAGGGTAAAAGAGCAAAACTAATTCACTTAGGGGGGCCTATCTTCAAAAATAACACTAGAAGGGTTAGTGGTAAGTTCAAAACTGCAATTGTACAAGGGGGACTATCCACAATTAAGCCTTTAAAAGTTCAGGAGAATCATTTGTAGCTTATACAACTTTGTTTCTTGACGATAAAAATAAGGTGAGAAGCCCTATTCATAGTATATTATATATATAGAAAAAGACTCAAAACTGAGTTTGTCTAGAGGTTAAAGTATGATATTATAAATTTAACTACGTCTGTGTATAAGGAGTGGTCCTTGACATCACCCATCTCAGTGAAAATAGCCAGTTTGTAGTTCGCATATTCCAGTCCTTAGGAAAAACTTAGATGAGCACAAAACCACAAAAAACATCTAAGTTTGTCCAGAGTTATATATATCTTCTCTGATACTGTAGCTACATGATAATCACATTTTATTATAGTTTTATACCCTCATTATCTATTTTATATTAATAAATATACTACTAATAATTATTTTTATCTTTAATTACAGGTGAATGAAGAATAAATCTCAAAACTCTCATCTCTCAACAAAAAAAGCCCTTGATTTATTCAAGAAATGAAGCCCATGGAAGCAAACAATTTCTTTCAATATTCAATGAAGTGTTGAAGCCCAAATGAAGAAAAAATGCCAAAGCCCAAAAGAAACCTATTAGAAAATCAATTTCCAAAGTATCCAAAAGCCCAGAATCAAGCCGAGTAGCCTGTAGAAGCCGGAGAAAATCAAAAATCCAATATGAAAAGAAATCATATTCAAAATGGTTGGCCACAAAGAAACGACGATATTTCCTAATCCGGAAGGCATAATTTAACATATAATATATGAAAATCGCCTATCTCGACGAAACGAAGCTATCCGTGTAATCAGAATTTGGATATAGTGGGTATCGATGTCGGCATCAATGTCGGCATCGATGCTGGCATCGATACCAGCATCGATGCCTACATCGATGCCAGTTTACTGTAGCGTGAGTCAATGGCTGATTTTGGTTTTCTTGGGGCTCAAGTTTGATCCAATGGCTCTCATTTACTGATGTTTACTATAAATAATGGTAGAGAGTAAGGGGTTAGAGGTGTGAAAATTTTTGTAACTCTTTTTGAAGAGGAGGGCTACTCTTAATTGAGAAGGCCTTCCAAATTTGTAACTTTTTGTTACATTTAATAAAATAATGCCTTTGGCCAGCTTTCTATAGTCAACTGAACGGATAGCTCCCGTCCGCATTCGGGTGTGTCGATATACTCCTTCGAATTCATCACAAATTTCCCGAACGGTCGGAGAATGACTTCTTTCTGATTCATTAGAATTGGGAGTGGCAGCTTTCCCTCTGCCAATCACATTAATGGTGACTTGAGGATATTCAGCTTTAGAACTCTTCTTCTTCTGATGACGTTGTCGCTTGGTAGGTCTTACGATGTCAGACAGTCTATCGAATACAGACCTACGAGGCTCAGGTGTACAACAGTGGCATTCGGAAAGGACTGTTGAAATAAGCCACTCACAATGACATGAATGAGCTGCTCGTTGCGTTGGTTTTTTCCCTAGAGAGTAATTCTCGCAGATCAGGGATTTGAGAGCAATTCTTCGTCGGAGATAAGACCCTCTGTCTTTGAGGAGGCGAGACTTGTTCCTGTCGGACATGAATCTTAAGCCCGTGTTGACTCCTTTGTACTTGGCGGACCACATCGCGTTCTGAAACGCAAGGGTCGCGTTGTGATTTATAAACACCAGGCTTTGGCCTGCGTTTAATTGATGAAACAGACCCCTTGGGATCATGTTTTGTTTGGACGCACTCATGGGGCGCGTTTTTATCCTTAGCAGTGTTGTGTTTTGGATGTACAACGCACCGTTGAGGGTCGCGTTTAAGCTGTATCACTCGAGTCTCGTAGTTAGGCTCATTGCCGTGAAGCATGCGTTCTGGAGTAGGAACGCAATTTTTGTGCGGGGCTTCGAGAACACGATCCTCGCGTTGAACCAAGGATCGATTTTCTCGAAGATGCGCTCGTCGGATGGATCTTCTCCGTCTTCGAGCGGCATTCTTTTTGGCTTGTTTCAAAGCCTTAACAGTAGCGTCGTCGGCGTTAGTTGGGTGTTCTTCCGCTATAGGTCCCTTACCACCTATTGTACACCGTGTCGATACGGGTGTAGAGTCTTCAACCAGCAGAGCTAGTTTAAGTTCCTGGCCGAAGGAGAGGGCTTTCTTCGGCTTCTCAACAACAGGTTGGATCTCTTTGGAGGCTTTTTGGATGTTGTGTCTGGCCTTGGGGCTAAGCGATCCAGAGGAAAGAGCTTCCTCGTACTTGGCTTGATCAAACTCTACAACGAGAGTTTCAACGGTCATTCCAGCGAGATGAATATCGGATTGCGCCACCACTTCTTCATCAGAGAAGCTAGTCCCCAGTGGAGTCACCATCTTTTGTTTGTGGAAAATTTTGTAGTAAGAAAATGATGAAAGAATTGCGTTTGATTTTATTCTCTCTAACTGCTTAGAAAAAGAATGTTTACAAATCTCTCAACTCTCGATTACAATTGGATTTCCTGATTACAAAAGAGAAGAGAATGATCTGGATTCTCCCCTTTGTTTAATTCTGGGTTCTTCACGGTGGCGATGGAGTGCTTCCTTCGAATGCTTGCGTCGAACTTGCTCTCTGTTGACCATCCGAAAATCTCAATTCGCTGGAACGAATGACTTGTCTGGTTGATAACTCTTGACGAGTCTTGTGATTCAGAATAAGTAACAAACTCTAATAAGAAAAGAGTTGTTTGAACCGAAAATAATTCGGTTAATAAGCTAAGTATCGAATGTCTGGAACTCTTCAATTTGTTGAAGATCGTTGCCTCTAGATTCTCTTCTCCAAATCCGATCCCTGGATCTCTATCTCCGAATCCCCGAACTCTGTTGAGTTTGTTGATATTTATAAGGAGATTAGGGGTGTAACTGCCCCCATAATCCGCGCCCAAATGAGGGTTTAGTCGCCTCATTAATTGGTTGTAACAACCCACGTAAACCACTCCTCAGATCGTGGGTGAGAAACGGTTTCCAAAACTGTATAGATCATGTTTGAATAAGTCAGAACCATGACTTGCATTCTGGCTTGAACGTAGTATTTGGGAGTGCGTTCCACAGTGATTTGGAGCTGTGTTTGCAGTGGATGGAGCTGTGTTCTGCAGCGGTTGGAGCTGTGTTCTGCAGCGGCTAGAGCTGCGTTGTGCAGCGGCTGGAGCTGCGTTCTGCACTGTGTTCTGCAGCGGCTAGAGCTGCGTTGTGCAGCGGCTGGAGCTGCGTTCTGCAGCGGCTGGAGTTGCGTTCCGCAGCGATTTGAACTGCGTTGTGTAGCGGTTGGAGCTACGTTCTGCAGCGACTGGAGCTGCGTTGTACAGCGATTTGAACTGCGTTGTGCAGCGATTGGAGCTGCGATGTGCAGCGGCTGGAGCTGCGTTGTGCAGCGATTTGAGAACTGCGTTGTGCAGCGATTGGAGCTGCGATGTGCAGCGGCTGGAGCTGCGTTGTGCAGCGATTTGAACTGCGTTCTGTAGCAGTTGGAGCTGCGTTCTGCCTTTATCTTTATATATGGATGACACCAATGATCATTCGAGAAGGCCCTATTCATACCATTTGTGACAATTGAGGCATCTCAATAACGCTCTATCAACTGTGGGTCACGATCTCCACTAAGACCTCTTTGTATGGCTTTAACCATGCACTTCTCAGCATGTCGAATATTTGCCCACAGTTCTCTAGATCTTCCTGCTTTTCTAAAATCATTACACTGCTCATCAGCGCCTCTAATAGTTGCTAATATAATATTAGTCATGTTGTTGTCGCAGCCATCAAGATCAATCATCTCAAATATGGGGTTGTGTTGATAGCTGAGGATGTAATGATTGCGTTGCTTTGACTTTTGGAGCGCAGCCACTTGTATTTTGACCGTAGGGGTGAACTCTTCCTCTTGATGTGAAGAAATCATTGACTTATAATTTTTCTTAATCCATAGGGAAATCCTTTGATTGCAGCTTTCCTTTGGTAACAAGAAAGTCATCTGATTGTAACTTTCATTGTTGGAGCTTGATGGGGATCAGCTATCCGTTGTGTTTTTTAGACAGCCTACAATGAACTCGCACATGAATATGAAAAATTATTGCATAACCATAATAAATTGAAGCATAATTTTAAAGATCTAAAAAGCAAGCATGTTTAATTAAAATCCAATCATGAGTCCCTTGTATCTAAGTTTGATTTCATTACAAATGAAAATGTTAATCTTAAAGCATGTAATGAAAAATTAAGATTGGATATTGCAAGTTTGACTCATGATAAGAATAATACCATGTTATAAGTAGAAGCTAATAAAAATAAATTAGATACTCTTGTTTGCTCTACTTCTTGTGACAATGCACATATTTTAAATGATTAGTTGAATCAAATAAAGAAATGCATATCATCCTTAGATTCAGCATTAAATACATGCATTGCCAACAATAAAAAGCTTATGGACGTGTGTGCAAAGTCCCACAAAAATATTTCTAAGAAACCTATTCACTATGCACACATGTATAACAAAAGTTACAATTATTCTATTTGCGGCCGAAAAGACCATATTGCTAAGTTTTATTATGATGCACAAAAACCTACCATGCCTAAATATATTGATCCTTGTGCATCTCATCAAGCCACTTCATCTCATATACATGCACATACACATATTGCACATCATAAACATGCTCATGCAAGTGTGAGTTTTGTGGACGTTTTGGTCATTTGACCAAGTTTTGTTTTGACTTGACGAAGGTTTCCCATTTGCAAAACAATCTTAAAGAAAAATCTATTTTTGCAAATGATTTTCATGCACAACCAATTGGTCAACACAAATCATTTCAACCTTTTCATTTTACTTATTGCAATCGAAAAGGATATTTATATGAGTATTGTTTTGACCGTGTCCGTGCACCATATACGCCCAAATGGGTTCATAACCCAAGGGCCTTAAGCTTTAATGATAGAGGTCATGTCCCTAGTCTCTTTGGTACCAAGAGTAATTGGGCACCAAAACATGTTTAATCTTTAAGAACGAATTCTTTAACATTTTAGTTTTTCACGTTCTTAAAGATATTTTCTATTTAAAGTTTTATAAACAAAATTGAAAACAATTCTATACTTGGTATTTGATTTGAAAAGTTATCATTCATATTTTTTTCATGATTTTCTTTCATATATTTTCATGTTTTCATCCCTATGAATTGATACGGTTTTTATCAAGATGATTTTTTTTCTTTTGCTAAAACATCATTTTTTTGTTATTATACCTTGTTTTCAAATTTTTTTAGATTGAACTATGTGTTTATGTTTATAGGATCATTTTAAATCACTCTTATGATGACATTTATGTGTTTGAGCTTCCGGATCATCTAGTTGTGGTTTATAATATATTTTTTATGTGGTTTGATCAAGTTCTACAAAGAAGATTTCTTCTATTGATCAAACACTTTTTTTAGATATATATACTTTGTTTTGTATTTGCATATGAGAGGTTATATGTTTGAGCAACCCCCCAGGAGGTTTACCGGATGCTAAAAGCCTTATTTGGGTTGAAACTTATTTCAAGAGCTTGTTATGCTCACCTCTTTTGCTTTTGTCAAAAATTATACAATATATACACTTTGAATTTCTTTTAGTATCATTTGAGGCTTTTATTTGAACCTTCATGAGGTTCATGATTTCATTTTTTTTTATTTCATGATCTACTTTTGTTTATATCCAAATAATGTTTTATGATTGGATATTGAGGCACCTTTTATATGTCTATTTTTGCTCTCAATCAATCATGTTTTATGGTGGATAATTTGTAAATTTTTTTAAATCATTTAACGTTTGATTTTCTTTTACTTTTTGAAATCTTTTAGGTTTTATGTTTTAGACTCTTGTGGCACCTTATCTTCATGATACATGCATATATGTTCACTTGGTCTTCTTTAATGTAAGTTGTGTTTAGGATATTCTATACTTACTCATATTTGTTTGCCATGTTCATAATTGCACATTTTCCATATGGCATTTTGATAGGGGGAGCAATCCCTTTTTTTTTGTTTATACTCACTCGTGCCTATTGATAGGGGGAGCTTTTGCTCTCTTATTCTTTTGTTTTCCCCATTTTGATGATGCCAAAGGGGGAGAAACAAGTGGATTGTGAGTATATTTTAAGAGTATTGTGTTTTATTATATTTCTTATATACTCTTTGTGTAGATTGTTTGTCATCATTAAAAAAGGGAGATTGTTAGGTCTCATGTTATGAGCCTAGATCTTCTAATCTTATTTTGATGATTACAAATAATTCCTAATATTGTTTGTCTAGTGTTTATATTTTTTTATTAGGTATTCTAGATAAACAATATATTGTAGGATGGATAGAATTACGCCACAACGATCATATCAAATGAAGGTTGGCGGATATTGTGGAGTGAAGCCTATGTATACTAGTCAAGATCCAAGTTTAATCTTCTTCCATGTTTACCAAGACAAGCTACAATGAAGATCTATCAATCTTGGGTAAATTAAGTTTACGGTTTATATAATGTGTGTTAATTCTATAAGCTCAAATATACACACACACACACACATTACATTTATGAATTTTCATGAAAATAGGTGTTTTTATGCAAAATATAGTCAAATATGTTTTGAACTATACAAACGATGTTAACATCTTTTATTATGTCCATAAAACGATTACACAAATTTTTAGAACTTGATTTGAGCTAAAATGGCAAAAACAACATATTTAAAAAAACATGTATTTTAGCATTTTTGAATGTTTCTGTTATTTCACAAATTGTAAGAGAAAATTGAAAAATTGCTTTTCCAACATGTTCATAATCATGTTTATAAACTTTTCTCAAAGTTTTATATTTTTGGAATTTATTTACTATTTTAAAAGGACTTTAAAATTCGTTTTTAAAAATCTTTTCAGACTGATAACCTGTTATCAGTCGACTGCTGATGACATCAGTTGACTGACGAAAGTGCCTGCAATCATCAAATAGTTTTTTTTTGTTTTGGTCACTGATGATCCATCAGTCGACTAATAAAGATCGCCAGTCGACTGATGAGCTGGAAACTGAATACAACGGTCAGCTCATCAGTCGACTGATGCATCCCGTCAGTCGACTGACCAGCTCCAACGGCTATATTTCCAGCCTTTGTTATTTTTATCGTTTTTGTTTGTTTTGCTAGGGTTTGTGCCTTTGTTTCTTCATCCTATATATGCCCTATACCATTTCACTTCTGAACAAAAAAAAAGAGAAGTTTTAAAATAAGTTTAAAAAGAGTTTTAGTTTGTTTTAAGTGTTTGTTTACAAAATTAGTTTTGTGAAGATTGATTTACAAGAAGAGGAGATCAATTTCAGTTTGGATTTTCAATCTTTCTATCCCTCTCTCTTGTGATTAGAGAAGTGTTTCTAAACTCATATCTCTAGCTTGTTTATGCTTTAATTGTTATATTCATATTTGCTAGATTAATTGAGTTTATATTTGATTTTTCATTGTTTGCACACACAACCATTGAGCTTAACTATTTTCACATATTGTATATTTGGGGTTGTGGTGAGTCATTGTTTGCACACACAACCATTGAGCTTAACTATTTTCACATATTGTATATTTGGGGTTGTGGTGAGTGTAACCTTGAGAGTGAGCTTACACTTAGTTCTCATCTTTTATTCAAGAACAAACATTGTATTTGTGCCTTCATCGTGAGATACACTTTGTAATACACTTGTACACCGAGAAGAGTGTGTGGTGAGAGACGGGATCGTCCCAAGAGGAGTGGGGTAGGTGGTAATGTCTAGAGGTAGGTTGTAATTCCTAACACTTGAGGGAGACACGGACTAGAGACCAACACTTAGAGGGTGTAAAATGTGATTGCAAGAGTATGAGATTGTAGAGTTTTCGGTAAGCTAGAAAATCGAATGTGTAGAGAAGTTCTGGCTTTCAAACCGGGTGTGTTGATAGTGGAGTTCTCCCCAGGAGTGAGGAACGGAGACGTAGGACGGAAGGTCCGAACTTCGTGATCATATCATTGTGTTTGGATTGCTCTTTGTGTCCACTATTTGTTTATATTGTTTCTTGTTTAATTTCTCTTGTATTTATATTCTTGCTCATATTGTATTGTATATCTATCTTGTAAGAATATTTTGTTAATTAATTTTAATTGATATTAATATCTAATAAGATTAGCAATAACCTTATTCACCCGTCCCCCCCCCCCTCCTCTAGGGTACTTTCACTTCATGGATGGATTCTCAGGATACAACCAAATCAATATGTATCCTGACGATGAGAAGCATACTTCTTTCCGAACACCTTGAGGGATATACTGTTACACAGTAATGCCCTTCGGGTTAAAAAATACTGGCGCTACATATCAATGTGCCATGACCACTATTTTTCGAGAACATTTAAGGAAGACCGTGGAATGTTATGTTGATGACCTAGTTGTCAAAAGTCGTGATAAGGGAGATCATTTACATGACTTGAAAACGATGTTCGATCTCATTAGGACGCATCAATTAAAGATGAACCCGACCAAATCATTCTTTGGAATTGCCAGCGGTAAATTCCTTGGGTTTGTAGTCATAGCTAACGGAATTCGTCTTGACCTAGATAAATTCAAAGCTATCCAAGAGCTTCCACCTCCTAAAAACCTTAAGGAACTTTGTGGTCTATGAGGACGTTTGGTGTACATCAGTAGGTTCATCTCCAACCTATTAGGCAAGTGTCGACCATTCTCAAAACTTATGAAGAAAGAGGTATGCTGTGTGTGGGATAAAGCTTGCCAGAAAGCATTCGAAGATATTAAATCATATATCTCTAATCCACCGGTGTTAGTTGCACCAAAATTAGGAAGGTCATTTCTTATATACATTCGAGCTACAGAGCATACCTTAGCAGGACTTTTGGAATAATACGATGATAATCACCATGAGGAAGCCGTTTATTATCTTAATAGGACTTTATCAGGAACTAAACATCATTATACTCCCATTGAGAAAAAATACTTGGCCTTAGTCTTCACAGTCCAAAAGATATGACATTACCTGGTACGACAAACAATATATGTCATCTCTTAGGTCAATCTCATACGGGTATTCATGACGTAGCCCGGTGCACTGAACTGACGACTTACAAAATGAGCATTGTTACTGTCCCAATATGATATTCACTTCAAACCTCAAAAGACAGTGAAGGGTCAGGCTATTTGCGATCATATGACCAACTATCCATTAGATGGGAAAGTAAACTTATACCAGGATATGTCTGACGAGACATATGAAGTCAATATGGTGTCGAAAGAACAAGTATAGTAATTATACTTTGATGGTGCAGTAAGAACAAGCCCTAGCTGCCCCGTTGTTGCTGGGGTAGGAGTAGTCTTGATTTCCCCTCAAAATTATATGCTATAACGAGCAGTCTCTCTAACAGAACCATGTTCCAATAATGTGGTCAAATACAATACTTTGTTGATCGGCCTCGACATAGCCAAATAGCTAGGGGTAGAGCACCTAGAGGCTGTTTTCGTCGAAAGTTGCCTTCATCATTGATTTCATTAAAACTTTAGTCGTTACAAATGAATTCAAATAACGAAAATAAAAATTACAACTTTCTTGAAAATAAACACAAGATCCGTTTATCGTCTCTTGCTTGCGTGGGTCTTTGGCCTGTGACGGGGACGTCGATATCCGTGGACTACCTGGCACTCAGATCTGTTCCAGAAAAATCGGACAGAGCTTCGTCGATCCGCGAGGAGATCTAGAAGCCTGAAGCGCCTATCTCGGCTAAAACAAGATATTTGCTCTTCTTAGGATTACCGGCGAAGGGTAATACTAAGGAACGGACACGGGTGATGAAGAATCTGATGAAGATCTCTCCTCTGTTGAAGCGCCCGACCACTCTTCACTGCAGCAAGGCTTCGCCAACTCTCCAAAAATCCAGATTCTCCAAAAATGAGGCCTTAGGTTGCTATTTATAGGCAATGGGGGCACCTAGGGTGCCTAGACACCCCTGGGGTGTCTAGGAAAAGCCTAGACACCCCTGGGGTGTCTCAGAAAATCCTCGGAATTTCCAAGACACCCCTGGGGTGTCTCGGCTCGAAAATTTCTGAGACACCCCTGGGGGTGTTTTGGAATTCCTGAGACGTCCGTTGAGGTGCATTCGATTGTTTTCACCGTAAATTCTTTGTCCGAACTCGAATTTGAGTGATTCCAAGTGCGTTGGAAGCTTGACGGAGAGTTCGATCCGCTCCGGTGGTTGGATTATCTGTAGAATGAACGAGACATGAAGGGCGTTGTTCTTTTTGCAACATCACGGGGCTCTCGATTAGCCCGTTCCTTTGTTATCCCGAAATCCTATCAGCTCACGTAGTTCGTCGATTCACTTCAATCGTTCATCGACGTCAATCGAACTCCTGTGGATCGGATAGTGACGTTCATCGTTGCTTTTTAACACTGAACCATTCGTGGAGACCTATAGGCAATTTTCGATGCCTACAGATGCCCCCTCCAAAGCGTTCCGGACTCATTTCTTTTATAGAAGAGGCTGGAATACTTTGGATGTGATTGGTCTAGCCTTCAGTCGGCGTAAAGGACCTGCAGTTAGCTTCAACTCTTGCTCCTTCGATTTTCGGTCTATTCGATGCTTTGACGAATAGCCGAAGTTCTTTCGGCGCTGCGTTTATCGCTTGGCCGTCGTCGGAGTCTCGAGTCTACAGCTGCTGAATGGAGTTTGGCTTGTGTCATTGAGTTGACTTTGAACTCCCTCCGTCACATTGTGTTGACTTAGGGTTTCGGATCACAGTATGTTGACTCTGGTTGCAACGCGTTGACTGGCGTTGACCTAGGGTTACGCGTTGACCGGCGTCGACCCTAGGGTTTCGAATCGTCAAACGTTGACTTTAGTCGCAACGCGTTGACTGGCGTTGACCTAGGGTTACGCGTTGACCGGCGTTGACCTTAGGGTTTCGAACCGTCAAACGTTGACTTTGGTCGCAACGCGTTGACTGGCGTTGACCTAGGGTTACGCGTTGACCAGTGTTGACCCTAGGGTTTCGAATCGTCAAAACGTTGACTCTGGTCGCAACGCGTTGACTGGCGTTGACCTTAGGGTACGCGTTGACCGGTGTTGACCCTAGAGGTTTTCGAATCGTCTAAACGTTAACTTTGGTTGCAACGCGTTGACTAGGCTGTTGACCCTAGAGGGTTAACGCGTTGATGCCGGCGTTGACCCTAGGGTTTTGATGCGTCAAAAGTGACTTTGTCCACACGCGTTGACTGGCCGTTGACCTAGGTTACGCGTTGATGCGGGTTGACCCTGAGGGTTTTTGGATCGTCAAACTTGACTTTGTGTGCAACGCGTTGACTGACGTTGACCTAGGTTACGCGTTGACCCGGCGTTGACTCCTAGGGTTTCGAAACTTGTCAAACGTTGACTTCTGTGGCATTTTGTCGAAACGTTCAAACACTCGGACGAAAAATGGACGAAAGCGGGTGCTAAAAGGGCATAATATATATGGCGTACGGGAAAAATCGAGACCCGAGACACCCCGTGGGTGTTCGACCCTGGCCGAACACCCCTTGGGTGTCTCGGGTGTCTCGGGTTCATAGTGGCCTCAAGAAGACAACAAACGACACAGGCACACACACCACGGTTTTTTTTTTCTTTTTTTTTTGTTTCCTTATTTGGTTTCCCGCCTCTTTCCAATTCATAAAAGATTCCGTCTCCTACTCTACAAGCTCTTTCTTCCACTATCCTTTCATTTAGGTCAAGAGCCGGCCCAGGACCTTCCACGCATTGTTTCTCTCTTTCAAGGAGTCAAAACCCATTAAAAATTTTCAGATTTTTGTTCCCCTCTTGGCCGAAATTGATCTCTCCTCCAAGCTAGGGTTTCATCATCTTCAAGCTCAAGAAAAGCCTCTTGATTTGGTAAGTTCCCCTTCAAAACTCTCCTCTTTTCAAGAAAGATCATAGCTTTATGTTCTCATGAGTTAGAGGATAGGTTCTTTGATGATGGGTTGTGTATGCACAAGAATTTGGGGGGTTTTATGCAAAGTTACAATAGGGCCGAAATTTGTAGGGGCTTTTATGTAAAAAGGGGGCTGAAATTTGTAGGGGCTTTTATGCAAAAATGGGACTGAAATTTTGTGGCTTGGACTGCATGTCCATTTCGTCGAAAATTTGAGGGGTGCTTTATGCAAGAAAACCAATGTTGTTTGAGGGGTTTATTTGCAAAAGGGCTGAAATTTAGGGCTGAAATTCCAAAAGTTTAGACCACAACCCAATAATCAAAGTTTTGATAAGGGCATGTGGACGTAAAATTGAAATTTGTGAAGGGGTTTATTTGCAAATTTGGCTTCATTTTACAAAAGGGTTTATTTGTAAAATTAACCAAAATTGTGGGGTATCGGGGGGTGCTATATGATCAGATATGATGACCATGACCCAACCCGAGCGTGTCCTTGACCCGAATTTGGCCTTGAACACGAAGGGTATTTTGGGTATTTCACCAAAATTCACCGCGAAAAATGACAATCATTGTTTCGCATGCACGAAATTTGTAGGTTTAACTAGACTTCAATTATGAAATCCTATTTATACATAGGATTTTAATTAAAGTTCTTAATTTCCCTTTTAAAATTCGTGTATTCATATTTTAGATTGTGTCTGACTTGCTGCTTTTCGTTACAGATTTTCAATGTCTCCCCGCCGATCTTGACCTCGTAGGAGTCGTTCTCATTCGCAGCACAGCGAGGAAGAGGTTCCCGCGACATCTTTTCCAGCGGCCTCTTTCTTTGGGGGTGAGAATTTACATTTTCCGTATCCCTGATTGACCTCTTCGCGGGTCATGAAGGAAGAACCGACACCCTCCTTCGCGGGGGTTAAGGTTTCAGACTTGTTTTGCTTGGCCAATTCAAGTCTTCTGGTATATTGGGGAGATTTTGTGTCGTCCTACACCTTATAGGTCGGTGTATGTTACCACGTTATTTACGTGATGATGCATACCGTTCTTCCGGTGTAGGACACTCAAAATCGTCTCTCCAATTATTCCGTGAATGAGCTTATCATTCTTCTTACGAGATGGATTTTCTGACTCCACCCTTGTGCTTTATTGCAGTAGAGTTTCCTGCGGGGAGCCTTCCTCCTCATGCCAATACTGGTTGTAGCCGGGAGGTCTTCTCTTCAGCTTCTCTCAGGCAGGCCATTAGTCCACTCCCTCGGTTTGACAGAGATCGCTCAGACGAATCTTGTCATTTGATACGGGAAGGAGGGCGTCATTGTTTGCGCCAGCTTATCACGGATGCCACCTTTACTGCGGATTCTTCCTCTACTCAGGCTTTAAAGAAGCCGAGTTTCCTGTTCGGAGATCACGTCGAGGATCCTGCTACGCTGACCCTTACCGAGGAACACTGGCTGACTCTCGACGAAGGGGCTGTCTTGTACATTCCCTCCATTCCGCGTCAATATTCTTTCAGTCACTTGAAGGGACAGGCCGTGGAGCGACAGATGTCTTGGCACCTTACTGATGATGCTGAGCGAGTTCAGTGTGGATATGCCACTCATCACAAGACTCCTGGTTCTAACGGGTATCATGATGTTCGTGGTCTTCGACCAGGGATTATGGGCCTTAACACTGCACCCCCAGGCGAGGTGTCAGCAGCTGCTCCTACTGTGAGTAACCATCTGGCTCTTCTTGGGAGAAGGTTACCTCCATCGGATTATAGATGCTATGGTTGGGCTTCCTCACTAGCCAAGGGGTGGTGGGCACGCATGACCAGTTTCGTCTTGGCGCGCTGGGAGAGGGATTTGAAGAGCAGTGGGTTGTATGCACCTATACAAGCCACCATGTACGGAATCCCGGTCAGCTGCCGCCATTTCTTGGCATTGCTAGAGACCTATATGCGTGACAGTAACACCTTCCTGACCAGCGGTGGCGAGTTAGGGTTGGCCTTGCATGAGATGCATCAGGTTTCTGGTCTTCCGATGGGGGATTGTCCATATCAGGAGTATTTTCCCTCGAACCAGCAGTTGGAGTGTATGAAGAAAGATACTCCCGATATGTATGACACTCTCTGGGATCTTACTTGTCACTATTATACCTCCTTGGTCCAGACTTCTGCTCTAGCAAAAAGGAAGAGGCAGATCAGCTTGAAGCAGTTTGCTAGCTATTTGTTCTAGAATTTGGAGGGTAATTCCAGCGAGCCCATTCGTGAATTAGACGTGTTGACCTCTACCGCCGTTAATGAGTTGTTGGAGAAGGCTGAGGCTCGTTCTTACACCATTGCCAGTGCTGAGGGAGCTTTTCCTGCGGGAAACAAGTTTCGTTCTTTTCTCTGCCGTGCACAGAAGTCCATTGGGCCCCGGACATTACTAGCAGGCTACCTTACCCTTTGGTTGAAGAAATGTGTTGTCCCGTACCAGCCTTCAGACGCTCTAC
>NC_033797.1:104858495-104920591 GCF_001876935.1 Asparagus officinalis
AGGTCGGCCACCTCAGGGTGGCTCGGCTCATGCCGAGCCACCCTGGGGTGGCTCGGCCACCGAGCCACCCTGGGGTGGCTCGGCTTGGGCCGAGCCACCCCGGGTTGGCTCGGTTTAGGCCGAGTCCCCGGGTGTGTTCCGTTTCGCCGTTTTCCGGTGTTTTCCGTCTTTCAGTTCTTCGTTTGATTCGTCCGGACTTTGATTTGATAGCCCGGGTCTTTATTTGGCAGTATTTCCGCCTCGGTGTTTGAGTACAAATCTATTTTGTCGTTGGACGACTCGTTGACTTTCCGAACTGTTGGATTGGTTCCACAGGCGAACATATGCCGTTGTTTGTGTGCTTTATCGCCTCGTCGCTCAAACATCCGTTGATTTGTCGAACCATCATGCTGAACCATGCTAAGGGACCTATAGGTAATTTTATACGCCTACACATAGTTTCTGACCAGTCGACTCATGACTGTCATGAGTCGACCCATATGACATGAGTCGACTCATATATACACCTAAGTCGACTCATCGATGGTTTCCTGGTTCGTTTGGGTTTCTGTTTACTTGAATTCCTGTGGGGTTTGGGCTTGGTTATTTACCACTTTGCCATCCATGTTATTACACCTATATAAGAGATTGTTTTAGGGTTTCTAATAAATCAGATGTAAAAAGAGAGGTTCTAATAAAGGAGATAAGAGTTTAGAGAGAATTGAGAGTTTGTTCTTGATTCTAGTGAGATTGTGAGAGAGGGATTGTAATCTTTTTCATACTCATAATCTAGAGAGGGTATTTTCCTTTGCCACATACTTGAATTATTCTTGTGTTTCTATCATCCTCTTCTCAACCTACCTTTGATAATTTTGCGATCGAAGGTGCTCGCAGCCCTAGCATCACCCGCCGCCCAACATCGTCTGCCGCTGCCTCAGCACAGACCCAACGCTAACTTAGTGCCGCCCAAGCACCATTGTCGTCCCTGCACCGCCCTAATGACGATCTCCCTCAAAATCCCACTCCAATTTCTCTGGTAAATTAAACTAACGGGGGGGGGGGGGGGGGGAGAGAGAGTTGAGAGTTGTTCATGGATCGATCTATGAAAAAAGGAGGTTCTTTGATCTTGATTGGACTTTTCCTCACAGGTACTATAGATTTCCAACAATTTCCTTTTGCATTTTCGATGAATTTTTGTTGACTTGATTTGGTCACTGACACTGCAATTGCTTTTTCTTTAACATTTTGGTTCTACTAGTTTCGTTGTATTAACGTGGAAAGTTATCAACTTTATGTTCACAGGTATCATATTATAGATTCTTCTGGAATTTTTTACCTTAATATTGTGCAAATCTTTGTTTAGTTAAGGTTGTGTAATATTGATTTTTCTTAACGAGACTATTGCGAATCACTTTATTAAAGTTTGTGGTTTGTAGGTTGTGTTACTGGGATTCTTATGCACATATCCAATTACCGAATCACTTTATTAAAGTTTGTGGTTTGTAGGTTGTGTTACTGGGATTCTTATGCACATATCCAATTACAAAGTCATAGGCTAGAGCTGATTATTTTGATCATATATTTGATGATAATGAGGAAATTATGCTGATAATGTTATGAATATTTGAGCTTCTTGTTATTGAGGGCTATTGTAGGATTAGTTTGTGTTGGTGGTCCCAACACATTGCAGGTCTGTAGGCAAGTAGTTGGTTGTCTTTCATGGCTTGATACGGGTATGGTCTTGAACCTCCATTCCTACAGTAATTATTTGATATTTTGATTGAGATACATCAAATTTCACTGCTTAGAAGGCATATACAAATGTTATATCATCTTATTACAAGGGAGAGATGAAGTTTGGCAAATTTTGTGCTGTTATCCTTAT
This sequence comes from Asparagus officinalis, assembly GCF_001876935.1. NCBI lineage: Eukaryota > Viridiplantae > Streptophyta > Magnoliopsida > Asparagales > Asparagaceae > Asparagus > Asparagus officinalis. The sequence goes on from NC_033797.1 coordinate 104,860,360, forward strand.
AATTCAAACTATTCTCGTGTCCTTTCTTTGGCAAAATTATTACATGTCTGGCTTGGTATTGTTGCAATTAATTTTGAATTAGGAGAGGATCGGCATCCACTGATGTAGCTGGAAATAGTTCCCTCCATAATTATGGTATGTGTGTTTCCCTTCAATAATGAAGCAGCAGTCATTTCATTTGATTAATAGCTGAAATGCTTCGTGATTTCATAGTCTTTTTGTATATAGTAAAAACACACATCCTGATTAAATGCAAAGTATCCGGATATATTGCAATGCATTACTACAAATTATTTAGCTCCCCTTTCATTGGCAACAGATGGTTCCATTATAAATGCGTCTGTAGTGTCCGCCATCCCCAATTAGTTTTATTATACTAGGAGAGGATTGGCATTCCGCTGATGTAGCTTGAAATAGTTCCCCATTGTGGTACATGCGTGTTTTCTTGGTTGTGAAACTTGCATTTCAAAGCCTGGAACCTGATTTTACATTGAATTTTATTTCTGTTAAATTCTTCTTTACCTTTTCTGTTTATGTAAATTTTTATCGGAAGTCTCTTTGGGGACATCCGATAAAATAGAACTGTGATAATGAAGATGAGCTAATAAGTGAGGCGAGGAATATTGGCCCGAAGGACCCTACCTGCAGACCTCATTTAAACGGGGGCAAACTTATGTTGATTAATTCAAACTTGAATTAGCTTATACCTTCAAATTTTCACTCAATTATTCAAATTGGTTGCTCATGCAGAGATCCACAGTTACTGTGAACCCTAATTCCTAGTTTTTAAAAAGATTATTGTGATCCTACTACTATATTTATCGATGGGGGAAATTCAAATCCAGAAGTAGATTTATTTAATTGAAAAGGTCAGACGGTAGAATCCTTGAGCAAATATGCAAAGTTAGAAACTAGAACTTTCAAATGTAAGATATTATTCTAAGATCAATGTTATAAGGCAATCCTGACAGTGAGTTTTAATTGGATAAGATAAACATGCTTAAAATCCAATGCAATACAGCAGATATATCTACAGTTATTGACCAATACAACATAAAGCCTTGGATTTATTAGTATATTATCTTTAAATTAGCAAACTTATTTTGATAAATGTTTATAGTGTAGAAAGCATGATAGTGATGATACAAGTTTTCGGTTATGTGCAAAGCATGTATGCTAAACTCTTTGGACTTTATGATTCCTTCTGTAAGTTATCCCTCCTGGACTTACAGTCATTATTAAAAAGTCTAAAATGTCATGCATATGAGTTTTCGGCAGTTAACCATAAAGATTATATACTTCTGCAGGATGTCTCTTTGTATTTTCAATTGCGAAAGAGGAAGTAAGCAAGTTGGGTACGTGTTGGGAATTAAACGCTGAAATCCCTAATGCAACAGAAACGCATAATAGAGAACAATACACAAGATTTACGAGGTTCGGCAACTGCCTACGTCCTCGGGAGCCACACAGTCAATTTCTTATTTAATCTAACAAGAAATTACAAATCAAGAGCAAATCTCTAAACTGAGATTCCTCAAATGAACACTGTAGCTACAGTGTTAATACCCACAATAAAACCCCCTCTTCACTTTTCTCTGTCTTCTTAAATCTCCCTCAACCACTGTTGAAAGCTGGAGATTAAATGAGAAATCGCTGCTGCGATTTTAGGGGAACGCCGCTGCGTTTTTATCCGCCGCCAGAGAAGATGTCGGGGAGGAGAGGCAACAACCCTAGGGCATCGAAGGGGGGCCTTTTATAGGCGGGATTCGTGAGCTGGCGACAGCCTGTCGCCAGCGGATAAGCCCGACGCGAGGGTCGGAGGCCGAACGCGGGGGTCGGAGTCGCCCAACAGCCGAACGCGGGGGTCGGAGTCGCCCAACACCGAGGATCGCGTTCGCATAGCCGAGGGTCGCGTTCGCTCCAAACGAGGGTCGCGTTCGCTCCAAACGAGGGTCGCGTTCGCTGATTTCTAGCTCAACTGCTCGAGCTCGTTTGCGACTTCCATGAGCTCGTCGGAGCTCCTCCGCCGTCGGAGGTTGGTATCCACCCCCAACCTAACAGTACGGTCATTGGAATAGATCTTGGCACCACTTATTCTTGTGTTGGAGTATATAAGAATGGTCATGTTGAGATTATAGCAAATGACCAAGGAAATCGTATTACCCCATCCTGGGTTGTCATTACCGATGGTGAGAGATTGATGGGTGAGGATGCAAAGAATTAGGCAGCTACAAATGCAGAGAGAACTATTTTTGTTGTTAAAAGACTTACTGGAAGAAAGTAAGATCAATTGCTCCAATTGTGTTCTTAGTTTATATAAATGCGAGTATTAGTAGCAATATATTAAAATGTTCATATGCCTTTTATAGGTTTGATGACAAAGAGGTCCAAAAGAACATGAAGCTTGTTCCTTATAAGATTGTGAACAAGGAAGGTAAACCATACATCCAAGTTAAGATCAAGGATGGTGAAACGAAAGTTTTTAGTCCTGAGGAGATTAGTGCAAAGGTTCTCACTAAAATGAAGGAGACAACTGAGGAATTTCTTGGAAAGAAAATTAAGGATGATGTTGTGACTGTCCCAGGTAGAATAAATTATATATCTTATTCCCCTTTTCACTTAAAACATCTTCTATGACATGTTTAATTGCTAGTATTCACTACTCTAAATTTTCATCCAGTGTACTTTAATGATGCTCAAAGGCAGGCAACCAAGGATGCTGGTGTAATTGCTGGTTTGAATGCTCCAAGAATTATCAATGAACCAACAGGTACTGCCATTGCCTATGGTCTAGATAAGAAGGGAGGGGAGAAGAACATCCTTGTTTTTTACCTTGGTGGTAGCACATTTGATGTCAGCATTTTGACTGTTGATAATGGAGTTTTTGAGGTCCTGCAACAAATGGTGACACTCATCTTGGAGGTAATGTACATGTTTTTGATGTTGTCACATTTTTGCAAAATTTTCACTTCACTTCCATAGTTCAATATGTAGTTTGTACATTTCACATTCCTATTCTTCATTTAGAATTACCTAGTGTGTCACCTTATACTCATCTACATCTTCTTGCCAATGAAGTGTTAATTTTTTCATTGGATTTGAAACCTGCATTCAGTTTCTTAGCTCATTTCTTATATTTACTTTTTTGGGCAGTGCAGGTGAGGATTTTGATCAAAGAATTATGGAGTACTTCATCAAATTTATCAAGAAGAAATACGGAAAGGACATAAGTAAGGACAACCGTGCTCATGGAAAACTAAGGAGAGAATGCAAGCAATACAAGGAAGTATACTGTAAAATTTAAGGCTATGGAGATTTTCGTGCAGAAAACCTGGTCTCACTTAAATGCTCCTGAAGTTTGCCTCTTAAAGCCTGGTATCTTCTTGTTTAAATTCAAGAGCAAAGATGAAATGTGTGAAATTCTTGAAAATGGACCATGGTTTTTTGGGTCTAGGCCTTTTCTATTAAAACCTTGGTCTATTGATGATGATATTGATAAGATAAAGGATTGTATATATCCTATGTGGATCCAATTGCCAGGTTTAAGATTGAATTTGTGGAATGCAAATGCAATTAGTAAAATTGTCAGTGTTGTGGGTAGACCTATTACTACTGACAAACTTACTGCAACTAAACAAAGGTTAGCTTATGCTAGGGTCCTTGTTGAAGTGACCTTGCCTTCCTCCCTCCCTGACCAAATCTCTATACAGGGGCCAAATGGTAAACAAATATCCCAAAAGGTGATTTATGAATTGAAGCCTAGATGGTGTGAAATTTGCAACCAAGTGGGGCATGATTCCAGCTACTGTAAGAGAAAATCTAGGACTCAAAGATGGGTTCCTAAGGCTGCTGCACCAGTAAATCTGAATCAGAAGGTTGTTGCCCAGAATAGTAAGATCAACGCAGATCTAAGGTCAGCTTCTGGGGTTGATGGAAATAAATTTTCTGGAACTTCTAGTTATGATGGTCAAAATAAGGTTCCTGTTTTGGATGTTGAAAATATGGGTATCAGCAGTGACAATCTATCTCAAGAACCTAGTCAGCATCAAGAATCTGATCATGAGACAAATCTTTCAAAAGGAAAAGGTAGATTACAGGTTGATTCTGGGAATAACAATGACAATGTAGAGCTCAGGACTGTGCATGTTGTGCACGTTTCTGGTTCTAATGTGGATCATGTAAGTTCTGACATTGTAAAAAATCCTTGGTCCTTTGTTCAAGGAAATGGTTCTATAAAGACAGTTCCTCATGCAAATTCTTTCACTCTTCTGCGCAACATTGAATTTGATCCCTCTACAATAGATAGAGGAGGAATTCCCAAATGAACCTATCCTTTTGGAATATAAGAGGATTAAACAAATCCTCTAAGCAACGATTGGTTAAGCATCTTTTGTTACAATATCATCTTTCTTTTCTTGCTCTACTTAAAACTAAAGTTAAGGGTACGAAATTGTCTATTACTGCAAAGAAAATTGAGAATAACTGGCAGTGGGTATCTAATGTGGGTAATTCAGGAAAAGCTAGAATCCTGGTTATGTGGGATCCCTGTATTTTGGATGTCAAAGTTGTTAAGATTTCTGATCAGCATATATCTTGCTCAGTAAAATCTATTGATGGTAAATTTGATTGTTTCATCTCATCTATATATGGCTTCAATCATTTGGAGGCTAGACAAGATTTGTGGCTTGATCTCTGTCATCTTCATCAAATATTGGGAAATTATCCTTGGCTACTGTGTGGAGATTTTAATACAATGATTACCAATGATGAAAAGCTAGGTGGAGTTGCTTTAACTGCAGCTGATACATGTGATTTTAACTCCTTCATTGAAGACTGTCAGCTCAGTCATCTGAAAACTCTGGGTTGCTTCTATACTTGGAGTAATAAACAGGAATCGGATTCAAGAATTTGGTGTAGACTTGACAGGGCTCTGGTGAATAGCTCATGGATCAATTTATATAATTCCAGCCATGTTGAATTTTTACAGCCAGGGTTATTTGATCATTCTCCTGCTTTTGTTTCAATCTATGACGATTGTGTTCAAGGGAAAAAGCCTTTTAAGTTTTTTAAAATGTGGACAAAGCACCCTAACTTCATTCCTAAAGTTTCAAAAGCCTGGCAGTATTCTGTTGAGGGTTACAAGTAGTACTCTGTTAGCACAAAGCTCAAGTTGCTTAAGAGTAATCTGAAGGAGTTAAATAAGAAACATTTTTACAATATCTCTGAGCAAGTTCAAAGAGCCAGAGTAGCACTTGAAGAAGTTCAGAGAAACCTTCATGCAGATCCTTTCAATTCTTCTCTCATAATTCAGGAAAAGGTCTTTCTATCATCTTATAAGAGATTATTAGACTGTGAATTATCATTTTACCAACAGAAGGCCAGAATAGCCTGGAGTTTACAGGGTGATAGGGGTTCCAGGTTTTTCCATGCCATTGCAAAAAACAACAAGCACAACAATAGAGTGATGGTTCTGCATAATGCCAATGGAGATAGAATCACTGATGGTGAAGGGATTGTAAATGAATTTATCTCTTTTTATAGGAAGCTTATGGGGTCTGCAGTTGATACTATTCCTCCTGATATGTATATCATAAACTCTGGGCCTATTCTGAATGCAGCTCAAGCCAGGGATTTATCTAGGCCAGTTACTAGGGATGAAATCAAATCAGCTATTTTCTCTATGGCTGAAAATAAAGCTCCAGGTCCTGATGGGTACAATGTTGCTTTTTTCAAGTCTGCATGGACTGTTATTGGAGAAGAAGTCACTGAAGCTATTGAGGAATTCTTCAGTTCTGGAAAACTGCTTGGTATGGTTAATTCCACCTCTATTACACTTATTCCTAAGGTTCATTGTCCTAAAACTCCTTCAGATTATAGGCCTATCTCATGTTGCAATAGTCTTTACAAGTTTATTTCGAAAATTATCACCAATAGAATAAAGACTGTTATGGGATTTATTGTTAATGATGCTCAAAGTGCATTTGTTAGTGGTAGACAGATCTCTAGCAATATCAAATTGACTCATGAACTGGTGAATAGCTACAACAGGAAGCATCTCTCTCCTAGGGTCATGCTTAATATTGACATTAGGAAGGCCTTCGACACCATCAGTTGGTCTTTTCTATCTGATCTCCTTCATGGTCTGGGGTTTCCACAGGTCATGATTGGTTGGATATTGGCTTGTATTACTTCTCCTAGTTATTCTTTATCTCTTAATGGTTCTCTTCATGGCTATTTCAAAGGCAAACGAGGCTTAAGACAAGGAGACCCCCTATCTCCTTATTTGTTTATTCTAGGAATGGAGTATCTTTCAAGGAAGTTGGGGGTTTTAAAGAATGACAGGCTATTTAAGTTCCACCCCAAGTGCAGTCAGCTAAAAATTACTCACCTTATATTCGCTGATGATCTCCTCCTGTTTGCAAAGGGTGATGTATATTCAGTTCATAAATTGTTTCAATGTGTAAAAGAGTTCAGTGCTGTTTCTGGACTGGAGGCAAATCCAGAAAAATGCTCTGTTTTCTTTGGTGGTATTGATGAATCTGTCAAGTCTTCCATTAACAACTACCTGGGATTCTCTGAAGGTGTTTTACCATTCAAGTATCTGGGAGTTCCTCTCACAACAAAGAAATTATCTCACATGGACTGCAATACCCTCCTTTCAAAGATCTCAGGGCAATTTCAGAAATGGTTGAATCATGGTTGTTTGTCCTATGCTGGTAGATTGCAAATAATAAGGAGTGTTATTCTTGGTGTTCCAATTTTTTGGACATCAAATTATATTCTTCCAGTCAGTGTACTCAAGGAAATGGATGGGTTATGTAGGAGTTTCTTGTGGGGAAAATCAGGTCAGAATCTCAGAATTCCCCTGGTTGCATGGGAGAGAGTATGCATGGGGAGAAAGAAAGGAGGTCTGGGTATATTTTTAGCCCTTAGTTGGAATACAGCTTCAGCTCTGAAATGTATTTGGGACATTCATGTTAAAAAGGAGTCTCTTTGGATTAAATGGATTCATGGAGTCTATTTAAAGCATGAGGATATCTGGCAAGTCAAAGTTAGATCAGGTGATTCCTGGTTGTTGAAACAATTGTTAAAGGTGAGGGATAAAGCTTTGGTTTTGTATGGTGGAGTGGACAACCTGAAATGCCTGATCAGTTCTTGTTGGAAGGGTGATAAAATAAAGCTATCTGCTCTATATTATGCTATTCATCCTGCAGCAAATGATGTGATATGGTTCAGGACAGTCTGGGGAGGTCTAAACATCCCTAAATCTTCTTTTGTAAGTTGGCTTGCATTTCAAGATAGACTTCTCACACAGGACAGACTTCATAGTAGAGGAGTCATCAATGCAAACTCCTGTATTCTCTGCTCAAGTGCTGCCAGTGAAACAAGGAACCACCTGTTCTTTGAATGTGTATTTTCGGCTAATGTCTGGAACTGTATCATGAGCTGGTTGGGTTTTAATTGGAGATCTTGCAATTGGTCTCTAATTGTCAATTGGTATGCTTACAGGTTGAAGGGTAGGGGATTAAAGCAACAACTTAAGAAAATGGCTTTGATTACTTCTATATATTTCATTTGGAGAGAGCGGAATTTGAGGTTATTTCAGCAGAGGTCTAGAAGCGCTGATGATCTGGTTAGAGATATCAAGTTTGATGTCCTCACTTTCATCCTCAACACCCCTTCAATTGCAAGTAGTGATACTATTTTGAGGATTTCTGTTTTTTGAATATCTGTGTTTTATAAGATATTCATTTAGTTTTCTTCTTTTTGTAATCTCAGTTTATCACTGAGTATCAGATGTACAAAAACGTTCATACTTGGTTAGTGAATAAAATTTTTCATTGACCAAAAAAAAAATACAAGGAAGTATCTTGAGTGGTGAGGGTGGTGAAGAAACTAAAGGTAAAAAAATCAGGAAACCTTAAATTTGTAGTTGATTGCAAAAATTACTTTATTGTTGTCTTATTGTAATATAATATCATTGCAGATATCCTACTGTTGGATGTTGCGCCGCTTACTCTTAGAATTGAGACTGATGGCGGAGTGATGACCAACTTGATCCCTAGAAACATTGTTATCCCAACCAAGAAAAGTTTTTCGCACTTACCAGGATCAACAAGCCACTGTATTCATTTTGGTGTGGATGAATTCTATAAGAAAACTTGCTATAAAGTTTTCATTGCATATCTTACCTATACTAAGATGAATTGATTGTTTGTCATAGGTCTTTGAGGGTGAAAGAAGTCTCACAAAGGACTATATATCTTACCAGGATTCAACTTTTTTTAGGCAACAATCTTCATTGACTCCTCAAACTCGAGAACATGTGCATGACTTTGTAATTATTTTTCATAAAATCTCTTATATACTTTTATGATTGACTACTTGCACTAGAGAAAATATAATTTTTACTTAATAAGATAATATTTGCTTAATTAATATTTCTTAATTATGTGATTTTTTAAAATTTTTAGGCTATCCATGCAAGATTAGGAGGGGGTAGCTCGAGTCTTCTTATTTACAATGATTAGAGATAAAAGGATGTGTCTTTTTCCAGACTTTAATTTTAATTTGTTTTAGATAGTTTCACATATTTTTCTTTGGAACAATTGAGATATTAACTCTTGTTATTAGTATTAAATATTTGAGGATGGTGGAATTTTATTTATTGATGTAATTAATGAATGATGTTTTTTTCCTTTTATTTATTATTGGGTAATTTTAATATATTTGTGTTATGAATCTCAGTGTCATGTTGAGAATAATATGAAAGTTCTTTATGATAGTTACCTATAAATGAAAAAATTATCAATAATGTATATTAGAAATTTGTAGTCTACAATGATGGTTTTATGAACCGTATTTTGTACATCAACGAAGGGAAAACACCATCATTGATGTACTAATTACCCACTATGAAGACTTTTACGACGGTATCCAACCGTCATTAATAGGTCTCCAGGGACGAGGTTGTTATCCGTTGTTACACAAAAACAATGGGCATACAAAACCATCATTACAAACTAACAACGGGAATAAAAAACCATCATTTTACAGTAATGACGAGAAAAAATCCCCGTCACTGATGGTAATGACTGTGATAATTATCGTCGCAGATATGAACGATGGTAATATGTTCCGTCGTTATAGACTCTATAACAATGAGTATTATAACCTTCGTGACCCTTTAGCGAAGAAGGCTTCAACGACGGGTGATGAAGGGATTTTTTCCTGTCATTAGCATACAATAACGAAGGTTTTCAGTTCTTTAATGAAGGGAAATCCCTTCGTTAAAGACGTAATTTCTTGTAGTGCTTGTAGCTACATTGGCCTTACCTGAAGGAGCCACCTAGCAAATCATGGTAACAAGCAAGCAATTATTCTGACTGAAGTATGCATTGCAAATTAACACGATTGAGGAAGAGACCACCACGCTGGAATCCAGAGACTGGCGGTTTCTGATCATTGATTATGTCTTATATGGCTTATTGCCTGAAGACATTAAAGAAAGAGAATCCGTTCACAGGCAAGCACCTAGATTCTACTATAATTCCCTATCCCAGACTTTATATCAGAGGTCATATGACGGACTATTACTTTGCTACATGTCAAGCAAAGAAGCAGAAGAAGCTCTTAAGGAGGCGCATGATGGCATTTGTGAATCTCATCGGCCCGGCCCTAAGTTGTGGGACTGACTTTGCAGACTGGGTTATTATTGGCCAAATATGGTTGGGGACGTCGTTGTTTATTCTAAACAATATCATACCTACCAGATACATGCTAATTATATGCATCAACCACCCGAACATCTTCATCCATCAGCTACTTCATGGCCATTCGAGGTGTGGGGTATGGACATTGTTGGCCCGATATCCCCACTCTCTTCCAAGGGACATCATTTAATTTTAGCAATAACTGACTATTTTTTCAAATGGACCGAAGCAATCCCATTAAAAGAAGTCAAGACAAGTGATGTGGTTAAATTCATAAATTACCACATCATATACAGGGTATGGTGTTCCGTGTCGTATCATCCATGATAATGGACCCCAGTTCGTTAGCCAAGCCTTCACTCGATTTTGTGATAAATTTAGAATCAGGATTTAGCCTTAACAGCTAACAACCCTGCTAATGGGCAAGCAGAAGCATTCAACAAGACCATTGTCAAAATTCTTACTACGATGGTCTCGACAAACAAAAGAGACTAGAATGAGAAGTTGGGTCAAAGCTTATGGGCTTATCGCACAACAACTCGTACGCCTACATGTGCGACACCATACTCCTTAGTATATAGATATAAAGCCATATTACCACTAGAAATCTAAATTCCATCTCTTCAAATAACACTTGCAACCGGTATGACGACGAAAGAAAATCACCACCGACGTCTCGAAGAGCTAGAGATGCTAGATGAAAAGTGACTACAGGCTCAACAACACATTAAATTCCATCAGGCTCGGATTTTCATAGCATTCGATAAGAAAGTCAGATATTGCACATTCAAGAAAGGTGACTTGGTTCTCGCTGTCCAACGCCCGATGATTCTGAACTCCAAAAAGAAAGTGAAGTTCGAGCCAAAATGGAAAGGGCTATTTGTAGTACAAACTGTCTACTCAAATGGAACGTATCATCTTATCAATTAAGACAGCGATAAAATTATGATGCCTATCAATTATAAAATTTTGAAGAAATATTACCTGTAGGCTCTTGGTCCGTTGTATCATAGTAAAGAAAGAAGCCGATTGAGGTAATAATTTTCTTACTTGTTTTTCCTCCAAATTTCTTTACCAATCCTCTGCAATAGGTTAGTGAGTTCATAAAACTATCATGTTAATGGTTACTTTTGATAGTCGATGCTTAACTTTTATTCAAAAATATTTTTCTAAAATAGCGACCTACTATGTGATGTGTTGTTATTTCATCGTAGTCGTCACACTTCTATGTTACTAAACGACATGATCTTCCTAACATCGTTATTTTCACAAATAACATTCATTTTTCAATAATGACTTACTATGTGATGTGTTGCTATTTCATAATAGTCGTCATACTTCTATGTCACTAAACAACATGATTTTCCTAACGTTGTCATTTTCACAAATGACATTTGTTTTCCAATAGTGACCTACTATATGATGTGTTGCTATTTCAATCATGATCATCATACTTTTGAATCACTGAAATACGTGATCATCCTAACATCATCATTTTCATGAATGGTGTTCGTTTTTCCTATGACGAGCCTACTGTGTGATGAGCTTTGTTTTCAAATTCTCAACACTTGATTATAACTTAGTCATTTTCATCATACATTTGATCCAATACTTAGAAATACTAAGGATAGAGGAGAAATCTTAGCACTTAAGTCTAAGAGAAACTCTTTAATAACTCATCATACTGAGAAGAAAAAGTATGACTAGTCCAACTTAAATTACAGTTGGTAAAGACATATCAAGTCTGTTGATAGCTGAGGGTTTGCTAAAAATCCTAAGTTACGATTATTAATTACACAAAAAAAGAGAACAATCTATGGATAAAACTATAAATTTTATTCATATAATGATCGAAGTTACAATTACAGAAAGTCGAAGTACATAGATTGAACATAGAAAACTCAAACTACACTACGAGGTTCAATTACAAGTTCTTTTGATGACCCTCGAATTACACTATGAAGTTCGGTTACAAGTTCTTTCGACGATCCTTGAACTACACTACGAGGTTCGGTTATAAGTTTTTTCGACGACCCTCGAACTACACTACGCAGTTCGGTTACAAGTTCTTTCGACGACCTTCAATAACGTCTTCTTATGAAATTTATTGAACCTTTTACAGTGGTGTTGAGCTTCATCTTCAACAACATCGCGGTTCTTATTATTGAAGTTTCATCTTCCGCTTCTTAGCATGAAGTCTTCCCCATGTCCGACTTTTAATTTTAGTGCTGGTAGCACCTGCCCATCTATTTGGGTAAACTGAGTACTAATAGAAACATCACAAGCTCTGAGCATAGGATCAGCATCTTCTCCATTCTAACAGAACATGGATGAGTTACAGAGGGAGGTGGAACTAATAAAATAGCTGCTGATGCTCGTGATAAGAAGGATAAGCACTCAGTGGGTCCGTAATGCTGCTACATAACCCAAGGTCCAAATGAAGGATTGCATGCTTAGGGTGCACGCCATGTTGAAGGAGTAAACAAGATTGGACCTACGATATCTTTGTGGGGTTGCACTTAAAAGTCCAGTAAGTCGCTGAAACACATCCTGACTTTGGTTCTAAAAGATTGAGAAATTCTCAAATGAAGGAGTCACTGCAAAAAGCAAAAGGACAAAGTTAGCACGATGTTCGTCAAACAAGTGAACCTCGTAAAGTGAAGGAGCCTCATCAAATCAATGAGTTTTGTTAGAAAGATAGATATCTTTCAACTGAGGAATGGATTTTATTAAATCGACAAGTCTCATCATACAATAAATGCAACAAACAGTTAAGGGAAAGATTGTTCATCTACCCAACAAAGGCTTAATTATTTCAAGCATAAATTTTGCGCTGGTAGAGAGATGTAAGACTTAATCAGAGTTAACATGAAGTAGTGGCATCGATCAAAGGGACCATGATATCAATTTTACCGACCTCATCGGCGACGATCATTGAAGACAGAAAAGCTTGAAGCTGTGAAGGGGATAAAGATGGGAACATTAAAAATCGAAAAATCCTCTGAGTCATTTTGTAGCAGGGCTCAAAAAAGAAGGTGATGATTCTTCTTGAAGAGTGGTGGCCTATTTATAGGTAGAGAAGCCAACCAAGTTGCTGGGATCCGTTACGCGAATCCTTGAGTGCCAGATGGTCAAGAGGCTTTGGAACCAAAGAGACGCATTCAATGCGTTCGTACTTAACACAGATAGAGCACGATTTGAAGGGGCGCGTTAAGTATTAAATATTTATTATTATCCCAACGAAGCGACGGATTCATAGGATCAACAGCTCGAGAACTGTTAGAGTCAGATCGACTTCATTTAATGAGATTAAGTCTTATTCTAAATTCCAAAATGACGAAGGTCACGTCTCCTATGAAGCTTGAATTTCAAGACTCAGTTGAGATCAGTTTGAACCTTGTATTTGAAGGCCAAAATGACGAAGGTTACTATCTCGATCGAGTTTTAAATTCAAGGCTTTATCAAGACCAGTTTGAACCTCGTCTTTGAATTTCGAAATGACGAAGGTCATTATTTCGAACGAGCTCGAATATCAAGACTTAATTAAAATCAAATTGAACCTTGTCTCCAAGGTTCAAAAGAATGAAGGTCACTATTTCCCGAATATGGAGGTTCGGTTGAAATTAGTTTGAACCTTATGTCTAAACATTGGAAGAACGAAGGTCATGATTTTGAACTAGACTCGAATAGTGAGATTTAGTTGAAATTAGGTCAAACCTCATCCTAAAACTTCTAATTGACGAAGTTTGTTGAATCTCAAGGCTTATTCGGAATGAGATTCAATAATATTTGAACTTCATCTTGAGGTTCCAAGACTAATCTTATCATGATGAAGTTCGTTGAAACAAATGAATCTTGCTTCAACGAAGTGAGGCTCGTAAGAGCAACTTCGAAAAATTTCTAAGTGTTGAGACTCGTTAAGACAAGTCTTATGCTTTTACGAAAGCATTGTGTGACTAATGAACTTTATTAAAGAAGAACCAAAAGTGCACAAAGGAGAAAGTTGATTGATAAAAGCATGACTGTATTGATAAAATGTCATTACAAATGTTCAATAGTTTGGCAGATTTCCTCAGCGAGTTGGCCTACAAATTCTTAGTGTGCCGCTTCAACCTTCGCCTTCGCTTGCTTGCGCATATCATCATCAGAAAACACTTTCACATTACTTACAGTGTTGCTTAGCTTCTCCAAATTATTAAACTCATTGTTTGATGTTCTACCTGCTGGGTTGCCAAAGTTTGCCGCATTTCTGTCACGCTCTTCAATTTATTCTCTGCTTCTGTCAGCTTAGCTTGGATGTCAGTGTTTTCATCAAAAGTTGATTTCGTTATGGAATTCAGTATATCTTCAGTCGATTACAACAAATTCGAAAGAAATAGTCTTTTTATAAGACTTCCTTTACACAACAAAATGAAAATTACAACTTTTTAAAAAATAACACAGGAATCGTTTATCGATTTCTGCTTTACGGGACTTTGCCTGTGCGAGGAGTGTTTTGGCTCGTAGACCACCGATTCACAGATCGTGAGGGTCTTTGGTATTCTTCCTTTGTTTAGAAGCAAGAATAAAAATCAGTGAATATCTTATCAAAGTAATATGAGCAAGAATAAAAATCTTAAGGGATCACACAAGTAACTCAAGTTTGCTGCTCTATCTGCTCTTTGCTCTCAGATCTCTGTTCTCCGTCCTTAGATTCGTGTATAAGAAGGTATTTATAGGGATAGGGGCCCCTAACTGTTGAAACGGAAACAAAATAACCAACCCGCTGCATCCTCTTTGGGCGCGTCAGTCACTACTGGCGCGGCCTTTAGCGCGTCAGAGTGTATTGCCGTGACTGAAGGGGCCGTTCTACCCACGTTCGTAACTGCTTAAAGTTGTATTAGTACACGTTTTCTGCAAGTAGTGGGCATATTTTTAGGGTATAACTACTCATCCACGTCACTACATGTTCTCTCTCAGTTATAGACCCATGTGGACCCCACTAAGATGCTCAAAACCGTCAGCAAATCACACAAAGATACCACGTGAACACGCGCGTCACCCTCAACTGCCACGCCTATGCACACCACACTCAATTGCCGCGCATACGCGCGCCACACTCAACAGCCGCGCCTATGCACGTTAGCGATGACTGTCGCGCCAGCATAAGTCCGTGTACTTTGTCGCGAGTGTTCATATTATTGTTCCACCTGTTCTTTTGCTTCTTATAGCTTTGGATGACCCCTTCTGACTTAGATAATGACATTTATTGTCTTCTCTTTGTCTTGAGCTGTATTTGGATATCTATAAGTATTTTTAGACATCTACAGATACCCCCTCTAAAGTATCTCAGACTCATTATTTTATAGAGGAGTCTGGGACATTTTGGATAAGATAGGTCTTACTTGCAATCCCTTCAGCACTTAGTTGAGAAAATCGTGTAGAAGGACCTGTAAACAGCTTCAACTCTTGATTTCTTCATCTTTTAGTCTACTCAGTGCTTTGTAGAATAGCTAAAATTCTTCCGGTAATGCGTTTATCACTTGACCGTTGTTGAAATCTTGAACTAAAGCTAGCACTGGAGAACAGAGGAATAGTTTATACTCATATACTTTATTGGAGTGTTCAGGAATCAGTTTAACCTCGTGTACCCATTAGGAGGTTCAAGGAGATGCAGTTTATACTCATATACTCATCGGAGTTTTCGGGAATGCACTCCAAATACAATAAGAAGTGTATATATGCGAATACATTTGGAAACGCTGTGCATGTGCAATGCTTTTGCGCGTCAGTGCAGACTGACGCGCTAATGCGCGTTAGCATAGACTAACGCGCTAATGCACGTCATCATAGACTGACGCGCTAAAGCTCGTCAGTGTCGATTGACGTGCATAAAGGCGGTCGATTTTGGCTTAAAAACTTGTGTTGTGGCTTTTCGGGTCATCTTTCCCCGCTCTACTAGGTTCGAAATCTTCTCCAAAACCCTATAAAAAGATTCTTAAGCCTCTTTGCATTCTTATCTCCTCAAACTTAGGTAATTTCACTCGAAAATAAACTAGGGTTTCGAGTATTTTTCTTGGTTCTGAGTTTTCCCCTCGGTTCTTTCACCATCAAAACTCGATTTTCTTCAACCTCTGGTAAAAACCATTCCTAGACTTTAGTTTTCTTTGTATTTTAAACTTTTTGTTTGAGATTTTGCCAAAGCCCTAACTTTCCTTGTATTTTTCTTTTTAGGTCAGAAATCCCTCCTTTTAACCATGTCACCCAAGAGATCCAGAGTTCCCAGGGGAAAATCTGCTGCCCAAGCGTCAGAGGAGATTGAGGCCACTGCTACATCGTTTGGAGGTAATCTCCTTCAGCCTTTTCTTCATTTAAACTCATAATTAACACCTGTATCCTCGTTTGTCTCCTTTAAGAGTCATTCAGAAAGAGTTGACATCCTCCTTTGAGGGGATTGACATTACCAAATTACATATCTTGTTTAATCAAAACATGTACCATGGCCAAAATACGAGTTTTGCTCAAACTCATGGTTTTTTTGAAGCCAACGGCCGCTGCTCCCTTACCACGGTAGCAGGGACTACCACGGCTAAGCGCGACAGCATACGCTATCGCGGTAGTGCACGGTAGTGAACACTGCCGCGGCTACTAAGAACGGTAATTTTAGTTCTTTTGGCCTCCTCCTTATTCAACTGTGTTCCAACTTTGCTTGTAGTCCACTTCCCTTCTATTCCTTTTGATGATGGAGAGAACACTGGTCAAAGTAGTACTCTTCAGGCTTCTTCCGATGGGAATTTTCTGGTCAGAAGGGCCCGTTGGTTTAATGAGGGTTGTGCTGATAACATCCCTAAGCTTATTTACAAGGGAAGCCATCGTACATTGCGTCAGCTGTTAACCGACTCGCCTTTAACCTCTATTCGAGACTCCACTGAACCACTAAAGAAATTTGATTATCTGTTCGGGGATTCAATCGAAGATCCTGACACCCTTTGTTGTGGTCCTGAAGCTTGGTTGAATGAGTACGACGGAGATCTTCTGTTCCTTCCTCTATTTCCCCGACACTACTCGATTCTACAATTACGAAATTTAACCGTTTCGAGGAAGATGTCATGGCATTGACAGATGACCACGAACGCATCCATTGTAGGTTTATCGGTAAGAATGTTAGTGCTCCTGGCTCTAGTGGTCGTCATACCATTCGTGGTCTTCATCCAGGGGTACTTGGACCAGATAGCGGGCCTCACAACGAATTGATGATAAGGGCCAACACAGTAAAGAACCTACTTGCTCGAATTGGCAGAAAATTCCCTCTTAAGAAGTTCAGATGCTTTGATTGGGTTCATTTGCTTGCAGACAAATGGTGGTCTAGGATGACCAACTATGTGCTCGGCCGCTTGGGTCAAGAGTTAGCTAACTAAGGATTATATATCCCAATTCGAGCTAGCATGCATGGTCTCCCAATAAGCGTGGATCATTTTCTCGCTCTATTCGAGTCTTATAACCCGGATACGAATACATTCTTCACCAAGTACGGGGAACTAGGGCTTCCGCTTCATGAGATGATGAAGGTGTCAGGGCTACCGATAGGGAACATTTCGTATAAATAATACTTTCCTTCCAACCTTCAACTTCAGCGGATGAAGAGAACGGGTCCCATGGTTCACGATATTCTTTGGGAATTGACTTGCCATTATCAAACGGAGATAGCAAGAATTGAAGTGAAGAGCAAGAAAGCTGCTCAAGTTAGTCTAAAGCAATTCGCTGATTACTTATTCCATAACCTTAAGAGTTCGACTGGTGAAGTAGTTTGTGAATCGCCTACACTGACTCCTTCTGATGTTAACAAGCTGATCGTGAAAATGGATGCTCAATCTTACACAATTAGATCATCCGAAGGTGGTTTCCCAAGTGGTACGAAATTCAGAACTTTCTTATGGCAAGCCACGAAGAGGATGAAACATGAGACTCTTCTCGCAGGCTATTTAGCCATATGGTTAAAGAAGTGTGTAGTACCATACCAATCTTTGGTTGCTCTCCCGCTTGAAGTTTTGTTTCCTACCGTTCAATTGGCTGTTGGAGGTGAACTATCTTTGCTCTTAGCTATGATTTCCGACATCCATAGCGGCATGCACAACTTAGCCAAAACCTTCACAAAAGTGGATGTCCAGCCTTCAAGTAAAATTCCTATGTCAAGGGTTGAACTACCATACACCTATTTAATGGCGTGGTTGGTCCTCCACTGAACCGACATGATGTCAGCTCCCGACGTATCTGATCCAGAATTCCTCTGCTGCAGCTTTTAGAAGGGTGTAAATGGTTGAGTCCTTCCCGACAATGGTCTCATATAGTGGGACAGTTCAAGAACGCTAAGTGTTGGGAATTTTATAAATGTTTCCCCCGATTTTCTGGCGCACATAATGACATGCTCATTGATGAGGGAATGCCTGGGGATAACAGGACTTCTCTCAACATGGGCGGCTTTCATTGGCTCATGAACATTCGATCAGGCTACATAGTTTTCCGGTCAAGAAATATTTGTAGAATCGAGCCCTACCTTCCTTGCCGATTTGCGCGACAGTTTGGTTATGATCAACTATACGTCAGGAACCCAAACAAATGGCTAACAACCTGCAAAGGTCTTATCGATGGAGTGCGAGCTTGGTTTTGGAATGTTATCGGTTGTATTGAAGCTCAATTTAGCTTACTCGTTGCTGAGCCTGAGCTTCATACATCTTTTCTTTACTGCCGATGGGTCTTAGCTGCCAACGCACCTCTTAAGAAGAGGAGTATTTCTGAATTAGAAGCCGAAGCTGCTTCTCGGCTTACTACCGGAGTGACCCGCAGGACTATGACTTCTAGGGGTGGGAAAAAAAAACTACTACATCCTCTCGCAAAGAAAAAAAAGTGGCGGATTCTGATGAAAGTGTTGAATTTGAGACTTCCAATGAGGAAGATGATACCGAGAATGAAGCTGAAGCTGACACTCCTCCTTCCCCTGTAGCCCGCAGGACTCGTCGTGCTTCTTCACCTAAGTCACCGAGTGCCCCCTCAAAGCCAGTACAAATTCAGGAGAAAACCATTCCTTTGTCATCTTCCAATAAGATGACTGTCAGATGGCCTGTTCGGGATGAAAGCAAAGAAGAGGAGGAAGATGCCACACCGCTCATTAGCAGGAAGAGATCCCGATCTCCTGTTTCTTCTGAGGCTCAACCCCACCCTTCTCAAGGAACTGAACTACGCACGAAATTTCATCATGAGAGTTCTGAGGATCCAAGAGATACTCATCTATCGAAGAGGATTAAGAAGACTGCCCATCGACAACGTAAACTCCCCCTTTTATTTGAAGAGTAATTTACCTATAAAACCCCAAAATTTTGAATATTTTGTGATAAATAATAATAAATATGTTATACATTTATAAATAACATATTATAATGTTTGAGTATGCTAGGAATTGATTTGAGATCAATTCAATGTATATATGTATAGAGTATGCTAGGAATTGATTTGAGATCAATTCAATGTATATATGTATATATATAAGAGCAAATGCACAATTCATGCTCGATGTATAAGTATATATATAAGAGCAAATGCACAATTCATGCTCGATGTATAAATCTAGAAATTTATGACTAGCGAAGCGATTTTGTATTTTTCTCACAGATATAGTTGGAATTTGGAAAAACTTAAAAGACAAGAGTTTTAGGTATCTTTAAGATCTTTCCAACAATCTTAGATCACCTCATTTTGAGGTCGGACGTGAAAGTTATGGCCAAAATACCAAAGGTTATTTTCCTAGTCAGATTAGGATTCCTGGTTCGGGTCAAACGGGTTTATTTCAGATTTGTATATATATAAACATGTGTTTTTATGAAAATTAATATCCTTACATTAGAGTTTTAAACCCTAGTAGCCCCTCTTCCTCTCTTTGAATCCCTAGCCCTAAAGTTGAGAATTTTGAGAGCTTTGTGAAGTAAATATCGACACGAGGGCGAGATCATCAACGTGTAGTAAGGGGAAAACAGCTTGGTTGTACTTCTTTTTGGTTGTTGGTTATTTCAGAGGCTTAGAACGATGTCTAAGGCAAGATTATCTTTATCCAAACCCTTCCCCATAGTTAAATAACTAGTTAGATGTTTAATATGATGTTGAATATGTGTTTTCATGCTTGAATCTTAACATGATGTGATAAAAGTTAAAATTTTGATGTTAAAACATAAAACAATGCTAGATTAATAATTTTTTCTTACTGCTTATGATAGTATCATAATCATGATCATTAGAATTTTTCATAATTTTATTTATATATGAGAAATTTAAGAGATGTACTAAATAAATATTTTCTGTAGAAAACTGCAACAATTGTATCATGTTTAACTGAGATTTCGAAATAGAAAGTAAACTCTAAATTTAACTAAACTAGTGCCAAATGAAAGATATATGTATCTAGTTTCTAAAACAGAAGACTAATCTTAAAAATCATTTGTATAGAGAAAGATATGATCTTTTTACTAATAACATGTCTTGTAGAAAAACGGCTGCACATATATAATGTTTAACTAGAGATTTGGGATAACAAATGAACTCCAAACTGAACCAAAATTATGTCATTTGAAAGATGTATGAATCTAGTTTTCAAAATAGAAAACAATTTTTTAAAATAGTTTTCCTAGAAAAAGATATGCTTGTTTTACTAACAGATATCACGTCTATTTTTCCTGCTCGTTTTGTGGAGCTGTGTTGCGCCGTTTTGAGGTGCGTTCGCGGAGTTTTGAGCCGCTTGATGTTATACGTATAGTTATGAATATGTTATGTTATATATTTAAGAATCCCAAGGTGATTATGATGAATTTTGATTTGATCATATTTGAATTAGATATAGTTCATATACATGTTGGATGTCGTTGATGAGCACAGCTCAGTACTATATGGGATAGTGCGTCGACATACCAAATATACATGGTTTATACATGAGATGAATATTGTTGATAAGCATAGCTTAGTACTATATGGGATAGTGCGTCGACATACCTGAGATACAAAGATTTATATGAAGTGGATATCGTTGATGAGCTCAGTTCAGTACTACATGAGGTAGTGCGTCGATATTCCATATGTACAGACCATTGAATCAGATTTTAGGAGGCTTGATCTAGCCGTCCGTCCCGCACTAGGGTACGATAAGGCTCGTGAGCTGTATTTCTAGGATGCCTATTTGGTAGTCCATCCCGCACTCATGTTACGCACTGAGATAGCGATGAGACTAATGAGCCGTGTACACAATTCAATATACCTATAGGGTAGACTGTTGCACTGAGATAATTACTTGATAGCCAAAGTATGGTAGATGCCGATTATAAATACGACCTATCATTGAACTATATGACTGATATATATTACTTTTGAAAGTATACAAAAATTATGTGTTAGTATTTTATTCTATCTCTCCAGTGATAGTGGAAGATATTATAAATACGATGTGTTGATATCTTATTTCTTTTACTGTCTTTTTTACTTCTTAGTTAGGATCAATGATTAGAGATTCATAATTTGAGACTTATGGTATATACATGAGGGTTTCCTTGTTTGGATTATTTCGCTCGACGTACCAGTCTCGTGTTATGGATTTCTAATTGTTGGTTTCATTAGATTGTCTTTTCTTAGTTTGGTATTAATGTTTAGATATCTACAATTTGAGACTTATGGTATATACATGAGGGTTTCCTTGTTTGGATTATTTCGCTCGATGTACTATGTCTCGTGTTATAGGTTTCTAAATGTTAATCCTACTTAGATACGGGAAAAATGAATCTAGGTAGACTATGCTTAATAGATAGAGTCTTCACTCCACCTAGTAGCCCTTTTCCTGGGGGCGAATGGAGGTAATCTTGCTGTAGCGCTTTGACGCTCTTGTTATTGTTTCTTTTTCTTTTAAAAATACCCTTTCAGGTAGCTCGGAGTTTCGGAGAGCCACAGGATGACGGAGTTCTTGCATAGTCGCCGTCCCGAGAGATTTATTAGAGGCTCCACTGTAGTTTTAAATTTTATTCAAACTTAGAGTTTATTTCCATTTTAAAAAGGCAATGAGCCTTAGGTCGACTTTCCGTTTTGATTCATGTTGAGACATCGTATGTTATTGCAGACTCCAAATGTATTTTAGTTTATTTTCAGTTGAGACATAACCTTTATTTATGAGATATCATCTTCTTTATCATGTCTATTATTGTCGTTCTACTTCTTTGCCTGTTTTGTACCTATGCTTTTATTTAACCCCACTAGAGGATATTACTGTGATTGGTAAAACTTGTTGTTGCACAGTGTGAGTGCATGGCAGGTTTGACATCTCTGGGTTCACCTTGGACTATAGCCATGAGTGAAAACAAGGGCGTCATATTACCCAAGACCTTCCGGTTGACGAAGGAGGTAAAATTTCATTCTCGTCTCTCTTTCATTATTTTATTTTCGAATATAAAATCTTATTTATTCTTTTTCTATCATAGGTGGGCAAGAAGAAGAAGGAGAAATTGTGGCCGAACCCTCCTTCCCTGGTTTAATGGACGTTGATGAATCAAGTTTCACTCAACAGGTGCATAGAGCGATGAGTGAAGAACCCGTCGGTATAGACACCATTATTCCTCCTGTCACTACATTGATCCCGCTGACCACCGACACAGGTACAAATGTTTTCTCATTTGGAGGGCAATTCTGAGAAATCAGTGAATCAGAACATGTACCTCTTCTGCTAACATGTGCACTTTATCTTCTTTTAGTTAAACTAAAGAAAGTGGATGCGGGTAGTAATGCTGCTGATCCTACCGCTGTTGTTGGAGGTAATTTTTTTATTCAGTTTGGTTCATTCATACCCTTACGTATGTAATGATGGGTCTTTCCGTCCTGTAGATATTCCTACAAATAAGCCAGGAGACCAGGAAATTACTCATGATGTGGAGATCAGAGACTTTAACGAGCATGATTTCAATCTCGATATCTCCGAAGATGACCATCAACGCATTTCCGATCTGCTGTTAGACCAAGCTCTGATTGCTACTGTAGGACCAACTACTAGAGTTGGTTCCACTGAAGTAGGTACATCAGAAGGTATGTACTTTCGAACTTAGGTCTTCTATTAACCTCTTGTTTCTCATTTAATAATTAAATAAGAACTTTAGTCGTAGGACCAACGATTGAAGTTGATGCGTCTACTATCATTGGTGCATCCGATCAACCTGAAGGCCAAGGTTTCCTGCTTTTGACAGGTCCCCCGGCTGAAATTGAACCGTCAGCTATTGTTCCTCTGATTTCTACTATTTCTGAGGCTGAGCCCGTTGCAATTTCTAATCTGTCCCTACTTGTTCACGAAGTCGGAGTGTCGAAGGCGACTGTGGAGGAGCAAATCACCACAACTACTACTCCACTTGGTACATCCTGTCTTCGATGTGTTTTATAGTTGGACTCACACCTTTAGAGTGTTTATTCATTTTTATCTTGTTTGTAGAATCATCTCCCAAGAGACTTGCTGACCTGAACCCAATGTCATCTAAGGTCTCAATCGAACAATCCTCTGATGTAGCAGGTCCGTTAATAAGTACTATTCCTGGACAAACTCCAGTGATTGTAGAACCCACCCCGGTATCGACAAGTCAGGGTAATCAAGTCGTTAAACTTGGGATACTCCTATTAGTTGCTATGTATGCGCATATATATTTTATATTGACTTTATCTGTTCTCATCGCAGCTCTTCCCTCATCATTGTCCGATCGTATCCAAGCTTTATTGGTAGATGAAGACCCGTACAAAGCTGTCATTTGCTCTGATCTTCAGGGTTTTATCTTCTTCTTGAATACCATTGTTGATCGAGTCATCCTTAAAGGATCTCCTTTTGAGAATTTTAAAAGATCCCTCGATCGTCATGTCTTGGGGATAAGAGAAGACGGATATGCTGAATTGGCCGATTTGATCGAAGCTTATTTAATTGACCTCAAACAAAATGTCGAACATTTGAGGGATCTTCGTACCAACGGCGTGTCTTCTTATATTGTTTCTCAGATGGATTTAAGACTACAGGCGTGTCATGATTCTCAGAAATAAGCTGAATCTAAACTCCAAAAATTAAGGGTCCATGTTAGTCAGATCAGAGTAAGTATCACCAAGAAGTCACAAGCCAAGATTGACTTGCATCGGAATTTAGAGTCGGGTCGAGCCGAGATAGCCCGCTTGAAGGAACAACTTATGATGGCCAAAGATGCTCAGGAAGCTTTAGAATCTGATTTGGAAGCATTAATTCGAGTCGAGTCGAACCTGTTTCAACAGCTGAATCTTCAAGACCAAATACTCGCTGAAAAAGAACAAGAGGTCATCAAACTTCAAAGTATTGACGAAGGGAATTTTAAAGCTAACTTGATAGCCGAGCTTGAACAGGCTTATACGACAGAGCTCTCCAAACTTGAAGATCAAATTCGTCATTATAAGCTGTTGTAATTTGAGAACATATTGTTTCCAGCAGTGCATTGAGATTTTAATTATGATTACTCATTCTTGTTTAGAATAAATAACCATAATACTCATAGAATTTTTGATAAATTCTCAGCCATCAACGATTTGATATGCCTTTACCGATTATCGTTTGAATCGGGCTAGTATGTGAATTATCTAAATCCGTTTCACATATAACGTTAGGCTAAAAGAATTAAACTCTCTTAGACTTTGAACTACAATATTGAATATGTAGGCTACATGAGTTAGATGTAGGCTTATCTCTAATAAGGGATGGAGATAATATCCCCCATGCGTGAACGACATGGATTTTGAAATGTAAGTAGGTTACATTTCCTAGGTAGGAAAATAAAGCCAAGATTAGAAAGAAGGAATTGGATATTCTATCTCTTAATCTCTTATTTTTTGGTAGAGATGAACCCAAAATTGGAGAGGAAGAATTTCCTGGTCTCTTGTTTGTTGGTAGAGATGAACCCAAAATATCGGAGAGGAAGAATTTTATATTTTATCTCCTGGTGCAAAGGAAACTCAAAGTGGGATCTCCACTTAGAGAATCTGGACTGGTTTGAATAATCCTAACTGTCATAAGGTTTGATTATTCAACTTGAAAGTGGACCTCTCGTTCGTGGAATGAATCGAGAGGAGATTTTGGTTGTGGTCCTAACTGTAGTAAGGTTTTACCAAGTGGGAGTTGAGACAATTTTACCTTTAATAGGCTAAATTGTTCAAATGGAATTGAGGTCCTTTTGGTTACCGAAAAGGAATCTCAGTTTTGAAGATGAGCCTCTCGTTCATGAAAGGAATCGAAAGGGGATTTTAGCCTTGACCCTAACTGTAGAAAGGTCTGACCAAATAAGGAATGGGAGCGGGGTACAAATAACAATGGGACTGTTGACTTGTACACATCACTCAGTAGGAATTTTCGATGTCAAACACAAGAATTTGATACGAAAGGATTCGGCGATTGATATGGACCAATAAATTGGAATTTTCTTTGATATTGTATCATAATTTCAGCATTGGGAATGTTAAAACCCAGATACAATGGGAGTTTGAAGGATTTTAATCCATGACGGATTTTGGTGGACCCACCGTCGATTAATACGATTGGTGAGGGATTTTACGATGTGGGGTTATGAATCATCGAATCCCCCGCAATTACACTGTGGGTGTTTCATGAGGAAAGACCAACTGTATTTTGTCGTTGAATCTCATCTCCACAAAAATATTTGGAAAGTCACAATGGAAGGTTCTTAATTATCTTGGAAATAATTAGATGATCACAGTGAAAGAATTTTAATCATTTTCATAATGGATTATTCAAATGATCACTTTCTATTTAGAACAATCAACTGATCTCGGGTTATCCTAAAAATATCCTATACATGATTCTCTAGGAACTTCTCGTTTTACATAGGTTACCTTGAACATACTACGGATAGTACTTCTTCAGGAACTTCTCATTTATTGACATCATTAATTTGTTGTCCTCCTGGGTAATCAGGCGATACACACCGTTTGAATAGATTGTTTCTATTACTAACGGTCCTTCCCATTTGGGTTGGAATTTTTCTTTCTTCTTGGAATTGAGAATCATGGGTCTCCGAACGGCAAGAGCTAGATCTCCTTCCTTAAAGCTTCATCGTCAGACTTTTTTATCGAAGGCCCGAGAAATTCTAGCCTGATAAAACTTAATTTGTTACTGAGCTTCCAAGCACTTTTCATCTAACATCTCTAATTCTTCGAGACATTTCTAGTGATGTTCTTCTGTCGTCATTCCCATTGCGAGAGCGATGCGGAGAGAGGGAATTTGTATTTCTAAAGGAAGTATAGCTTCGCATCCATATGTTAAGGAGTATGGGGTTGCTCCAGTTGGCGTACAGACAGTTGTACGATAAGCCCACAGAGCTTCACCAAGTTTGTCATCCCAATCTCGCTTATTGACTTTCATAAGTTTTGCCAAAATCTTGATAATAGTTTTGTTAAAAGCTTTGGCTAATCCGTTAGTTGTGGGATTATAAGCAGTCGATGAAACGTCCTTAATTCCAAATTTACCACAGAATTTGATAAATGCATTGCTGACGAATTAAGGATCATTATCGTGTACTATTCACCTTGGGACATCATACCGATGTATGATGTGGTGTTTAATGAATTTGATAATATCACTCGTCTTTACTTCTTTAAGTGGAACTATTTTTGCTCATTTCGAGAAGTAATCGGTGATTGTCAGAATGAAACGGTCACCTTTAACCGAAGGTGGGAAAATAGGACCCACAATATCCATTTCCCAAGTTTCAAATGGCCACGACGTGGCTAATGGGTGCAAATGTTTCGGAGGCTGGTGTATATAATTTGCATGTATTTGACACACCTGGCATCGTCGGGCATAATCTACCACGTCTTTTACTATGGTAGGACAATAGTATCTCATCCTTCTAAGTCGATCACAGAGTTTGGGGCCAGGCTGATATGCACTGCACGTACCGTCATGCGCTTCTTTGAGTGCTTCTTCCGCTTCTCTATTAGATAGACAACGGAGTAATAAACCATCATATGAACATCGATACAATATTTGTGTCATAGCATTGTAATAAAATCTTGGTGTTCTGCGCCGAACCGAATCCCTTTCTTTTACATCTTCAGGTAAAATACCGTGTAAAACATAATCGATGATAGGAAAACGCCAATCTTGAACTTTGGGTTCAACTCTCGTTGAGTGTGCTTATTTGGCTATCAAATCGTAGATTTGAATAATAAGCTAGTGAGTTCTCACCGTAATTAATTGTTCTATTTCGGGAGCCTGAGCCAAAGATACCAACAATGCTGCCAATGCGTCTGCATATGCATTTTGGAGACGTGGAACGTACTCGATGAAAAATTCTTCAAACAATGCTGCCAATGCGTCTGCATATGCATTTTGGAGACGTGGAACGTACTCGATGAAAAATTCTTCAAACGAGTTTGCTATCTCGATGGCTACCTGGTGGTATGGAATTAGATCTTGATTTCTAACTTCAAACTCTCCTCGTATCTGATTAACTACCAATTGAGAATTACCAAAAGCTTTGAGGTATTCGACCCCTAGCTCTTTGGAAAAATTAAGTCCAATTATTAATGCATTGTACTCGGCCACGTTATTAGAACATGGTTCGGTCAACGAGTATGCTCTAGGCAAAACATGTTTTTTCGGGGAAACTAAAACGACCCCCACTCCTGAGGAAATTTTAGGACATCCGGGTGCGCTCGCCATGTTAGTTGCTCGGGAAGCCCCATCGAAGTATAATTGCCACACTTATTGATGTGACGTAGTATTAACTTCGTGAGTTTCATCCGGCAGATTATCGTATAACTCAGCTATATCTTTTGTAGGGTTTACAACCAAAAGATCGCAAATAGCTTGTCCTTTAACTGATTTTTGCTGTTTAAAATGCAAATCGTATTGGGATAAGAGTAAGGCCTACCTGGCTAAACACCAATTCATAGAGGCCGGTTGGGTCATGAATACTCGAATTGGGTTTACGTTGGAAATGACATAAATTGTCTGTCCAACTAAATAATGTCGCATATTTTGGATTGCAAATACCAGGGCGAGGCAATCTTTCTCGATCATCGGATAACGAGATTCGGCTCCTACCAATGTACGACTTAGATAATACACAGCTTGTTCGTGATCGTTATCGTCGTCTCGTGCAAGTAATGCACTTAACGAATGGCTCGTCGCTTTGACGTAAATCAAAAACGGTCTGCCCGATTTCGGTGCAACAAGAATAGGTGGATTCGCTAGATATGTTTTAATATCCTCAAACGCCTTTTGACATGCTTCATCCCAAATGAATGACACGCCTTTCTTTGTGAGTTTAGAGAACGGTTAACATTTTCCAGACAGGTTCGATATAAACTGACGGATATATGCCAATCGACCTTGCAGCCCTCTGGGTTCTTTAAGATTTTTCGGGGGTTGTAATTCATGTATCGCCTTCATCTTATCAGGATCGATATGAATACCTTTTGTAGTGACGACGAACCCAAGAAATTTACCACTGGACATTCCAAGGAAGGATGTAGTCGGGTTCATCTTTAACTAATGAGTCCTCATAAGATCGAACATCGTCTTCAAATCATTAATGTGGTTATTTTTATCATGACTTTTAACAACCAGATCATCAATGTAGCATTCAACGGTCTTCCGAAGGTGCTCTTGAAAGATCTTCATCATTGCTCGTTGGTATGTGGTACCGGCGTTCTTCAAACCGAAAGGTATAACAGTGTAACAGAAGACACCAAGGGGTGTTCTGAATGCAGTATGCTTTTTATCGTCTGAGTGCATCTTGATCTGATTATATCCAGAAAATCCATCCATAAATGACATTCTCTCAAACCCGCACGTGTTGTCAATAATGACATCTGTAATGGGTAGAGGAAAGTCGTCTTTAGGGCAGGTTGTATTCAGATCTCTAAAGTCAATACAGATTCTGATCTTTCCGTTCTTTTTAAGGACTGGAACGATATTGGCCAACCAATCAGGATGTTGTTCTTCTCTGACGAAGCCTGAATCAATCAGTTTCTTGACTTCAGCTTCTATTGCCTCTATAATTTGCGGAGGTTTAACATCCGGTTTAATGTTAAGGCTGTGCATTGCCACATTTGGGTCAAGTCCCGGCATATCTTCATAATTCCAAGCGAAAAAGTCAATATATTCTCTAATAAGAGCGATTAGTTCCTCTTTCTCATCCGGCGGAAGATCATCGCTAATAAATATAGGTTTCGGATTAATTTTGTCACCCATATTAATCTGGACTACTCTATCCTCAGTAGGAGGTTCTCTTTGTTCAAATCGATCGCCATATTGAACATTCATGTAATGTACTCAGAGGTCTTCCCAAGTGGTAATTGATCATCTTCTTCCGTAGTAGAAGGATCGACTACGGTCATGTTCGACATTAATCTTTTGAACGTTTCTCCAATACTAGTGTCAGAATCCCAAGTTGAAGTATTGGATGAATACTCACTTTTATTTGTTAGCTAGTTAATTATTTTCTAGCAATATTCATCATCAGATGACGAAATGTAACCCAAACCCCTTCTATGACTGTAATAATTATCAGGTTTTCCTTTTGGTACATAGGAAGGACGGGGTGGAACCCTAACACCTTGACCAAAACGAAGACCTTCACCGAGCGAGAGGTCATATCCTTGCTTTCTCATGTAGTTATTTGCTTGTGAACTATACCTAGAGAAATACTGCCCGGGTCCTTCATCATCTGAGTTGGTGTCTAAGAAGAGATCGGGAGTTGGGGATGATTCCCCTTTTCAGAAAATTATTTCTTTTTCACCCCACGTCTTCGTAGGTAGGATCATAGTTGTTCCGAATGAGCTTTGGATGTATTTCATCGTCGTACATGATGAATGAAATGGCATGTGTAGACTAGGGTTGTCATACAATTCTTGTATTATATTATCGAGACAACGTGAGTACTCTAAATCATCATTTATTATTTTTATCGGCAAGTTGCCAGTTACAACTTTCATCCGACGATTCATCACCGTCAAGATCGATTACAAGAGGTTCAATGTCATTTAGTACAATACCTTCACTATAATCAAGCCTAGCTTCGATATCAACTTCTTCTTTGTTGTCTGTACCATGGGCTGATGGTTTAGTATCGGATTCAGCACCATAAAGAAGGGAGTCAGTAAAATAATTTTCTAACCCCTTAAATGGTTGCTTATCCGCGACCACCGTCTTAACCTCGTTGTTAGTATCAACATATTTCAGACACTGAAGGAGGATGGGAGGAACTATAAGATTACTGTGGATCCATGGGCGACCCAGCAGTAAATTATAAGACGTCTCCGCATCGATCACATAACAAGTGACCCCTAACTTTAAGTCTCCGAGTTGACACTTCACTTGGATTTTTCCCAATGGCCTGGATCCACTAGTATTGAATCCATAAATAACGGTTCCTATGGAGGCTAGCTTATTGGTAGGAATTTCAAGGTTGGACATCAACCGAAGTGGCATAATACTAACAGTGGAACCCGGATCAACCTGAATCCGATTAACAACACTTGAGCCAATATATCCAGTGAAGTATAAAGGCCTATCATGTTTTGAATTCTTGACTTGCATATCTTCTTTGGTGAAAGCAATGTAAGGAAATTTTGTGGCTGCCAAGTTGCAGTGTTGAATCAACGACTCTGGCTCTTCGGGGGTTGGCTTAATCTGAGTGAGAAATACCTCAAAATCAGCCAAGGCTTCTTGTAAAGCTTCTCTGGTATCTTTCGAGAGGCGTAATAACTCGTACAGCATGATCCTTGCTGGGATATTAGCTAACTGAGCCATGATGTTGAAACGATATGGAACGTTCGAGCTTACCGGTTTATCTCGTCCAATCAGTCGATTGAAACAAGACTGTCTCGGAACTTGGACTTCTTTAAGTTGGGATTCTTTTTCCTTTTGTTTAGCTGGTTGTTGAGGTTTTCCAGCAGCCACAGGAGGAGTTGCAACTACCCCCAGCTCCACAAGAGTTTTAGAAGGCGCGGCTTTTACCACCCCCTGCTCAGCTAGTTGCTCAGATGCACTTGGGTAATTAAAGTGGTATTCGTTTCCGCTCCTTGTAGCGAAAGATTTTTGCTCCTCCTCAGAAAACGGTAGAGCTAGAATTTCTTCATTATTTTTCTCAGGGATCGCCGAAGCTCCAAAACAAGACTTCCCCTTTCCTTTGCCTTTCATCTTAGACGTGGATGTCATCCATTTTTCATCTTCAAGCAAATCAGAATGAACCCAAAGGATTTCGCCGTTTGGTGTTGTATGTGACACAAGTCCCTTTTGGCACTGTCCATGAGGGTCATCGTTGACGATTTACATTTTAACCTTTGATACAGGTTCGGGTTGGAACCATGATAAAGGCACCGAACCGAAACTAATAGACATCGCGTTTGCACCTACTTTCTTCTCTTTTGTTTTTAGAGTCACAATACCAACATCGATCAAGGTTTGTATTTTGTCTTTTAAGACATAACACGCTTTGGTGGGATGATGAACCCTTCTATGATATGCATAATATTTCGGGTCATTAGTCTTCTTTACCTCTTTCTGGTTTGTGACCGGCGGAAGTTTGATCTTGTTGTTTTCCAAAAGATACATAAAGATAACTGGTACTTCATCATCTTTAAAAGAGTATTCTTTCGG
Organism: Asparagus officinalis; assembly: GCF_001876935.1. NCBI lineage: Eukaryota > Viridiplantae > Streptophyta > Magnoliopsida > Asparagales > Asparagaceae > Asparagus > Asparagus officinalis. The sequence continues at coordinate 104,891,746 of NC_033797.1, forward strand.
GAACCTAGGTTCTGAAGCCTTAGGCTGCCTTGGAGACTATTGAGTCTGATGTTGTGCAAGTTGGAACGATGATTGTTGAGGTTGATGTTGTTGAGATTGTTATGACGTTTGATGAGCATCTACAGCAGTCGTGGACCCTCTTCCTCTGCCTCGAGGGTTAAAATTCTGTTTTTGGGGATTAGCTGGTGGCTGACCCCTTTCAAGCTTCTTACTCTTGAGGAAACGTTCAGCTTGTTGTCCTTTCACTTTCAATTCTTTTCATGTTTTAGAAGGCACAACCCCCATGACTTCTAACACGTCTAAAGACAAGTTATTATGACATGTCTGAAGAATGAACTCCTTTGTGAGTGGATTCCTACAGTTCACCGCCTTGTTCCGGAATCACTTAACGAAGACATCAACTGACTCCCCATCTTTCTGCTTCTCGTCTAGCAAAGTGCCAATAGAGACATCAGTATCATCGTCAAAGAAATTGGTAAGAAATAATCCTTCCATATCTTCCCAGCTATTGATACTCCCAGGCTTAAGATGTTGGTACCAATCGAAGGTAGGTCCACGAAGGGTTCCTACGAATGACCAGACCATCAAAGTTTCGTTTCCGGATATTACGCCGAGATGAGACTTGAAATAAATCAAGTGCTAAGTGGGTGCACCCCTGCCATCAAAAGGAGTAAAGTTAATCAAACTAAATTTTGGGGGATAAGGAATTAGATCCCACTCCCTTGGGTATGGATATGGGATGCCTGTTTTCTTCACTTCCTGGGCTGTCATCAGAGCATTGACTTTGCTTTCAAGATCTTGCATCTTCTTGTCCTCTTCCTCACTCTTCTTTAAATAGATTTGAGAAGGTTGAGTAAATGACTTAGCTGGACCGCTTCCTGAATTGTCTTTATCAGAAATAGGATTAGCGAAGATGGTTTCATCCTCTTCATGGTCATTATTGACCTCAGTTATACGCACAGGTATGTTATCACGCCGGTTAGATTCAGCATTTTGACTCGATTCTGGCTGTTGTTATTGAGCCTGCAAATCTCTCATCTGTTGCATCGTCAACTTCATCTCAGTCTTGATCTCAGCCCTGATTTCTTCGTGCTGCTTAGCTAATGCTTCCTGCAATATCTGAGCTAGTTGATCCGGTGTAATTGCAAATGATTCTCTGACTTGTCCAACACTAGATATAGTATCATCCGAGGCAACCGCAGAACAAGTGTTTGATAGATTCTCGTCTGAAGATAACCCTTCATGCAGTTTCATATAATCCCGATGTCGGTTGGCCCTTCGTTGTAGCCGTGACATCCTTTGGGAAAGACCCTGCTCAACTCTCCCTCCTGGAGAGAAATCAGGATTCGAGTTGATCGAATGTTGCTTTTCTTTACCGGTCATATTAATAGTGACCCCTGGGAACTCATCTTTCCGAATTGCAGATTTCTTCTTGTTGAAACGCCTCAATTTAGGATCTGATGTTTTAGCGATAGTCTTTGAAATACTGAGACTCTTGTCGGTTCAGTTTTGGAACAACCGCATTCTGTCAGCACTGCCTTAATGAGTCTTTCACACGCGCAATGAGACTTTGTTTCTCGAGCAACCCTTTTTCGTGATTTGTTAGTTTGATAGTATAGCTCATCATTACCATGATTCAAGCAACCTATCTTTCATCTTTGAACCTTGTTAATATTCATAGGATGACTTGTCGTCGCCTCTGAACGATCCAAGGTTGTATGTTTAAATTCATCCTTTTGTGGGGATGAAGTGTTTACAGGCCCTAAACGGGAATGAATTTATACCTTCCCTTCTTGGGCTTGTTTTGTTCTGACAGGAGGATATTTATGACCCCCTGTGTAAGAAACCACTAAGTGTTTATTCGCCAGATCTGAGTATTCTTTGACTGAAGCTTTTCCTCGATCGTCAGGTGACAAACTAAGGAGATCTGTTGTTGTAATCTTGAATTTCGATAGGTCCGAGCTGACCCAGGGCTTCACTGGTGATACTGCAGATGTGGACGCAGTAGACGGACCCGAAATAGATGTAGATGGTGTTGAAATAGACATCTTGGAAACTTTTCTCTGACCGAGATAGCTGTGATTGCCTCAGGTACGTCCGAGACAGTTGAAGGACTTATCTTGGTGACCCGATTTTTGTACAAGTTCGGACTTTAGGATCCAAATTTTACGGTTCTTTGGTGGCTCTTCAGACACCATTTCTTTCTTTCCTTCTTGTGTCTATTGACGAAGGGCACGAGCGCGAGCAGCATTCACCCGACGTTTTTGTATACGTTCTTTGAGGGTCGAACGAGCCCTCTTAACGAGAGTCCATTCTTCCATTGTGAGCTGTGCAAAAATGGGATTATTTTGCCGCTGAGACAACTGAATCACTCTATGCTTCCTCGACTCTAGGTCCGTGTAGTAGCAAACCCCATCGGTTTGTTCTAAGGCCTTGACCAATTGTCGAGCACGGCGCTGACGTTGTCTCTGACGAGCCCTTTTTGTCAGTGCCGATGAGCTTTGGTTCAATAACCCCATAACTGGGGAAGGGTCATTTGGAGTAGATATGGTGCAAGCAGCATCCTTAGCCACAATCGGGCAAGAACTTTCACTTGTAGTCTTCATCGAAGTTAAAGACTGACAAACCTTCTTGGAAGACGAAATCTTCCTGCACTTACGAGGTGAAGAAGATTTTGTGGATGAGGATGATAGATATTCCTAAAATTTCGCCTGATCGAACTCTTATTCAATCTCATCATTGATCAGGATCTTGATCGACTGTGACACTACGGTCTCGGCAGCGAGACCGTTAGCTCCCACTATGGTCGCCAGTTTGTTTTCATCAAAAGTTGATTTTGTTGTAAAATTCATTATATCTTCAGTTGATTACAACAAATTCGAAAGAGATAGCCTTTTTATAACACTTTCTTTACACAACAAAATGAAAATTATAACTTTTTAGAAAATAACATAGGAATCGTTTATCGATTTTTGCTTTGCGGGACTTTGCCTGTGCCGGGAGTGCTTTGGCTCATGGACCACTGATTCACAGATTGTGATGGTCTTTGGTATTCTTCCTTCGTTTAGAAGCAAGAACGAAAATCAGTGAATATCTTATCAATGTAAGATGAACACTCTTCTTAAGATCAAATCAAAGCTCAAATCTCAAGGAATCACACAAGTAACTCAAGTTTGCTGCTCTATCTGCTCTCTGCTCTCAGATATCTGTTCTCCGTTCTTGGATTCATGTATAAGAAGGTATTTATAGGGATAGGGGCCCCTAACTGTTGAAACGGAAACAAAATAACCAACTCGCTGCATCCTCTTTGGGCGCGTCAGTCACTACTGGTGTGGCCTTTAGCGAGTCAGAGTGTACTGCCGCGGCTGAAGGAGCAGCTCCACCGACGTTCGTAACTTCTTTCAGTTATATTAGTACACGTTTTCTACAAGTAGTGGGCGTATTTTTAGGGTATAACTACTCCTCCACGTCACTACATGTTCTCTCTCAGTTATAGACCCACGTGGACCCTACTAAGATGCTCAAAACCGTCAGCAAATCACACAAAGATACCACGTGAATACGTACGCTACCCTCAACTACCGCACCTACGTGCACATCACTCAACTATCGTGCATATGCGCGCCACACTTAACTGCCGCACCTATACGTGTTAGCGATGACTGTCGCGCCCGCATAAGTCTGTGTACTTTGTCGCGAGTGTTCATATTGTTGTTCTACCTGTTCTTTTGTTTCTTATGGCTTTGGATGACCTCTTCTGACTTAGATAATGACATTTATTGTCTTCTATTTGTCTTGAGCTGTATTTGGATATCTATAAGCATTTTTAGATGTCTACAGTTAGCAAGCATATATCTATAAGATTCGACTAAGTGTTGCTAGTTATGTTCAGCATCATCGATCTTTTTGTCCTCATTGGACAACTTTTCACTGATTTTCCCGAGCTCTTTGACATTCTTCTTCTTCTCAAGCACTTGACGTTCAAGCTCAAACAGGGAGTCATCCCTTTGCCTCAAGAGCTGCATAGCACATTCTTCAGTTATAGGGAGAAGAGACTGATTACGATGATCCTGCCACTTTTTGAAAAGGCTTTCAACCTTTGCCAAATGCATCCAATAGGGCAGCATAGCTATGCTACTAGTCAAGTTCTACATCAGATACAGAAGAGCTTCCAACACCACCTTAATCCCAGGAAAATCCTCACCATGATCCACTATCTGAGTGGGGGATTCCTTTAGAATGATGAGGAAATTATTCTTGACCATCGACACCACAAATTCTTTTTCCAAGTCAAAAGAAGAAGAGGGTGTAACATTAGAAGGCACCACTTCCGATTAGCCAGTAGACATAGACGTTATTTTTATAGAAATCGATGATGGGGTGAACACAGTGGTTACTGCAATGGTTGCAGGAGCAGTGACAATGGTTGCAGGAGTGGCAACGATAGTGGCAGGAGTAGCAGTGAACACATTTAATGCTGGAGTTGGAATTTTCATTGAGGTGGTAGAGCTGTCGAGTATGACACTTGTAGTCATTTCAAGCTCGGCTCTGGAAGCTACATCCAAAGTAACTTTGGTTTCAATAGTTGTTTTGAGAGAAACAGTTATATCCGCAACTACTCTAATCTTAATAGTTATGCTTAGAGTGACCTCAGCTTCAATTAGAATAACAGTGGCAACAGGAGCGTCCTCTCTGCAGTTACACTTAGTTAAGAGCGTAATCTCACACGGAGTCGAGATAGTGGAATGTCATCCTTAGACTCTGACTCTGTGTTAACTCCAGAGGACTCATGCTGAAAATGCTCAAATGGCTCATCAGCATGGACGGGATCCCCAATTTCACAGAAAGCAGCTTCAGTTCTAAAAGCCTTATCCTTCCTAGCAGTGGTGGGTATATTATTCCCGTATTCATCAACGCGAGGAGATCTTGGAAGTGTGCTCTTTTCCAGAGTCACATCTACCTCTTCTTGAGTCTCGTGTGGACAAGAAGGTCGGGATTCTTCCACGCCGACATTTTCCTCGACATATAAGAATTCTTTGGGTCCCGGTATGCGACTCCTATTAGAAGTGTTCCTAGATCTATTGTGATGCCGAATGAAGCATAGTCACGATGAGTTAATATTGAAGTTTAGGATCACCGCATTCGCCATACAATTCCACTTGTAATAAGCGAGTGTTGTCTGGGGTTGAGGATCCTATTGTGGGAGTGAGAAGCAAGCACCTGTACCTCCGGCGATGGTCCAATACCAAGCCCTTACTCTGATAATTAGACTACAACCCCTAGATTGTAATTGAGTGTTAGGGTTGCCATTATACAACTGGTCATAACCAAATTGGCCGGTAAAGCGGCAATGCAAATAGGGCTCTAATACACACACGGGGCCAAAGCAATAAAGGAGATACCCGGGACGAATACTCAGGAGCCACGTGAAGCAACCGAGTGACAAGACAATGTAACCCTGACCATTTGATTCATCTAGTACAGCTTGGCCGTAGCTGGTCCCAAGAAAATAAGGAAAACACCGGTTAAAATCAAAATTCTTATGATCCCGGAGAATACGTCTCACCAAGGCCATATAATACTTATTCCAATCTAAGTTCTCCAACCTCTGAATAAAAGGAGTAACTTGTCCCTCTACACGAGCAGAAGGTGTGCCTATAAGTGTGGGAAAATGCATGAGAAACCACGCTATGAGATAAGCGTAGGGCAATACTACCTTAGGGTTCTCAGCACCTTGACAAAAAACGTGACATAAGTGTCGTAATCCCCAATGGATACAGGCGATCATGGCAGACAGAAGAGCATATTAACGGTCCTGTGCCAAACAAACGACCAGAAATACCATATCTCTTGGCAATGCATCAAAACTGCCAGAAGGAACGATAATATGCTTGAGCTATAACATGAGATATCCTGCCAGTAAGGGTTTGGAAGAAATCGGCTCCCCCACATTAGAAAAAGTAACTATCAAATGTTGTGCCTGTCGGGTAACCATGCTCATCTGAAGATGTCACATAAGACATAGGAAGATGGGCGAGTATACGTCGGGACAATTCGCCTACCTCACAAGGACCCAGTGGTACAATGAGATCATTCTTATGATTTAAGTTTTTGAAAAGGTAATGCGCCCAAATGTTATGGCTGAGGAGCTTTTCGCCTTTCTTATCAGCCCATCCCTTCGTGTTCGTACAAATGTAGTAGTGGCTCATTACTTCCCAAAAGGTTTCAACCACTTGAGGGTGTTCCTTCTCCAAATCGGTTAACTCCTTGTACCCAGGGACATATCCCTCATAAGGGTACCTTCTGTATCGCAACCAAGAGACTTCAGCCATTTCATGAAGAGGAATTCTTAATTCACCATTTGGAGTGAAGAAGGTACGTGTGTCAAGATTATATAGCTCAAGTACGTCAAAGAATTGGAAAGAGTTATTCCTTAACCCGAGTTGTGTCGCCCTAACGGGCGCATAAAGCCCAAATCTCTGCAGGTCTTCCTGATTCTCTTACAAGATGTATTCGGTAATACGAGGCCACCACTGGATAGGACTCCAACGTGACCAACCAGGAGTCCTAAAGTCATTAGCCGGGAATTACCCCTTTAATTTAAAGAATGCACGGCCAAAAGTGTTAGCCTCCTTAGCTGTTTCACCGACGGGTAATTCTCTCTGAAAACAGTTCCGAGTGCAATCTGGTTATGTAGTAACTGCTACTATCTATTTTAGTGCCGCATCTAGAAAAATAGCCACATGTCACCCCATCTTGTGCTGGGGTTAAGTCCTAATCTATCTTCCTTGGAGTAGAAACAACCTTCAAGGTGGTAAGAGAACAGTCACATTCCATCTGAGGCAAGAACATTCGTCGCCTGTTCATAGTCCTAAGTCATCGATAGGTTCCAAATTCTAATAAGTCTGGATCCTCTGAAGAGTCTCCAAATAGGAAAACATGCTTCACGATGTTGTCACGATCGATTGATTCTAAGGGAGCATCCATAATCAAATGCCTAAAAGTGGAAATCGAAGGCTCAGAAAGAAGTCAAAGTTCTTTTGGTCCTTGATCCCCAAACATATGGATATTTTCAAGGAAGGAAAATTGTGAATCACATTCCGTTGCTTGACTATTATCTGATCCGAAAGCACCACGCTAAAGTATTGGCCTCTTTGTTTTGATGATGTTTAACAAACAATTTATCACTAATGTTGTTTGTCTAGTATTTATGTTTTCTTATTTATTATAGACAAACAATGTGTCGGAGGATGGATAGAATCGAGCATCAATGATCGTATCCAATAGAGGTTGCCAGAATATCGGTATGAAGCCAATGCAATTAAAGTTGAAGATCCAAGTCCAAGCTTTGTCCGCAAGTTTACTAAGATGAGCTTAATTGAAGATCAAGATAGCTTGGGTAAATTAGTTTAGGGTTTATACTTGTGTGTTAATACTTTGAGCTCTATATCAGACATACACACAATTCTTGATTTTGAGTAATTTTGATAAAATATTGAGTTATTAGTTTTTGGACTTAACAACTATTATATACATATTTTATTAAGTCTATAAAATTATTTTATAAGGTTTTAAAATATTGTTTAACTCAATAGTCAAAAATCAAGTTTATATACACATGTATTTACAAGTTTTGTAAAATACATGAGTTTTCACAAATGGGAAATTCAATTTGAGAAATTATTTTCTAACATGATTAATTTCATGTTTATAAATGTTTCACAAAGTTTTATTAATTTTGGAATTAATTTGTCATGTTTAATTGAATTTACAAAATCAAGTTTTAAATAAGTTCATGTTCGTGCACATGTTCGTGCATGTTTTTGCAAGATAGATGAGTTTTTACAATTGGGAAATGAAATTTGAAAATTTCTTCATTTACATGTTTATCTTCATATATACAAACATATTGCTAAGTTTTACTAATTTTGGAGTTGTTATGTTATTTTCAATTGAATTTACAAAAATGAGTTTTTACCAGTTTTTCAGAAACAGTATATCTGTGTTTAAACAATTATTTCTCACAAATGGGAAGTTATATTTTAGAAATTCTTTCTCTAATATATTCATATATATGTTTATAAACCTCCCTCAAAATTTTATGATTTTTTGGAGTTGATTTACTATTTTTAATTGATTTCACAAATCCAGATAAGCAGATTTCCAGATTTCAGAAACGGTCAGTTTTCACGGTCGACCGCTACAGTCGACCGTGCTATAGTGCAGTCGACCGTCTATAGTCCGGAGATCAGTTTTGCAGTTTTACTTCTCGCGGTTGATCGCCAATGTTACTGTTGTACAGTAACGGTAACTTGCTGAATTTTGTCTTTTAGTTGTTTTTTGTGGTTTTTGGGGTTGTTTTCTTCTACCCTATATATACCCCATTGCATTTATCATTTCATACACCATGAGAGTGTTTTAAACAAGTTTAAAAAAAATTTAACAAGGGTTTAAGTTTTGGTTTAAGTTTGTTTAAGAAGCTTTTAAGCAATTAAGAGTTTAATTTTGTGAAATCAATTTCACAAGAGCTTGACTAGATCATTTATTAGTGTTTGAGCATCCAACTATTCTCCCTCTATCTCTTGATCCATTGAGAAGTTTTCTAAACTCTATTTCGAGTTTTTTTTATATTTGTTTATCATTGTTATTAAGCTAGAATTATATTAAGTTTAGTTTTGATTTATATCTCTTTGTTTTGTTTATCATTGTTATTAAGCTAGAATTATATTAAGTTTAGTTTTGATTTATATCTCTTTGTTCACACACAACCCTTGAGCTTATTTAAGCTAGAATTATATTAAGTTTAGTTTTGATTTATATCTCTTTGTTCACACACAACCCTTGAGCTTATGTATTTACATTCATAGCTTATTGTATTTACATTCATAGTTTATTTTAGAGAACAAATCATTTGTTGCATTGTGAGCCTATTTGTGAAGATTACTTTGTAATACACTTATACACCGAGAGGAGTGTGTGGTGAGAGACGGGGTCATCCCAAGAGGAGTGAGGTAGGTGATAATACCTAGAGACCAACACTTGAGAGAGTGTAAAGTGTGATTACAAGAATGTGTTATGTGAGGTGTGAACGTTGTTCGGGTTAGCGTAGAAAACCCGGTTGTGATAGTGAAGATCTCCTCGAGGTGAGGAGCGGAGATGTAGGTCAAGTGGTTGACCGAACTCCATGAATATATCGTGTGTTTGAGTTTACATTAGTGCACTTACTCTTGTGTTTATATTTCTTATCGTCATTGTCCATTGTTTATTATTTATATCATCCACTATCTTGTTTATTTTGTTTACCCTTGTGTATATCACTTATCCTAGCTCACATATCTTGTTGTATTTCATACTTGCTAGGATAACTTGTTAATTACTCACATATCTTGTTGTATTTCATACTTGCTAGGATAACTTGTTAATTAGTTTTAATTGGTATAAAATCGCATTAGATTAGCATAGGACCGTAATCACCCCCCTCTAGGGTCTAACATAAAGAACTGGAATAGAGGGATGCAAAACTACATAAAAGATAAACTAAGTTCGTTAGATAAACTTCACTACTCAATGATACGAAGGTCACTCCAACAACAAACTTCATCCAACAACGAACTTCATTAAATAGACGAACCTCGTCCAACAATGAACTTCGAGCCTCGTTAGTTAAACTAACTTCGTCTATTGAACGAACCTGGTCAGTGAAGACAAATTTCATTGATTCTAGGAACGTCGTCAGTGAAGACGAAGTTAGTCAGTCAAACGAAAGTTCATTTGACAGACCTTGAGGATGAACCTCGTTAGAATAGCAAACCCAGTTTGACATATGAAATTCAATCGGCAGACGAGGTTCATCGAAAAAAAATATGTTAAGATAATGAATTTCATCAAATCAAAAGACGTCATCTTTCAGATGAATTTCATCTCAGAAAGAGAAAAATTGTTCGTCTTCCTCAAGAAACCCAGGTCTAAAATAGACGAGGTTCATTTGTGTTAAAACGTAGATCTTGTATTTAGATCTATTACCTAAGAAAGCAGGCAAAGCCGCGGGGTCATCTAAAGGACTGACGACCTTCTTGCTCTTGCCTTTGCTTACAGCGGTTTTAGGAGCCATTGGTCTCAGATTAGAAGCTCTCAAAGAAGAAAAGTTTAAAATATAGGAGGTGAAGGGTTTTGACAACTCAAGCGATCAGAAGAAGAAAGGACTATTTGTATGATGATGTCATATATATATATATATATATAGATGGAAAAATTTATATCAAGGGCCGATATCTTCGATTGAGATCGTTGGATGAGTCCCTTTCCCAACGATATCTGCAGGCGAGATCCATGGAGGAGATCTCGAGGCACCAGCTGGCAGCTAAACATCGGGCCTAGAAAAGGTGCATAACAGTTACTGTTGATAAGGCTGAAAGGTGTCATATAGGTGTGGATCTGACAATATTCACATGGAAAGATGAGGGTCAGCCAATTGCCGAACTTCGTGGCGAAGCTCATAGAAGCATTGAATTGTGACAATGAAGATAAGTTCGTCCTAATAGGATTCAAAGTGTTTCAGACTTCATACAACCCAATTCAAGCCTGAAAACTTTGAAGGGGGTTTTGTAGGCATTAAAAAATGTTGAACTTCAAGATATGAGGAAAGTCATCATAGGTACGAACCTCGTCTCAATCAAAGGTGAGACTCGCCACCCAGCGAAGATCCATATTAGAAACGAGACCCACCTGGCACCGAGGCTCGGTGAAGTTCGTCATTAGAAACGAGGTTCGAAGCTCATCATTAGAAATAAGACTTGACATCAGAGTTGAAGTTCGTCATCGAAAACAAGGTTCGAAGCTCGTCATTGATTATGAGGTTTGGAGTTCATTATCGGAGGTAAAGTTCGTCAATGAAAACAAAGCTTGTCATCAGGCTTAAAGCTTGTCAGTGAAAACAAGACTCGTCAAAAGGAAATTCACAAGACTTGCTATGCGATTGGACTCAGCTATACTGCAAAGCTCGTCAGACGAAGTTAGTGAAGACAAAGTTCGTTATACTGCAAAGCTAGCCTTATAAGATGAACCTCACTGCATATCGAGGCTCATCCAATAAGACGAACCTTGTTGCATATTAAGGCTCGTCTAATCAGATAAACCTCGCCATGCAGCGAGACTTATAGTCCATAGGGTAACGGATTTGAAGACTTAGTCAGCCACGTGGGCTACGTTTTAGGAACACGTTTCGCCCCAGTAACCAATATGGGCTGAATTGAAGAAGGCAGATACGCTCTCTACCCATAATTTTTTAATATCGGTTACGCTGAAACTCTATAAATAGCCATGAGAGGCTATGAAGAGGGGACTTTTTTTTCTTCGAAAATTCTTGGCGATCGCATGAAGAGAGATTAGTGTTTGCATTCTTGTGATCTAAGTCACTGTCAGAAGTTTTTATGATCTTGATTTGATCGTCAACGGGAAGCAATCTCGGCTTAAGCATCGAGAGAAGCATCATTTCGCCATCAATAACCCACTTTTAAACAAAAGGAAAGTCAAATTAATCTTCTCTTCCTCTATAATCGAGAGTGAGTGATTATAAGAGATTCGTACTAAGCAATCGAACCTATTCTTAAAACAAGAAAGTCAATCTTAAATTTTTCGACCCTACAGTGCTCAATGATGACCTCATCATTGGGATAAGCCCATCAATGACACCATCGATAGACTCATCGACTGATGCATCGTTGAGTCACATTTCGAGTCGATTTTCTTGGTATTTTCTTAGAGTTTTCTTCATCTTGGATAATTATGCTTCTTGGGCTTCTGTTAGCTTCTTTTGAGCTTCAATTGGAGATCTTTTGGGCTTAATATATCTTCATTTGGGCTCTTGTTTATTTTCTTTATTTTTCATATAAAATAGAATAAAATATAATATTAATAATTTATTTACGTGAAAATTATTTGAAATGGGAATATATAAACACAATAAAACATGATAATCAAATACCTTACATCTACACTTTAATAGTCCCTTAGCAAAGAAAGGGAAAAAAATTCTATCTTACTTTTACCAGAATTGCGGTTGTATTTAGCACATGCAACAAGTATTTAAACTCCTAGGTTATTGTAGAGTACGAGCTATAGTCTCAAGAGGGTTTGTGGTGAATATACTCATAAAATTCGATCAACTGGCCAATTTGAAGAAGTCAATATAAAACTAATTTACTTGATATCTTTAAACAATCTAGTTAAATCTAGTTTCTTTTACTCAAGATATTTTTATGCATAACTCTAAATAAATTTCTTAGAAAATCTTTTCATTATAGTTGTACAAAATCATCTCTAAGTTAGAAATTTTTATTTTAAAATTTTGTAAAGAACATGCTAACTCTTGGCTTCAATTAATTTCTAAGCCTCTTGATCAATTTTGTTTTCCAAGAATACACACACACCCCCATCCATATGCACACACGCGCATAATGCGTGCGTGTGCACATGCACACACACATATATATTCTCTTCATTCTTTGGTAATTTTTTACTAAATATATCAGGCTTTTTTAAGTGACCATATAAGAATTTTTGGGCCAATGGATCCTAATGCAATTCAGCACCCCGCTCCAGATCTCATCCCCATCGCATCAGCCTCCTCTCTTCCCTCGCTCGCACGAAACGGCTTTGCACAGCGCCTCCCCTTCGCTCGGCCTCCACCTCCGACCAAACCCATCCTCACCCCACAGCCACCAGTTTCTCCGCACAGCCGTAGACCCTAGCTCGACCCGATCCGTCGAGATCCCACGGCTACCGCCTCCATCTGAACTCCAGAACTTATTTCGCCCGCAAACCCGTAGCCCCACGCTTCGTCGCCGAACCCACCAGACCCGAGCTTCCTCTCACCTGCCACCGTCGTAGTTCTCAGATCCACCCGACCCTGACGACAGTCGCCGACGAGCTCCACATCACCGTGAACCCCACCTCCTTCTCCCTGAGATCGAACCCACCGCTAACATCGTCATTCATATCCCCTTTGCTGTTTAGATCTGTCACCTTTAGCATTGATGCACCGCACCGAAAGCATCGAATCATTCGACACAACCCCGAGGCAAGATCCCTCTTGCTTAGATCTGAATTTTATACCTGTTATAAATTATTTGCATAGTTTATTTGTGACGTATTTATCTGCATGGGTTGTTGCTGAATAATATTGATTTAAATCATAGTTATATGATAAATAGTATTTTCAAAATAATGATAATGAAATGAAAGAATTTATTTTGATAACAGAATCATTTTAGAGAATTTATAAAATTTAAAAAGAATTTATATTGAGAAAAAGAATTAATTTAGATTAATAATGAGAAATAATTTTAAAAGAGTTTGTTTTTGAGAAAAGGAATTATTTTAGAATAATAATAGATGAGAAATAATTTTAAAGAATTTATTCTGGAAAAGAGAATATTTTAGATTGATTATAATGAGAAATGATTTAAAATAAATTATTTGGAAAAAGATTATTTTCTAAATTATATGGATGTCGTTTATGAGTTATAATTCTTAGATTTAATTATGTGAGATGCCTTATCATTGTTGTACATGAATGATTGTTTCATTTATTATTTCTTGGTTGTGTTTGAGAACCTTAGTAATTCATGACTTAGTGCCTCGTGCGTCATGAACAGACTTAGTGACATGTGTGGGTGTTTTGACTGAAATTAGGTGTGAACGGAGTTTTATTAGGGATTGATATTTGATTTAGAAAACGAGAAGAGTTGGGATGATGAAGTTAATGTTCATGTAATCGGATAAGGCTGTTGATGAATCTTACAGACTCGCACCACTAGTAGAAAAATGAGCAATCTAGACAGAAATTTCCGTCTAGATTGCTCCATTTCCCGTCTAGGTTGGTACACCTAGACGAAATTTCATCTAGTTTGCTCAGTCTAGTCTGATTCCAACTAGGTTGGGGAAAACTAGACGAAATTCCGTCTAGGTTGACTAACCTAGACGGATATCAACCTAGACGGAAGTAAGAAATCCCTCTAGGTTGCTACGTAGACGGAAATCCGTCTAGGTTTGCAACCTAGACGGAATTCCGTCTAGGTTGGCAACCTAGACGGATTGCTACAGTAGCAACCTAGACAGAATTCCATCTAGGTTGCTTTGCTACAGTATTTTTTTTAGAATCTACGTTGCACGCTATATAATATCACATATACAATTATATTCAAATATCAAATATATTTCAAATAATACAATCATCATATATAATTATATTCAAATAATACATTCATCAAAATACTAGAAAGATACATAAATTTTTTACATAGATTATAAAGAATACAATTGTTTACATAACTTGATGAAATTTGCATAATTTATTGAATCCAATTGCATTTACTCCTCCAAGTTGTTGAAGCATCATGTTTCTTCCTCCTTGATCCTACAATATACAAAATTCCACATCAATTAGTCCATGCCATGAAATACACTTAGAGAGCATTAACTTTGCAGAAGAACTAATAGGGAAATTAAAATATTGGTTACTGGACTAACAGCAACATTGAGAGCAATCCATGTACACATTCTGAGCCTTTTTTTAACATCTGATTTCTATTTTATTATATGTATATATTACACCAGCTTTTGTTTGGACATGAAATACATATTTAAACTAGCTAATATTAGAAAAGAGAGGTTCAAGCAGCCTTAGTCCTTAATCATTGTACTTAGCACTACTACAGAAAATAATACACTAAATGATCAGGAATATTAGCATATTGCATGTATACCATTTTCTAAGACACTTGCTCCTTTCATTTGCAGTAAGCCTGCTCCATTCTACGAAAGAGGGACAGAACCACATGTTTTATTATTTTCCTATTGGAAAAAACTATAAAATCTTTGTATTTATACATTCAGTAATATCATAGTACAATTGTTATTCTTTAATTTCTATTCAGGCATATTTTCTTTGAATGATACAACCTAAATATAGATACAAAATATTTTAAGACATTCTATTTAGGCATATTTTCTTTGAATGATACACCATAAAACACTATCTTTAATTTCTATTACTAAAAGTCACTAAAACGATCATTTGTTCATAAATAAATAATCTGAACTTTATTCATGAAAAAAATAAACTGAGAACCATTATTCTTTGAATTAAAGCAGAAAGTTATCATATAGCAAGTACTTAGAGATTGAATATGAATTTATACAAGAATTCAGGAGTCATATATAAAGTATAAAGGTGAGAAGTTGCCAAGTTAGGCTAAGCCCATGATTCTCCAGACTAGTTTTTAGCAATCATGATAACTATGCTCATTAACGCATCAAAGTAACAATGGGGGTCTTTCTGCCAAAAGGAAGTACAATGGGGGTCCAGATGCATTGATAAAGTATAGGTTTGTGACGCCCCTGGGTTCACACAAGGCTGTAGTCCAAGGTAAAACCAAGAATGTCAAACCTACCATGCACCGCACCGTGTAATAATATATTTCACCATCACAATTACTATCTCTCTAGTAGAGTCAATAACAGGTGTAGGTAAAAAAGCAAGTAAAAGATAATACAAGAGTCAACTGATGAAATAATAGAGATCAAATTACATTCCATCATCTAACATACTGAAATAGAAGTCAATGTCTCAAATAAATAAACTGGAGTTTCTCAACATGTCTCAAATAAAAAATGTCTGAATAAGAGGAAATAAGGCACACAACATTTACAACTTCTAGAATAAAACCCTCAAATGTCTAAACAAAAGTCTATTGTGGAACTCAAAAGAAAAATATAATTAAAATAGACAGCTGAATCACTAAAGTGCATCACCATCAACCTACGACTCTCCGGGCACCTGGCTCGTTACCTAAAAGGGGAGGGACAACGAGCGTCAAAGCGCTAGCGAGCAACATCACAATCAACCCCAAGGGATAAGGCTCGTTGTATATAGAAAATACAGTTAATACATATATATACATAAAATCACGGATCCTATTTAGGAAATTATAACACGAGCATAGGTACGTCGAGCACAAATAATCCAAATAAGGAAACCCTCATGTATATACCTTGTAGCTCAAATTGTAAATCCCTAATAATAAGAGGATTTTAGTATTTAGGAAATTACAACACGAGTATAGGTACGTCGAGCAAAATAATCCAAACAAGGAAACCCTCATGTATATACCTTGTATCTCAAATTGTAAATCGCTAAATACTAAACCCGAAATCTAATACAGGAACAATAATAAAAAGAAGACAACCCATCTTAGAACTTAAAATACTGTGTCATGTCATAACTCACATAAGTGTCATGTCCAACCTATGCAAGTGTAAGTGTCATACTCAAGGTCTAAACTGGTATCCAACACATGGACTAGAACTAGATGTAGTGGATGTCCAACACATGGACTGCATATGTAAATTGTCCAACACATGGACTGAGAGATGAATGTCCAACACATGGACTGAACGTGATAAATGTCCAACACATGGACTACACATAATAATTGCCCAACACATGGACTAAATGAAATATATGATCAGATGCATATACACTACTTTCACACGTGCCTAGGTGTGGTAAACCTAGACTCGTGTCCACAAGTCTTCTCACATGTAGAGATTCAAAATAAACATAAATTTCTAATATTAGATATTCGAGGCGACTCCTCGTTCAGTAGAGATTCAAAATAAACATAAATTTCTAATATTAGATATTCGAGGCGACTCCTCGTTCATATAGAAGCATGCAATAACAGTAAACATGCCCAAACAGTTTCGGTTAAAACGAAACAACCCAAACAGATCCAAATCGAGGAGTTTCGGTTAAAACGAAACAACCCAAACAGATCCAAATCGAGGAAAACTGGAAATTTCCTCGTCAGTCGACTCATGAGTCGACTGGGATCATCGGTCGACTCATTGGTCCACTGGTCAGACAGAAAAGAAGAAAAAGCAAGAAATTCCTGTTAGTTGACTCATTGGTCGACTCATCAGTCGACTCATAAGTCGACTAGCAAGTCGACTGATAGGTCGACTGAGCAGACAATTTTCTAGTTTCGCATATGATGTGTGTTTTGTAAAATTTTCAAACTAAAATAACTATTTTCATCATTTTTAGCAGCATATTTTTTATTCTAACAAGTGTACAAACTGAAACGAAAGATTTGCATGTAATTACTTACACTAAAACACTAAACATATTTATACATGTTTAAAACGGATTTAAAATCAATAAATCATAAAGAAACCCATGTATAAATCTAATTCCAGATCTAGATCTAAGTTACAAAACGTTGGTGAGTTTTTATTAACTAAAACATTTAAATCTTGCAACCCATATTATAAAGAATCTATCTTTATGCACAAAGTACGTTTTAGGCTCAAAAATTCGAAATAAAACTCAATGAAATCATACAAACAGTGGGTATAGGGCTGGGCGAGATGTTACTTGCCTCTGGTATGCTGCAAAACTCATGAACCCTCAAGGAATCGATCCTCCTTCGACAGCACCACAAAATCCTACTGCAAATCCTCCGAAAATTCCCCAAAAATCTCCAACAATGAAGCTAGGGTTTGAGGAGAGAGAGAGGGGCTAGGGTTTCTATGAGATCTGATGGTTTTGTGGTTGGTTTCGGGTAAAAGAATATATATATATAAGCGGTCAAACCCAAAACAAAACCAAAAAGACCCGCAAACTAAAAGAAAACCCGAAATCAGCCCGTCAGTCGACTCATAGGTCGGCACATCAGTCGACTGATAAGTCGACTAATAAGTCGACTGAGCAGACAACAGTTTCGTGCATGTCTTGTTTATTTACAAACATCCATGCACAAAACTCTACACATACACACTCATACATCTCTAATAGATTGTTATCAAGTATATCCATGACCTCAAGCTATTTATCACAATAAAAATTATTTATCACCAAAAATTCACATATCTTCATAACAAAAATACGAGGTTTTACATTCTTCCCCCCTTAAAAGAATCTCTTCCTCGAAATTTAGAAATCATACTTAAACAAATACTATTACTCTAGATAAGCATATCATGATATTTATATTTAACAATCAAGGATGACTATATTCCCACTCAACCGTTAATCAAATGGAACTAGTACATCGGTCGAAAAATCCAAATAAGGAATCCCCCATATATATACCATGTGTTCCAAAAGATTAAGAATTAGGCGTAAATATTCTCATTCTAGCGTTAAATCTAAATATAATCACACAAATAATCATACACATAAATCAATCAACTTCCTCAATAGGTGCAGGATGTAGCGCTACATAGCATCTTCGTGCTCTCAAAAATCATCTTCGACGTCTATAATTAACCATCTAAAATATAAATATCCCCACTTAACCCCTAACTAAATGGAACAAGTACATCGAGCGAAAATCCAAACAAGGAACCCCTCATATATATACCATATGTTCCGAGTACTTAGGAGTTAAGTGTTAATACCCTCATTTTAGTGTTAAGTATAAACATCGCTATACATGAAACTATAAGTCATATATAAGTCATACCAAAAATTTAATTTACCTGCTCAAACATATGTGGGTAGTCGCGATGCATGTCCTCTTCACGCTCCCAAAAAATCTCCTCAACACCTCTTCGGTTCCACTGAACTTTCACCAAAGGAATTACCTTGTTTCTAAGCCTCTTGTCCTCTCTGGCAAGTATACAAACCAAAATCTCAATAGTAGTCAAATCCTCCTGAAGCTCTATCTCTGGTGCATCCAACACTCTCTGTTACTCCTCATCATTTAAGTGCTTCTTGAGCATAGAAACATGAAATACATTGTGAATACTAAACATCGATGCTGGAAGATCTAGTCTATATGACACAGCTCCAATGTGATCCAAAATCCGGAAAGGTCTAATATATCTCGGTGCAAGCTTTCCATGTCTTCCGAATCGCTGAACGCCTTTCATAGGCGATACCTTCAGCCTAACAGAATCTCTAACCTGAAACTCCAAGGGTCTTCGTCTCTTATCTGCATAGCTCTTTTGCCGACTCTGAGCAGCTAAAATCCTCTCTCTGATCAATGCTACCTTCTCAATAGTCTGCCTCACAAGCTCTGGCCTAAGCATTAAGCTATCCTCTGGCTCTGCCCAGCATATCGGTGATCTACAAGGTCTCCCGTACAATGCCTCATATAGGGCCATACTAATTGTATCTTGATAACTATTGTTATAAGCGAACTCTATCAGTGGAATATGATCCCCCCAGCTATCTTGAAAGTTAATGATACAAGCCCGCAACATGTCCTCCAATACCTAATTCACCCTCTCCGTCTGACCATCCGTCTGTGGGTAAAATACACTGCTGTAAGATAGTCTGCTGTCAAATGAATCCTAGAAACTCCTCCAAAAATGCGAAGTTGACACTGAACCTCGATCTGACACAATCGTATTAGGGACTCCATGAAGTCAAACTATCTCCTGAATAAATATCCTCACATACGTCTCAGCTGTATATGTAGTCTTCATTGGAATAAAATATGCTGATTTCGTCAATCTGTCCACTATCACCCAAACAGAATCATTCCCCTTCTTCGACTTCGACAACCCTACAATGAAGTCCAAAGAAATATCCGCCCACTTCCACTCTGGGATGGGTAAAGGCTGAAGTGTTCCTGTCGGCCTCTAATACTCTGCCTTCACTTGCTGACAGGTAAAACACTTAGCTATATACTCTGCAATCTCTCTATGCATACCACTCCACCAGAAGTGTCTCCTCAGGTCCTTGTACATCTTAGTGGTCCTGGATGTACTGTGTACCTAGTATAATGTGCCTCATTAATAATGTGTCTCATCAAATAACTCCCTCTTCAGCTCGGTACTGGATGGCTTGACCAGCCTACCCTTCATTCGTAGACCTCCATCTGTTCCAATGGTCCAATCAGCTTTAGGTTCTTTGGTAATCTCCTCCTTTCGGATTTGAATCCAAGAGTCTTTCAGCTGAGCTCTGATAACTCTGATACTCCAAGATGGCTGCACTGACACAGCTCCCAAAAATGCACTAGTTCCACCAATCTCGGGTCTAAAATCAAACTATCTAAGAGTGAGAAAATCTTGATACAATGAGCACCTCAAAGTCGAAACCCGATGTCAACGCTTTCTGCTTAAAGCATCTGCTAAGATGTTCGCCTTCCCCGGATGATACTAGATCGTGAACTCGTAATTCTTGATAAACTCAATCCACCTCCTCTATCTCTGGTTGAGTTCCTTCTGAGAGAAAAGATAATTCAGAATCTAATGGTCTGTGAACAACTCAAACTACACTCCATACAAGTAGTGCCTCCATGACTTCAGTGCAAATACCACTGCTGCTAACTCTAAGCCATGAGTGGGATAGTTCTGCTCATGCACCCTCAACTGCCGTGAGATATATGCTACTACTCTATGAGTCTGCATCAAGACGCCTCCTAAACCTGCCAATGATGCATCTGTATAGACCACAAATATCTTGTCGCTGCTCGGAATAGTCAAAACTGGCACTGTAGTTAACTTAGTCTTCAAGATATCAAAGGCCTTATAGCACTCCATGCTCTAAATGAACTATACACCCTTCTTCATAAGGCGTGTAAGTGGTGTCGAAATCTTCGAGAAGTCCTGGATAAACTTCCTATAATAACCAGCTAATCCCAAAAAGCTACGAATCTCTGTCACCATCTTTGGTGGTTCCCAATCAAGAACTGCTATAATCTTAGTCGGATCTACTGCTATGCCCTCTCTACTGATGACATGGCCTAGAAATTTGACTTCTGAAAGCCAAAATTCACACTTGCTGAACTTGGTATATAACTGATGTTCCTGCAGAGTCCCCAAAGCTAACCATAGGTGCTGCTCGTGTTCTGCCTCCAATCTCAAATAAATGAGAATATCATCGATAAAAACAATCACAAACTGATTCAATAAGGGATGAAAAACCCGGTTCATCAAGTCTATGAATACCATGGGTGCATTGGTCAACCCAAATGGCATGACCATGAACTTAAAAGATCTATATCGAGTCAGAAAAGCAGTCTTGGGAATATCCATCTCTCGAACCCGCAACTGATAACCAGAACGAAGATCAATCTTTGAAAAATACTGCGCTCCCTGTAACTGGTCAAACAAGTCATCAATCCTAGGTAATGGGTACCTATTACAGATAGTGACCTTGTTCAACTCTCTATAATCAATGCACAAACGCATATTGTCGTCCTTCTTCTTCACGAAGAGAACTAGCGCTCCCCACGCAGAATAACTCTGACGAATAAAACCCTGAGCTAACAACTCGTCCAACTGGGTCTGAAGCTCTCTCATCTTAGCTGGTGTCATGCGCTAGGGTGTGCGGGATATCGAGGCTGTGCCCGGCTGTAACTCAATACAAAACTCGACCTCTCTCACATGAGGTAACCAAGGTATGTCCTAAAAGACATCTGATACTCTGAGACAACTCTAGTCTCTAATAAATAAATACTCTGATCCTATCGCATCACCTCCTCGATGTACACTGGAAATGACTCCAAAATGATTGCCCAGAGAGGTTACCACAATCATCTCGGACCCATCGGATGCTCGCAAATTGACTGTCTTCACAAAGCAGTCAATACTAACATGGTAGGAAGACAACCAATCCATACCAACAAAGCAGTCAATACTAACATGGTAGGAAGACAACCAATCCATACCAAGGATAACATCAAACTCGGACATATGCAACATAGGAAGACAACCAATCCATACCAAGGATAACATCAAACTCGGACATATGCAACACTATCAAATCGACAATGAACTCTGACTCATCTAAACTGATAGTACACCTCCTACAAACGCTCTCCAGATGCGATATCTCACCTAAAGGGGTGGAAACTGATAAAGGGGTGTCTAAAGGCTGAGCTACGAGCTGGAGTATAGTCATAAAAACATATGAAATGAAGGAATGCGAAGCTCGCGAATCGAAGAGAATATGGTCGGGAAAATAATTCACAAGGAACGTACCCTCCACTACTGCTTCGCTAGCTCCATGATCACGGGGTACTACCGCATATACTTTGCCTATGGCTGAAGACTGCTTTGCTGCTAGTGCTGGAGAATACGGGACTATCTGCCCCTGAGGAACCTCCTGAACTACACGAATCTATCCTTCAATCTTCTGGGCTGTTGGCGGTGCCTCTAGCCTCATCTGCTGACCTTGACCTCTGCCCTAAACTCTCTGCTACTGCTGGTTCAGGCCCTTGCCCTGCTGAGCTCCTCCTGGTGCGCCGCGACACTCCGATGCCTTATGTCCAACCTTGCGACAGTTATAGCAAACTCCCTAAAACTTACGCTGCTGATGCGTTCTCTAATCCTGCTTGGGTCCCTTCTTATGAGGGCCCTGATGTTGCTGCTGAGGTCCCGTAAAAGGTCTCTTGTTCTTACCCTTATCCCCAGTCTATCCTACCTTGTTCTTCCCTTCCTTATCCTTCTGGAACATGGCAGTCTCAATCTCCTATGAGGTGGCGGCCTCAGCTACCTCTCGAACTGAATAGAACTTCCTCGAGACGAGGTATCAACGAAGATTAGGGCGAAGCCCTGCTAGGAACATCTGAGCCTGGCGCTCTCATGTCTGCCACATACCCATGAAGTGCAGCAACTCCATGAAACCTGCTCTCAAAATCTACCACTGACATGTCCCCCTAAGTCAACCAAGATAACTCAAGTTCCTTTCCAGTCCGTGCTGCAGAAGAAATATACTATCCATCAAAGAAATATATGAAATCCTCCCATGTGAGGGTCATCCGGTGCTCTAGAGTGAACTGAAGTCGATACCATCTCCTGGCGTCTCCCTTCAGACTATAGGATGCCAATCTCTGCTTCTGTACCGAATCCATATTAAGTATATCAAGGGTGTTACTCGCATCCTCCTTCCACTTATGGGCTACAAGAGGGTCTGATGACCCCTAAAACTCTGGTGCTCTCATCTTCTGATACCTCTCTACCATACGGAGCCAGGCCTCCTGCTCTGTGGCTCTATCCAGGACTACTGGTGGAATAGCTGCAGGTGTGGTCTCTTGGGGTCTCTCGAAGATAGGAACAGCTGGTATCCCCTGTGGTTGATCTACTGGTGGTGGTGGTAGTGGCATGATATGATTCGCCATAAGCTCCTCAATTGCTACCATCCTAACGACTATAGGAGCCATAAGATCTATAAGGTACTGGGGAGCCTGCTGCGCCTCAGGTAGTGCCTGTTGTGGCTCCGGGTGGGCTTGTTGTGGCTCAGGTGGAGCCTGCTGTGGCTCAGGTTGAGCTTGCTGTGACTCTGCCTGTCTAGCTCTCCGAGTACGAGGTCTACCACGTCCTACCATATCTCTCTGGTCATAAGAAATAAGGGTTCATGAGTCAAAATAGACATATATACATACATAATGTATCACAATACGATTTTCACAACAATTTAGTATTCACACAAATACTTTAAGTTTACACAAAATAGTTGTCATAAAAAAATTCTCAAATTTTGAGATATATGCATATATCATCCTCACTCATACTAGGAAATCCTTACGAACTATATACATAAATCCTAAGAAACTCTATCCTAGTTCCACGACTTGACACAAGATGATCCTAAGGATATTGGAACTAGAGCTCTGATACCAATTATGACACCCCTGGGTTCACACAAGACGGCAGTCCAAGCTAAAACCAAGAATATCAAACCTGCCATGCACTACACCGTGCGATAACATGTTTCACCATCACAATTACTATCTCTCTAGTAGAGTCAATAACAGGTGTAGGTACAAAAAGAAAGTAAAAGATAATACAAGAGTCAACTGATGAAATAATAGAGATCAAATTAATATTCCATCATCTAACATACTGAAATACAAGTCAATGTCTGAAATAAATAAACCGGAGTTTCTCAACAAGTCTCAAATACAAAATATCTGAATAAGAGGAAATAAGGCACACAGCCTTTACAACTTCTAGAATAAAACCCTCAAATGTCTAAACAAAAGTCTACAGTGGAGCTCAAAAGAAAAATATAATTAAAATAGACAGCTGAATCACTAAAGTGCATCGTCATCAACCTGCGAGTCTCCAGGCACCTGGCTCGTTACCTGAAAGGGGAGGGACAACGAGCGTCAAAGCGCTAGCGAGCAACATCACAACCAACCCCAAGGGATAGGGCTCGTTGTATATAAAAAATACAGTTAATACATATATATACATAAAATCAATGATCCTATTTAGGAAATTACAACATAAGCATAGGTATGTTGAGCGAAATAATCCAAACAAGGAAACTATCATGTATATACCTTGTAGCTCAAATTGTAAATCCCTAACAATAAGAGGATTTTAGTATTTAGGAAATTACAACACGAGCATAGGTACGTCAAGCGAAATAATCCAAACAATGAAACCCTCATGTATATACCTTGTATCTGAAATTGTAAATCTCTAAACACCAAACCCGAAATCTAATACAGGAACAATAATAAAAAGAAGACAACCCATATCAGAACTTAAAATATTATGCCATGTCACAACTCACATAAGTGTCATGTCCAACCTATGCAAGTATAAGTGTCATACTCAAGGTCTAAACTGGTGTCTAACACATGGACTAAAACTAGATGTAGTGGATGTCCAACACATGGACTGCATATGTAAATTGTCCAACACATGGACTGAGAAATGAATGTCCAACACATGGATTGAACGTGATAAATGTCCAACACATGGATTACACATAATAATTGCCTAACACATGGACTAAATGAAATATATGATAAGATGCATATACATTACTTTCACATGTGCCTCGGTGTGCTAACCTAGACTCGTGTCCGCAAGTCATCTCACATGTAGAGATTCAAAATAAATATAAATTTCTAATATTAGATATTCGAGGCGACTCCTCGTTCACATAGAAGCACACAATAATAGTAAATATGCCCAAATAGTTTCAGTTAAAAGAAAACAACCCAAACAGATCCAAATCGAGGAAAACTTGAAATTTCCTCGTCAGTCGACTCATGAGTCGATTGGGATTATCGGTCGACTCATTGGTCGACTGGTCAGACAGAAAAGAAGAAAAAGCAAGAAATTCCCGTCAGTCGACTCATTGATCGACTCATCAGTCGACTCATAAGTCGACTGACAAGTCGACTGATAGGTCGACCGAGTAGACAATTTTCCAGTTTCACATATGATATGTGTTTTGTAAAATTTTCAAACTAAAATAACTCTTTTCATCATTTTCATCAGCATATTTTCGATTCTAACAAGTGTACAAACTGAAACGAAAGATTTGCATGTAATTACTTACACTAAACTACTAAACATATTTATACATGTTTAAAACGGATTTAAAATCAATAAATCACAAAGAAACCCATGTATAAGTCTAGTTCCAGATCTGGATCTAAGTTACAAAATGTTGGTGTGTTTTTATTAACTAAAACATTTAAATCTTGCAACCCATATTATAAAGAATCTATCTTTACGCACAAAATATGTTTTAGGCTCAAAAATCCGAAATAAAACTCAATGAAATCATACAAACAATGGGTATAGGGCTGAGCGAGATGTTACTCGCCTCTGGTATGTTGCAAAACTCTTGAACCCTCGAGGAATCGATCCTCCTTCGACAGCATCACAAAATCCTGCTGTAAATCCTCCGAAAATTCCCCAAAAATCTCCAACAACGAAGCTAGGGTTTGAGGGGAGAGAGAGGGGCTAGGGTTTCTCTGAGATCTGATGGATTTGGGGTTGGTTTCGGGTAAAAGAATATATATATATAAGCGGTCAAACCCGAAACAAAACCGAACAGACCCGCAAACTAAAAGAAAAACCCGAAATCAGCCCGTCTATCGACACATAGGTCGGCTCATCAGTTGACTGATTAGTCGACTGACAAGTCGACTGATAAGTCGACTGAGCAGACAACAGTTTCGTGCATGTCTTGTTTATCTGCAAACATCCATGTACAAAACTCTACACATACACACTCATACATCTCTAATAGCTTGTTATCAAGTATATCCATGAGCTCAAGCTATTTATCACAATAAAAATTATTTATCACCAAAAATTCATATATCTTCATAACAAAAATATGGGGTTTTACAAGGTTCAAAGTAACAATCAGCTACTAACCCATCAAAGTAACAAAATCAAATTAACCACCAACATTCAAAACTAAAAGTCCCATTTGACATGTTATTCTATTAGCATTGATAAAGTATAGGTTCATGATATTAGATATCGACTAAAAGTCCCATTTGACATGTTATTCTATTAGCATTGATAAAGTATAGGTTCATGATATTAGATATCGACAATATATTGAGAAGACTTATTTCACATATTAGCATTGATAAAGTATAGGTTCATGATATTAGATATCGACAATATATTGAGAAGACTTATTTCACAGCATGGTTAGGCAAGCAGTCAATCCCTTTGTCAGCAAAGGCCAAATTTAAGTCAAAAAAGTAAAATTCCTTTCTAGATGCATTCTTCAATTTTAGAATAAAGGTTGTTGCGCTTTATTAATTGTCCCAAACCTAAGGGTCAAATCAAATTTCTTCTATATCCTTAATTTGAGATTAATATTGATGCAGCATAATTATGTACCAAAATTGTAAGTGCACAATTGATCAAGTTATAGTATAAAAAGTTATCGATCCCACAAAATTGTAAGTGCACAATTGATCAAGTTATAGTATAAAAAGTTATCGATCCCACGAGGAAGGTAATTTTAAGAGATTAAAAAGTTATCGATCCCACGAGGAAGGTAATTTTAAGAGATTATTAGAATTGGTTCTTATGTTGTGTGCATCAAAAAATAAAATTAAAGAATAAGTGTGAGAGTTATGATGAGTGAGAGTGATTGTTTTGAATATATGCAAGTAACAATAAATTGAATTTGAGCGAAGAGAAATAAGAATCAAAGAATAGAATAAAAAGCAAGAAAGAGAAAATTCAAGAAAATAAAAAGTGGAGGGTTCAATTAAAGATATGAGAAATCTAGAATTGAATCCACTAGCTAATCTCAATTATTAAATACAAACTATTCTCTTTTCGTCATATTTCAATTTAGATTTATTAAGTATAGACTATCAAACTATTTAAGGAAAGTATAACCTATCAAATTATCATCTAAGTCAAAATAAAAATCATGATAAGAACAACAACAAGATAGTAATCCTATAATTCATAAGTATAACCTATCAAACCATTTAAGATAAGCATGGATTATCAAATTCTTCTTCTATCAATTAGTTCTCTAGTTGATTATCCTAAACATGATCATTTTAAGTGTAAGAGAACAATTCATACAATATAAAGGAAATTAGACTAGTTTCATATAATTCTAAGATTACTACAAGAATTAATTTCACAACTTAAGAAATAAAAGCAAGAAGAAAAAGAACTAATTACAAAAATAAAAAGAAAAGAAAAATCTAAACTATGAACAAGAAATAAATCTAACTACAAAGAATTAAAATCTAAACTATAAAATAAATTATAAAAATTAAATACAAGAAAATAAATCTACTCTACAAATTAAGGTACAAAAAGAAATAAAAATACAAGAAAATAAATCTACACTACAAGCATGAATGTAAATCTAACTAATAAGCAATAATAAAGAAAATATTAAAAAAATAAAAAAAAAATAAAAGAAAAGCAAACCTTCAAACTTTTCTTCATCTCCATCATTATCATCAAACAAAGAGAAGAAGATTTGAAGTGGAGAAAAAAAAATTTATTAATCGTAACAAAAGTTATAAATTTGAAAGGTCTTCTCAATTAAGAGTAACTCTACTCTCCAAATAGAGTTAATAAATTTTTCACACCTCTAACCCCTCACTCTCTACCCCTATTTATAGTAAACATCAATGAATGTGAGCTCTTAGATTGAAATCTTATCCAAAACAAGCAAATTTTAGCCCTTTATTCGTAACTGACTGTACGACGGTATTGATACCAGCATCGATAGGGGTATCAATGCTGGCATCGATACGGGTATCGATGCCTAGTTCTCTCCTGTTGTTGTCTGAGCTTTTCTCTTGTTCTTGGACTTGGGCTTTTGGGCTTTGCCATTTCTTCTTCTTTTTAGCTTTGGGCTTTTGGATAAATTGGCAATTGGATTTTCCAATGGGCTTCTTGATTTCTCTTTTGCTTTATTTCTTCATTTACTCAAGGGCCTTTGTTGAGAGATGGGATTTTTAGGATTTATTCTTCATTAAGCTGCATTTAAAGATAAAAAAAGTTATTAGTGGTATATTTATTCATATAAAATAGATAATGAGGGTACAAACTTATATTAAAAATGTGATTATCAAATACCCCACACCTAAACTTTTGCTAGTCCTCTAGCAAAGACAAAGAAAAGAAAATCTAACTCACATTCGCAGGAATCGCGGTTGTATTAAGCTTATACAACAAGCCTTTAAACCCCTTGGTTACCTTAGTGGACGAGTTATAGTCTCGTGAGGGTTTGCAGTGAATATACCTATAAAATTCGGTCAACTTGCCAAGTTAAAGAAGTCAGTAAATAACTAATTTTCTTTGATATATTTAGACATTCTAATTGAAGCTAGTTAATAATCAAGAAAACGTTTTTATATATAACTCCAATGTAAATCTCTTAGAAAATCTTTTAATTATAGCAATACAAAATCAAGTCAAATCTTAGAGATTTAATTTAAAAGTTTTGAAAACAACATGCTAACTATTTATTTTAAATAACTTTCAAGTCTCTTGATCAAAAATTGTTTTTCAAGACCATATAAACAAAATAACAATATATTTAAAAAAATGGTTAGTGTTATATATATATATATATATA